>NC_092728.1:28774716-29104160 GCF_047496885.1 Scyliorhinus torazame | reverse complement strand
CTTCCATTAAGTGGCAGTATACGTTAAGCAGTTACGTTATCAAAATCGATGATAGGCCAACGGAGGGCAGAGAGCTGACGGGGGAAAGGGGGTGGGGTTGGAATATGTTTGCAAACAGATAGATCAGAGCAGATATTGTTGCCACAATTAACTGGCACAAAAGCACTGTGCAGATCGTCATTGTGTCCCCGGGAATCAGTAAATTATTCTCAACTGCTGCGAGTGGGATACATCTTTGTCTAATTATCTAATGTATCAAGTAAGAACAGGACGTTTGATGAGGACTCGTCTAATGACGTAGTATGGCTGACGTTACAAACAGGAAAGGAGAGGTCATCCTGTTAGGGGTTTTCTATAGGCCTCCGAAACGTTCCAGCGATGTAGAGGAAAGGATTGCAAAGATGATTCTGGATAGGAGCGAAAGTAACAGGATAGTTGTTACAGGGGACTTTAAATTTTCAAATATTGACTGGAAACGCTATAGTTCGAGTACTTGGGCCCATTTTTGTCCAATGTGTGCAGGAGGGTTTCCTGACACGGTATGTAGATAGGCCAACGAGAGGCGAGGCCATATTGGATTTGGTACTGGGTAAGGAACCAGGACAGGTGTTAGATTTGGTGCTAGGTGAGCACTTTGGTGATAGTGACCACAATTCGATTACGTTTACTTTAGTGATGGAAAGGGATAGGTATATACAGCAGGGCAAAAGTTATAATTGGGGGAAAGGCAATTATGATGCGATGAGGCAAGACTTTGGATGCATCGGGTGGAGAGGAAAACTGTAGGGGATGGACACAATCGAAATGTGGAGCTTGTTCAAGGAACAGATACTGCGTGTCCTTGATAAGGATGCACCTGTCAGGCAGGGAGGAAGTGGTTGTGCAAGGGAACCGTGGTTTACTAAAGCAGTCGAAACACTTGTCAAGAGGAAGAACGAGGCTTATGTAAAGATGGGACATGAAGGTTCAGTTAGGGCTCTCAAGACTTACAAGTTAGCCAGGAAGGACCTAAAGAGAGAGCGAAGAAGAGCCAGGAGGGGACATGAGAAGCCTTTGGCAGGTAGGATCAAGGATAACCCTAATGCTTTCTATAGATATGTCAGGAATAAACGAATAACAAGGGTAAGAGTAGGGCTGGTCAAGGACAGTAGTGGGAAGTTGTGCTTGCAGTCCGAGGAGAGAGGAGAGGTGCTAAATGAATATTTTTCGTCAGTATTCACACAGGAAAAAGACAATGTTGATGTGGAGAATACTGAGATTCAGGCTACTAGACTAGAAGGGCTTGAGGTTCAGAAGGAGGAGGTGTTAGCAATTCTGGAAAGTGTGAAAATAGCTAAGTCCCCTGCGCCGGATGGGATTTAACCTAGGATTCTCTGGGAAGCTAGGGAAGAAATTGCTGAGTCTTTGGCTTTGATCTGCAAGTCATCTTTGCCTACGTGAATAGCACCAGAAGACTGGAGGATAGCAAATGTTGTCCCCTTGTTCAAGAAGGGGAGTAGAGACAACCCAGTTAACTATAGACCAGTGAGCCTTACTTCTGTTGTGGGCAAAACCTTGGAAAGATTTATAAGAGATAGGATGTATATTCACCTGGAAAGGACTAATTTGATTAGAGATAGTCAACACGGTTTTTGTGAAGGGTAGGTCATGCCTCACGAACCTTATTCAGTTCTTTGAGAAGGGGACCAAACCGGTGGATGAGGGTAAATAAGTTGATGTGGTGTATATGGATTTCAGTAAAGCGTTTGATAAGGTTCCGCACGGTCGGCCACTACAGAAAACACGGAGAAATGGGATTCAGGGTGATTTAGCACTTTGGATCAGACATTGGCTAGCTGGAAGTAGACAAAGAGTGGTGGTTGATGGGAAATGTTCAGACTGGAGGCCAGTTACTAGTGGTGTACCACGAGGATTTGCTTTGGGGTCACAACTATTTGTCCTTTTTATAAATGACCTGGAGGAGGGCGTATATTGATGGGTGAGTAAATTTGCAGATGACACTAAAGTCGGTGGAGTTGTGAACAGTGCGGAAGGATGTTACAAGTTGCAGAGAGACATAGATAAGCTGCAGCGCTGGGCTGAGAGGTGGCAAATTGAGTTTAATGCAGAAAAGTGTGAGGTGATTCATTTTGGAAGGAATAACAGGAAGAAAGTAACTTGGCTAATGGTAAGATTCTTGGCAGTGTGGATGAGCAGAGAGATCTCGGTGTCCGTGTACATAGATCCCTGAAAGTTGCAACCCAGGTTGAGAGGGTTGTTAAGAAGGCGTATGGTGTGTTAGCTATTATTGGTAGTGGGATTGAGTTTCGAAGCCATGGGGTCATGTTGCAGCTGTACAAACCTCTTGTACGGCCGCATTTGGAGTATCGCGTGCAATTCTGGTTGCCGCATTATAGGAAGGATGTGGAAGCATTGGAAAGGGTGCAGAGAAAATCTACCAGAATGTTGCATGTTATGGAGGAAAGATCTTATGAGGAAAGGCTGAGGGACTTGAGGTTGTTTTCGTTAGAGAGATTAAGGTTAATAGCTGACTTACTTGAGGTATACAAGATGATCAGAGGATTGGATAGGGTGGACAGTGAGAGCCTTTTTCCTCGGATGGTGATGTCAAGCACGAGGGGACATAGCTTTAAATTGAGGGGAGATAGATATAAGATAGATGTCAGCGGTAGGCTCTTTACTCAGAGAGTAGTAAGGGCGTGGAATACCCTGCCTGCAACAGTACTGGACTCGCCAACACGAAGGGCATTCGAATGGTCATTGAATCGGCATATGGACGATAAGGGAATAGTGTAGATGGGTTTTAGAGTGGTTTCGCAGCTTGGCGCAACATCGAGGACCGAAGGGCCTGTATGGCGCTTTAACGTTCTATGTTCTATTTGTTTCTTGTTTCTTTGCGAAACGTAACTAACCTTAAATTGCCTATGATAGATTTGCCTCCTGATTCGGTAACCGTGGACAACAACTAAATATCTTCTTCACTTCCACAGCCGTCTATGTGAAAATCTTTGAAGACCTACACTGAAGGGAATCTTCTACATAAATGTCAGATCTGCATTTTAATCATGGCTTATTTCACACGGGGGTTGATAGTGTGCAGTTAAAGCCCTATCTGTGATTTATGCCAGGGACATAGTTTAAAAGTGGGTGATGGGAAGTCTTCATGTGTTATCTACAAGTAGTCGCATTTTCAGACTTAGATTCGTGTTTTCAACATTGATTCTCTTATCTCACGCGCTTCAATCCCATCCCTCGCTCTCTTTCTCGTTCTGTCATAAGCAGAGCCTTCGCTAACTCAACCTTTCCTTCTGAATTTCAGGCCTCTTTAACTGGTGTGAAAATAATAATGGAAAGTGTCGTACCTCCGGCTGTAGTCAAGGCGAGAGGATTAACTTCGGGCCAGATTGTTTCGATGGTGCCAAATGTTGCATACGTGGCTAGTGAAAGTTCCGCTATTGGATTACCTTCAGGCGAGTTCTCCGCATCCTGGTTCAATTAAATATACATTCCTTGGAAACGTGCTCCATTTGATTGCTTCGGTCCCGTAATCTTGTCCCTGCATACCTGCTGTCTGCTGATTGGGCTTTAGCCAGGAATTAAATTTAATAAACTGCATTGGTCAAAGCTTCTGATTGTGCCGTATTTTTAAAAATATGTTTAACACCAGCCTCAATAAGGACAGAGTCTAAGGGGCACAGTATGGTTGTGAGCAGTTCTGGCATTCCCGGAAAATGGGAAGAGAATATGAATGTCGTGAATTATGAAAATTTAGCATATATCTTTCAAACTTAATTGAAATCAGCAAGTGGATGGAACAGTGATAACCTTCTGAACGGTCACGCGACCGGGTTGCTTACACACATCAAACCGTTCAGAAGGCGTCCCTGGGTCTCAAATCGGTATATGAAGAGAAAGGTGCAGCAGAAGCCGGAAAACGGATTCTGTTGGTGCTGGCTTTTCAAAGGGCCGACAACTGGACAGTAGGTGGAAACATTTCTAATGGCAAATGAATGACGGCAACGGGTTTTGAAATAATGGACGGTGTCTTTTAAATGTTGGATAATATTTTGAGTGGTTATGGTGTGTTTCAGCGGGAGAGGCAATAGGTTACGCGAAGTAGCAATCTACCAGCAGATTCACAGCTGCTTTGTCTGCAAAACATCAAGATGTTGAGGGTTGCTAAAGTGGGGATCACTCTCTGAAAAATAACACAGTTAATTGGTTACGTCATCGTACACCCGGGAATCGAATGAGCAAGAACTTCAGTGGGTCGGGAAAGAGATCACGGATTTCAAGTAAGGGCAGCAGTTACAGATAGTCTCGGGTGTGTTGAAGGGTGCATAGCTGAGAAGGGATTTTTCAGCGCAGAATAAAAATCAGAAACATACATATTTTCGATGTAATAATGACGTCAACTCATCTGTTCTTGAGCGACATCAGGAAAGCGTGATGCTCCAAGAACGTCTGGAGGTCCTGATGTTGCTGAAGAGACGATAGACTCGCCGAGAGGCCCAGAGGTCACGGGAGTGGCAACTGAAAACTGTGAAACAGACCAGGGGACCAGACGTCACTGATCATAGGCCGAATAGAAGCGATGCTTCCTCACGTGGGGAATTCCCGAACGAGGGATCATAGCCTTGGGATAAGAGATAGCAAATTTAAAACAGAAGTCAGAAGAAACTACTTGTCCCAAAAGTTTGTGAATCTGTGCAAAGCCGTAACCCAGAGTGCGGTGGATTTGGGGGATGTGATTAAATTGCAGGAGAAGTTAGACAGGCTTTTAATTGAAAATGGGTTGAAGGGTTATGGGAACGGGCAGGACGGTGGAGTAAAGGTCAGGATGAGATCACACATTATCAAATGGCGCAGCAGACTCGATGGGCCAAATGTTCTAATTCCGTTCCAATATCTTTTGAATTTAAAAATCAACAAGCTGCAACCGGAAAATAGGGAAAAAAGCCAACGCTTGGCGGTTACACAGAATATACCATGCCACTAGCAGTGTAATTTCAGAGTTCAAATGGCCAACAAGGGCCAACAGCATGCTCAGAACAGGAAAGATGTACCATAAAAGTTCAGGAACTGCGGACGGTGGGAAAAATCGCCACTTCGTCCAGCATCGATTTGGGAGTACAGTTAACATAGCGAGTTCATCGACAGACCATGAGAAGAAAAGACAAAATGTCGGACCGCGTTATATGACACCAATCTTCATATTGCGCACCATTTAAACTCAGAAACGTGCTGTCATGCCTACATTTCTGCCCTTGGTTTACTACAACGCTCCAGTGAAGTTGGTGCAACATCGGGGAGCAGCATATTAACTTCAGCTTGTTTGTCTAGGTCTTGGATTCTAGGTTGAGTCCAGCTACTTTAGATCTTGGCCTTCCTACTCCTCCTTAAAGCACATTGTCCATGCGTGGTTTAAATCACTGCACAACTTCCTCACTCAGCATTCTGTTTTTTGTTGTAAAATTTTCTACTTGTTGATGCAATTTCGACAGTTCCAACAATTTTCCCTCCCTTTAGTTCTGACGAAGTCTCTAGGGACTCGAACCGTTAACTCTGTTCCCAACCGAAAAAGTGCTGGCAGACGAGGGGAGTTTTCAAGAGCCCAATGCCGTTGCTTCAAATTCGACAACGCCCAGTATATTGCTTACTTTTATGACGATGCATAGTTGCGTCAGGGTGGCAAAAGACAAACAAAAGGAAACAACCTTCTTAGTTGGCGGGAGGGGAGGGGTGTTTGGAGAAACAAAGCGGAGAGCTTAACTGACGTAATCGTCATGGATACAGTTACAATATGCCAAATCGGTGCAGTCAAACGTGACATTCGACAGGCATTATGGATTCAGATCCCGCCAACGAAACAAATTGGAACTGTTAAAGCTGGACCTATATTGTTATCCTGAAGCACGCATGTTAAGAACATGCGATAAGTAGAGCAGCATGTATGTGCGCAATTTGTGGCTGGGTGTAACATAATAACATACATTTAATTATATACATTTTTCTAAAAATATTTTTATTCTCCTCCATTTCGTCCAAATTTACACCCATCAACAAACAATCAACGGTAACAAATACAATGTCAATACCCTGGCCAACAAATCCTGCCTCCCAACAACCACCAAACACCCCATAACATTTCAAATATAAGCATCAAAGAAAAGGAATCAGGGATCCACCATTCACCCGTACACAGTCATACACAGTCCAACCCCGACGCTCATGTTCGATGTCATTCAATTCTTGAAAGCCCATGCAATGTAGAACCCCTGCATCCAACTCAAGCTGAACATTCCCGAGTGTGAGAAACATCAACAGATCCACCCGCCACGCCAGGGCACAGGGTGGAGTAACTGACGTCTTCCGCAACAGGATCAGCCTTTGAAATGAAATGAAATGAAAATGGCTTATTGTCACAAGTCGGCTTCAAACGAAATTACTGCGAAAAGCCCTGTTCGGGGAGGATGGTACTGGAATTGAACTGTGTTGCTGGCCTGCTTTGGTCTGCTTTCCAATCCAGCGAATTAACCCTGTGCTAAACAGCCCCTGCTGTTATCCGATCTGTCTCCGCACGCGATTCCAATCCCGGCCAGAATGATACCCGAATATGGCCCCAGAGAAGCCGGTTCAAGCTCATATTTACCATCTTCGAAATTACGCTGAACACCTCCCTCAAATACCTCTCCAGCTTTGGGCAGGACCAACACATATGCATGTGGTTTGCGCCACCCACTCGCTGCAACGTTCACTGACATCCTCTACCCCCTCAAAAAGTCGGCTCATGCTCGCCTTTGTGAGGTGCGCCCTACACACTACCTTCAGCTGTATCAACCCCAACCTCGCGCAAGCAGTTGACTCATTAACCGTCCGGCCCACCTGATAACGCAGCTCCTGATCCATAGCCTCTACCAACTCTTCCTCCCCCTTTGTCTTAATCCCCTCCAGCGGTGCCTTCTCTTCGCCCAGAATCGCCCCATAAATCGCCGACACTACCCGTTCTACATAACTACTGTCATCAGCACCTCCTGCAACAATGTGGAGGCCTGTACCACAAGAAAGCTCTGTTTCTCCTTCTTAGTGAAATATCGGACCTGCATACACCGAAACATTTCTTCCTCCCCAACCCATATTTCGCCCCAGCTCCTTCAATCCATCAGAATGGCCCCCGAGAACCGAATCCGTTGGTGCCTGTCTGCCTTCTCCTCCCATCTCCGAAAATCCCCATCCCACTTCCCTGGCTAAAATGTGTGATTGCTCCCCATCGGCATTTATCAAGGCCCCTAGCCTTGAGTACTGGCGCAACTGCCTCTAGATTTGCAACGCAATAACTACGTCCGGACTCCCTGAGTATTTCCCCGGGACCATCGGGAGCGGCACTGTTGCTAACGCCCTCAGCCCAACCTCGACAAAGAGTCTCCTCAATTCTAATCCACCGGGAGTCCCCCCTACAACCCAGGTCCTCAGCTTCTCCGCGTTCGCCACCCAGTAACAATATAGTCAATTCAGAATACCCAACCACCTGACTGCCGTCCTCACTGCACCATAGAACATAGAACATTACAGCGGAGTACAGGCCCTTCGGGCCTCGATGTTGCGCCGACCTGTGAAACCACTCTAAAGCCCGTGTACACTATTCCCTTATCATCCATATGTCTATCCAATGACCGTTTGAATGCCCTTAGTGTTGGCGAGTCCACTACTGTTGCAGGCAGGGCATTCCACGCCCTTACTACTCTCTGAGTAAACAAACTACCTCTGACATCTGTCTTACACCTATCTCCCCTCAATTTAAAGATATGTCCCCTCGTGCTAGACATCACCATCTGAGGAAAAAGGCTCTGAACGACCACCCTATCCAATCCTCTGATCATCTTGTATGCCTCAATTAAGTCATCTCTTAACCGTCTCCTCTCTAACGAAAACAGCCTCAAGACCCTCAGCCTATCCTCATAAGATCTTCCCACCATACCAGGCAACATTCTGGTAAATCTCCTCTGCACCCTTTCCAATGCTTCCACATCCTTCCTATAATGCGGCGACCAGAATTGCACGCAATACTCCAAATGCGGCCGCACCAGAGTGTTGTGTAGCTGCAACATGACCTCATGGCTCCTAAACTCAAAAACCTCCACCAATAAAAGCTAACACACCGTACGCCTTCTTAACAAACCTTTCAACCTGGGTGGCAACTTTGAGGGAACTATGTACATGGACACCGAGATCTCTCTGCTCATCCACACTGCCAAGAATCTTACCATTAGCCCAGTACTCAGTCTTCCTGTTATTCCTTCCAAAATGAATCACCTCACACTTTTCTGCATTAAACTCCATTTGCCACCTCTCAGCCCAGCGCTGCAGCTTATCTATGTCCCTCTGTAACTTGTAACATCCTTCCGCACTGTCCACAACTCCACCGACTTTAGTGTCATCTGCAAATTTACTCCCATCCTTCTACGCCATCCTCCAGGTGATTTATAAAAATGACAAACAGCAGTGGCCCCAAAACAGGTCCTTGTGGTACACCACTAGTAACTGGACTCCAGTCTGAACATTTCCCATCAACCAGCACCCTTTGTCTTCTTCCAGATAGCCAATTTCTGATCGAAACTGCTAAATCATCCTGAATCCCATCCCTCCGTATTTTCTGCAGTAGCGTACCATGGGGAACCTTATCAAACGCTTTACTGAAATCCATATACACCACATTAACTGCTTTACCCTCATCCACCTGTTTGGTCACCTCCTCAAAGAACTCTATAAAGTTTGTGAGGCACGACCTACCCTTCACAAAACCATGTTGACTCTGTCTAATTAAATTATTCCTTTCCAGATGATTGTACATCCTATCTCTTATAAACCTTTCCACGATTTTTCCCACAACATAGAACATAGAACATAGAACAATACAGCGCAGTACAGGCCCTTCGGCCCACGATGTTGCACCGAAACAAAAGCCATCTAACCTACACTATGCCATTATCATCCATATGTTTATCCAATAAACTTTTAAATGCCCTCAATATTGGCGAGTTCACTGCTGTAGCAGGTAGGGCATTCCACGGCCTCACTACTCTTTGCGTAAAGAACCTACCTCTGACCTCTGTCCTATATCTATTACCCCTCAGTTTAAAGTTATGTCCCCTCGTGCCAGCCATTTCCATCCGCGGGAGAAGGCTCTCACTGTCCACCCTATCCAACCCCCTGATCATTTTGTATGCCTCTATTAAGTCTCCTCTTAACCTTCTTCTCTCCAACGAAAACAACCTCAAGTCCATCAGCCTTTCCTCATAAGATTTTCCCTCAGAAGTAAGGCTCACTGGTCTATAGTTACCGGGGTTATCTCTACTCCCCTTGTTGAACAAGGAGTCAGCATTTGCTCTCCTCCAGTCTTCCGGCACTATTCCTGTTGGCAATGATGACTTAAATATCAAGGCCAAAGGATCAGCAATCTCCTCCCCAGCTTCCCAGAGAATCGTAGGATAAATCCCATCCGGCCCAGGTGACTTATCTATTTTCACACTTTCCAGAGTTGCTAACATCTCCTCCTGATGAACCTCAAGCCCTTCTAGTCTAGTAGCATGAATCTCAATATTCTCCTCGACAACATTGTATTTTTCCTGTGTGAATACTGACGTAAAATATTCATTTAGCACCTCTCCTATCTCCTCGGACTCCAAGCACAACTTCCCACTACTGTCCTTGACTGGCCCTACTCTTATCCTTGTCATTCTTTTATTCCTGACGTATCTATAGAAAACTTCAGGATTATCCTTGATCCTACCTGCCGAAGACTTCTCATGTCCCCTCCTGGCTCTTCTTTGTTCTCTCTTTAGGTCCTTCCTAGCTAACTTGTGACTCTCGAGCGCCCGAACTGAACCTTCATGTCTCATCTTTACTTAAGTCTCCTTCTTCCTCTTGACAAGTGTTTCGACTGCTTTAGTGCACAGCGGTTCCCTCACTCGACCACTTCTCCCTGTCTGACAGGTAGAGACTTACAAAGGGCACGCAATAGCTGTTCCTTGAACAAGCTCCACATTTCCATTGTGCCCAACCTCTGCAGTTTTCCTCTCCATCCGATGTATCCTAAGTCTTGCCTCATCGCATCATCTTTGCCTTTCCCCCAGATATTACTGGTGCCCTGCGGTATATACCTATCCCTTTCCATCACTAAAGTAAACGTAATCGAATTGTGGTCACTATCACCTAAGTGCTCACCTACCTCCAAATCTAACACCTGTCCTGGTTCATTACCCAGTACCAAATCCAATATGGCCTCGCCTCTCGTTGGCCTATCTACGTACTGTGTCAGGAAACCCTCCTGCACACATTGGACAAAAACGGACCCATCTAATTTACTCGAACTAGAGCGTTTCCAGTCAATATTTGGAAAGTTAAAGTCCCCCATAACAACTACCATGTTGCTTTCGCTCCTATCCAGAATCACCTTTGCAATCCTCTCCTCGACATCTCTGGAACTTTGCGGAGGCCTATAGAAAACCCCTAACAGGGTGACCTCTCCTTTCCTGTTTCTAACCTCAGCCCATACTACCTCAGTAGACGAGTCCTCATCAAACGTCCGTTCTGCCACCGTAATACTGTCCTTGACTAACAATGCCACCCCTCCCCCTCTTTTAACACCTTCCCTGAGTTTACTGAAATAGCTAACAATAGCATGTTCCTTATCTTGGCAAACTCTTCCCTGCCCACTACATAAAGGAGGCAATCATCTTTTGAACCTCCTTGTAAATTGCCGTTGGCAGGCAGACCGGCAGGCACTGAAAAATAAACAGGAACCGTGGCAAGACGTTCATTTTAATTATCTTCACCCCACCTGCCGGCGCCAGCAGTAAACCATCCCACGATTTCAGATCTGCTTTCACCCTCCCTCCCAGACTAGTAATGTTATACCGACGGAACACCACTTCCCCAATCCCGTGCCACCTGTACGTCCAGGTATCTAAGTTAAGTTCCCGCCCTAGGGTATGATAGCCCCCCCCCCCACCACCACCTGCCACCCCCCCCCCCACCCCCACCCCAGCCGAGTCACTGCAAAATATTCACATTTTTCTGTATTTAGTTCCTATCCCGAAAAAGACCCAAACACTCGAACCAGCTCCAATATGCCCCCCATCATCACACTCGTTTCCGTTACATAGAATAGCAAGTCGTCTGCATACAAATATACCCTATGCCCTCTTCCCCCCCCCCCCCCCCCCCCCAATCCGGTACGATCCCTTTCCACGCCTGCAAACACCTCAACGTGATGGCCAACGGTTCAATCGCAAACACGAACAATAGGGCTGACATTGGATATCCCTGCCTCGTCGAACGGTGCACAGCAAAATATCCCAAATTCATGTTGTTCACGTGGACACTCGCACTTGGTTCTCCGTACAGCTGACTTACCCAACCTAGAAATCGTGGCACAAACCCAAACCGGTCCAGAACGGCCATCAAATACCCCCATTCTTCTCGGTTAAAAGCCTTCTCGGCGTCCAATGCCATAACTATCTCTATCTCCCTCCCCTCCGCCGGCACCATAACCACATTTAATATCCTCCTAATGTTCGACAAAAGCTGCCTCCCCTTCACAAACCCCATCTGATATTCCCCTATCACCTTCGGGAGGCACTCCTCGAACCTACCCTCCAATCGCTTTGCCACCTTTGCCACATTCAAAAGTGATATGGCCTATACGACCCGCATTCGGTCATATCCTTATCCTTCTTAAGCAATAGGGACGTAGATGCTTGTCCCAAGTCTGTGCCAACACCAACTTTCCGACCGCCTTCTCAAACATCTCCACCATCAGCGGTGCGAACCTATCTTTCAATTTCTTGTAATACTCCACCAGAAATCCACCTGGCACTGCTACCTTCCCCGACTGCAACCTTTGAATTGCGTCTTTTATTTCCTGCTCCGCGATCGCCTCATGGCCATGTCCCCCTTCCCCAAACTCCGGTATTTCAAACAATTCAGGAATTCCTGCATCTCGTGATCCTCCCCAGGTGGAACTGACCTATACAATCTCTCGTGAAACTCCTCAAACGCCCTATTAATCTGATGTGGAGCCACCATCAACATTCCTGCCCGATCCCAGACATGAACAGTTCCATCGCCACTGACTCTCTTTCAAGTTGACCTACCAGCATGCGCCCCAATCTTTCCCTATATTCGTAGACTGCCCCTCTTGCCCGATCGATTGGCGCAAGGCCTTCGTTGTGGACAGCCAGTCAAAAGTCGCCTGCAACTCCTTCCTGTTTTTCCAACAGTGTTGGATCCACATCCTTTGCATACCTCCTGTCCACTTTCAGCATCTCATCAATTAAATTCTGTCGTTGCACCCTATTTTCCGTATCCACATTTGCCTTAAACTATATCACCTCTCCCCTCCCCACTGCCTTCCAAGCTGCCTATATCACCGCCTGCCAGACCTTGGCCGGACAATTAAACGGCGCATATTCCTCAATCTCTTTTTCAACCTATCACAAAACCCTCGGACCCCAACAGCCCCACATCCAAGATCTACCCCGGCTTCTGCACGATTCCCTTCACCAACACCATATTAACCCAGTGAGGCGCATGGTCCGATATTGCAATTGCCGAATATCCGACCACTTGCCCCGGCCAACAGCGACTTTTCCACCACAAACAAACCTTTCTGCGAATAGGCCTTATGAACTGATGAGAAGAAAGAATACTCCTGCTCCACCAAGTGCACGAGCCTCCAAGGGGTCCATCCTCCCATTTCCACCATTAGCCCAGTCAACGCCTCCGCCAGCTCCTGAACGGGAAGCGATCGCGGAGATGACCTATCCAATTTTGGCTCCTGCACCATATTCCAGTCTCCATCCACTATCAGTTCATGTGAATCCAAGTCGGGGATAGCCCCACACACCTTTTTTATAAATCTTGAATCATCCCAGTTGGGACCATACACGCTGACCAACATCACGAACCTTCCTTCCAATGCCCTGTCACTACGACATGTCTACCTCCCTAATCTGTCACAACCTTATCCATTTGGAACTACAGTCTTTTATTCACCAGAACCGCAACCCCGGACCTAAGCTACATATTATTGGATGCCCTGCGAAAGCCTTTCGTCATTTCTCGGCCAGTCCCAGGGGAAAAAAACAATCAAACATATACTTTTCATAAAATATCGTCACTACAAAGAACAATAACAAAAACATTTAACCAGTACAACAGTGTGAAGGAAGAACATTATGCGAAGCTACAAATAACAATAACAAAGAAACTTTAATCTCTGTACCAGTATGAAGCAGGAACATTATTCAAAATTACGATATACATTCTCCCAGTCTTTACTTCCGTCCCAAGGCTCTGCCTTTATAAATGCCTCCACACTCTTTCGCGTCTCACAACAAAAGTCTCTGGAGTTGTAGGTCAACCTTAGCTTTGCTGGATAAAACACTCCAAATGCCACTCCACTGTCGTGTATGTGCGCCTACAGGTGGACGAAAGCCGCTCGTTGCTTTGCCAGTTCCACTGTTAAGTCCTGGAAGATAAGAACCGTGGCACCAGCCAATTTCACCTCCTGCTCCTTCTTTGCCAGTTCAATAGCGTCTCCTTCATGTGATAACAGCGAAAACAGATAATTATTGCCCTTGGCGGCTCATTTAACTTAGGCTTAGGCCTCAGCATCAAATGAGCTCTGTCAAATTCAGAAGGTTCTTCTCCCTCCTCCATCAGTTCTGCCAACATCTTGGCAAAATACTCTGTTGGCCTTAGTTCCTCCGCCCCCTCGGGCAGGCGAGCTTTTCTCGCAGCCCCTCATTGTGCCCCGACATGACGTCCACCACTTTCTTCATCTTCGCACTCTCTTCTCTCACCTCAGCCGATGCCTTTTCAACAATTAACATCACCAGGGCCTTCTCGAACAACGCCTTCAGTGCCACAGCCACCTCCATTTTCATCACATCCATATGCTTTGTAAACTGATTTTTGAGCTCTAGAGATACCGCCTCAGCCATCTTCTGTGCTTGAAGCAGCGCGGCTGTACCCAGAGGCACAGAAGCCGCCCTCGTAACAACCACGAGTTGGTCCTCACGCTCGATGGTGAGCTCTCATTTTCTCCCTTCCTCGCTGATGTCATCCTCTGATTTTTGGAGATCATTCGTCTCATTGCTGGTTATTAGTTCTTAATGAATTTCCCCCAGGACCGGGCATTAAAAATTCCCAAGACGAAAAAAAACTTATACGCATCAGGCAGGATCCACCGAAAGTATGACGACCACTCCACATGCCGCCTTCGGCTGCCTCGTATTCTGGGCCCTGCCCCTCTGTTGCTTCAAGCACTGACTTCAGTCTCACTGCTCCATCTTCTCCACACTGTGCCATCATTCCTGCGGCACCAGCTACTGCACACTTTGCCTTCAGTCCTGCTGCTCCAGCTGCCGCGGACTCTGCCACCGTTTAGGCTGCTTCGCCCCTGGATTTGGGCCCCCGCCGCTCCAACTGCCGCGCACTCTGGCTCGCCGCCTCTGCTCTGCCTTCCCGAACCCCCGCGGGATTTTTCACCGGACTTAAACCGGTTTGGTTTGGCCCATCTCTTAGGTGTTAAGGCGGTAAACGATTGGGGGAACAAAACAGGGAAAATACCCCGAAAAAGCCGGAAAAAGTATCCCATGGCGGGCGCCTCCTCCTCATGCAGCCGATACGCGCCCTAGCGTCACCGGAAGTCGAAAGGTTAATTACATTAGGTAATTTCAACTTGCCGAAAATTATTTGGGATAGCCGTCGTTTAGGGCTTAGAGTGAGGAATTCTTAACATTTATACAGGAGAAATTTTTTTCTCAATATGTAGAGGATCCAACAAGGGATCGTGCAGTACTGGACCTCATTCTGCAGAAAGACGCCACAAGGGTGGTTGATGTGTTGGTGGGTGTGTGGGGTGGGGGTGCATTTTACTGAAAGCAACCTCCACATGGTTCAACTTAATTTTGTTCTGGACAAAAAAATATGCACGTTGCAAAATTTTGCGATTGTGGGAGTGTAGAATTTAAATAAATAAAGCAGAATCTGGGCAAGGTAGACTATGAGGAGTTGCTTGTGGGGAAACATATAGAAGACCAGTGAGATTACAGGCCCAATATACTCCCTCTCGGGTAATAGGAATGTGTAACAATCCCAGGGAACCATGGAAAACCACAGATATTCAGGACACGATAAGAAGGACAATAAAGGCTTTTAGCAAGTATAAGGGGATCAGGTCTGCAGAGACATGAGTGGAGTACAGAATGTTCAGGGTGGAGCTTAATAAATCAATTAGGAGCGGATATAGCTGATTTGAGTAATCTCTGGCTCGTAAAAGTGACGAAAATCCCAAGATATTCTGTAAGTATATCAACGGGAAGAGGAGAACAAGGGAAACGGTCAGACCCACTCAGGACCAAGGAGGAAATATGTAGGTGGAGTCAGAGGACATTAGCAGGGTGTTGAACAAAGATGTCACACCTATCTTCACACAAGGAAATACAGAGATAGATATGGACCCCGGGGATAGAGATAAGGAGTTTCTTTAGTCAATAGTCATATGGAGGAATGTATTGGCGAGCTCAAAAGTTGGCAAAAGCCCAGGCCTCGATGGATTGTGTGCCAGGCTGCTATGATGGCGCGGGAGGAGATTGCCAGTGCCCTGACTCAAATTGCTAATTCCTCTCTAGCCACGGTGGAGGGGCCATAGGACAGGAGAACAACTATTGCTGTCCCACTATTTCAGAAATGTTGTAAATTAAATCTTGGGAATCCACAGACGAGTGAAACTCACGTCAGCGATTGGAAACTATGACAGAAAATTCTGATGGAGACAATCTTTCTCCAGGCAAGGTTTGATCACTGATAATCAGCATTGTTTTGTGAGACGAGGTCCTGTGATTGAATTTCGTTTCATAAATTTAGTGTACCAAATTCATTATTTAAATTAAATGCAATTTAGCATGGCCAATCCACCTAACCTGCACATTGTTACGCGTGGGACCGAAAACCACGCAACATGGGGAGAATGTGCAAACGCCACACAGACAGTGACCCAGGGCCTGGATCGAACCTGGGACGTCGGTGCCGTGTTTTAGAAATGCTAATCCCTGCACCACAGCGAGAAGACAACTGCACATGGGATATAGGGTGATTTTATAAGGTGGACTCCTAATTGGCTTTGCGGTAGGAGCCAGTGGGTGATGATAGACGGCTGCTTTCGTGTCTGGAGGGCATTTACCAGTGGCGTACCACAGTGCTGCATGCTTGGGGGCCCTATTGTTTGTAATTTATATAAATTACATAGATGACTCGGTGAGGGGAGGATCACTCCGCTTGAGGATGACACGAAGATTACCTGGGTGGTTAACAGTGAGGTTGAGTGTTTTGGGTAACAGGGAGATATAGATGGGATGGTGAAATGGGCGGATGAGTGCAGATTGAATGTTACCCTGTAAAGTGTGAGGTGTGTCATGGGAATGTCACTGTAAGAAATATTTGTCTTCTCAAGTGACTGCAGTGATGTCAGTGTGTTGGTGGAGCTTGGCTGTGCTTTTTGGAAGCTGTTTTGTCGCTGAGTTTTTGGTATCGTTTTCAGGTGGAGAGGTGCATTCAAACCAAGGAGGTGTATTTTGGTCTCTCTCTCTACATGCTAAAGAATGCCTTCAGTTGATTTCAAAGTAGTACCTGTTTCTGTAAGGAATGCAAACTTACTGTCTTTGTTAAAAAGTGTATTTGACTTATGGTGGTTAGAACATAGAACATAGAACGATACAGCGCAGTACAAGCCCTTCGGGCCACGATGTTGCACCGAAACAAAAACCATCTAACCTACACTATGCCATTACCATCCATATGCTTATCCATTAAACTTTTAAATGCCCTCAATGTTGGCGAGTTCACTCACTGTAGCAGGTAGGGCATTCCACGGCCTCACCACTCTTTGCGTAAAGAACCTACCTCTGACCTCTGTCTTATATCTATTACCCCTCAGTTTAAAGCTATGTCCCCTCGTGCCAGCCATTTCCATCCGCGGGAGAAGGCTCTCACTGTCCACCCTACCTAACCCCCTGATCATTTTGTATGCCTCTATTAATTCTCCTCTTAACCTTCTTCTCTCCAACGAAAACAAACTCAAGTCCATCAGCCTTTCCTCATAAGATTTTCCCTCCATACCAGGCAACATCCTGGTAAATCTCCTCTGCACCCGCTCCAAAGCCTCCACGTCCTTCCGATAATGCGGTGACCAGAACTGTACGCAATACTCCAAATGCGGCCGTACCAGAGTTTTGAACAGCTTCAACATGACCTTCTGACTCCGGAACTCAATCCCTCTATCAATAATGGCCAACACTCCATCGGCCTTTTTCACAACCCTACCAACCTGGGTGGCAACTTTCAGGGATCTATGTACATGGACACCTAGATCCCTCTGCTCATCCACACTTCCAAGAACTTTACCATAAGCCAATTTTTCCGCATTCCTGTTATTCCTTCCAAAATGAATCACCTCACATTTCTCTACATTAAACTCCATTTGCCGCCTCTCAGCCCAGTTCTGCAGCTTATCTATGTCACTCTGTAACCTGCTACATCCTTCCACACTGTCGACAACACCACCGACTTTAGTGTCGTCTGCAAATTTACTCACCCACCCTTCTGCGCCTTCCTCTAGGTCATTGATAAAAATGACAAACAGCAACGGCCCCAGAACAGATCCTTGTGGTATGCCACTTGTAACTGAACTCCATTCTGAACATTTCCCATCAACCACCACCCTCTCTCTTCTTTCAGCTAGCCAATTTCTGATCCACATCTCTAAATCACTCTCAATCCCCAGCCTTCCATATTTTCTGCAATGGCCTACCGTGGGGAACCTTATCAAACGCTTTACTGAAATCCATATACACCACAGCAACTGCTCTACCCTCGTCTACCTGTTCAGTCACCCTCTCAAATAACTCGATAAGGTTTGTGAGGCATGACCTACCCTTCACAAAGCCATGCTGACTATCCCTGATCATATTATTCCTATCTAGATGATTATAAATCTTGTCTCTTATAGTCCCCTCCAAGACTTTACCCACTACAGACGTGAGGCTCACCGGTCTATAGTTGCCGGGGTTGTCTCTGCTCCCCTCTTTGAACAAAGGGACCACATTTGCTATCCTCCAGTCCTCTGGCACTATTCCTGTAGCCAATGATGACATAAAAATCAAAGCCAAAGGTCCAGCAATCTCTTCCCTGGCCTCCCAGAGAATCCTAGGATAAATCCCATCAGGCCCCGGTGACTTATCTATTTTCAGCCTGTCCAGAATTGCGAACACCTCTTCCCTACGCACCTCAATGCGATGTATTCTAATAGCCTGGGTCTCAGCATTCTCCTCCACAACATGATATTTTTCCTGAGTGAATACTGACGAAAACTATTCATTTAGTATCTCGCCTATCTCTTCAGACTCCACACACAACTTCCCATCCCTGTCCTTGACTGGTCCTACTCTTACCCTAGTCATTCGCTTATTCCTGACATACCATTAAAAAGCGTTTGGGTTTTCCTTGATCCTACCTGCCAAATACTTCTCATGTCCCCTCCTTGCTCGTCTTATCTCTCTCTTTAGATCCTTCCTCGCTACCTTGTAACTATCCATCGCCCCAACTGAAACGTCACACCTCATCTTCACATCGGCCTCCTTCTTCCTCTTAATAAGAGTTTCCACTTCTTTGGTAAACCACGGTTCCCTCGCTCTATGCCTTCCTCCCTGCCTGACCGGTATGTACTTATCAAGAACATGCAGTAGCTGATCCTTGAACAAGCTCCATTTATCCAGAGTGCCCAACACTTGCAGCCTTCTTCTCCAACATATTCCCCCCCCCCCCCAAGTCACGTCTAATGGCATCATAATTGCCCTTCCTCCAGCTATAACTCTTGCCCTACGGTGTATACTTATCCCTTTGCATCACTAACGTAAACGTCACCGAATTGTGGTCACTGTCCCCAAAGTGCTCTCCTACCTCCAAATCCAACACCTGGCCAGGTTCATTACCCAAAACCAAATCCAACGTGGCCTCTTGTTGGCCTGCCAACATATTGTGTCAGGAAGCTCTCCTGCACACACTGTACAAAAAACAACCCATCTAATGTACTCGAACGATATCTTTTCCAGTCACTATTTGGAAAGTTAAAGTCTCCCGTAATAACGACCCTGTTACTTTCGCTCTTATCCAGGATCATCCTCGCCAGCCTTTCCTCTACATCCCTAGAACTATTTGGAGGCCTATAGAAAACTCCCAACAGGTTGACCTCTCCTTTCCTGTTTCTAACCTCAGCCCATACTACCTCGGAAGATGAGTCCCCATCTAGCATCCTCTCCACCACCGTAATACTGCTCTTGAGTAGCAGCGCCACACCTCCCCCTCTTTTGCCTCCTTCTCCGAGCTTACTAAAACACCTAAACCCCGGAACCTGCCACATCCATTCCTTTCCCTTCCCTATCCATGTCTCCGAAATGGCCACAACATCGAAGTCCCAGGTATTAACCCATGCTGCCAGTCCCCCTACCTTATTTCGTACACTCCTGGCATTGAAGTAGACACACTTCAAACCACCTACCTGAACACTGCCCCCCTCCTGCGATGTCAAATCTGTGCTCCTGACCTCTATACTCTCATTCTCCCGTACCCTAAAACTACAATCCAGGTTCCCATGCCCCTGCTGCATTAGTTTAACCCCCCCCCCCCAAAGAGCACTAACAAATCTCCCCCAGGATATTTGTGCCCCTCAGGTTCAGATGTAGACCATCCTGTCTGTAGAGGTCCCACTTTCCCCAGAAAGAGCCCCAGTTATCCATAAATCTGAATCCCTCCCGCCTGCACCATCCCTGTAGCCATGTGTTTAATTGCTCTCTCTCCCTATTCCTCATCTCATTATCACGTGGCACAGGCAACAACCCAGAGATAACAACTCTGTTTGTTCTAGTTCTGAGCTTCCATCCTAGCTCCCTGAAAGCCTGCCTGACATCCTTGTCCCCTTTCGTACCTATGTCGTTAGTGCCAATGTGGACCACGACTTGGGGCTGCTCCCCCTCCCCCTTAAGGACCCGGAGAACACGATCCGAGACATCACGTACCCTTGCACCTGGGAGGCAACATACCAAACGTGAGTCTCTCACGCTCCCACAAAATCTCCTATCTGTGCCCCTGACTAACGAGTCCCCAATTACTAATGCTCTGCTCCTCTCCCCCCCCCCCTTCCCTTCTAAGCAACAGGGACAGACTCCGTGCCAGAGGCCCATACCCCATGGCTTACCCCTGGTAAGTCGTCCCCTCACAAGTATCCAAAGTGGTATACTTGTTTCTCAGGGGAACGACCGCAGGGGATCCCTGCACTGACTGCTTCTTCCCAGTCCCTCTTACAGTTACCCATCTATCTCCAATCTTTGGTATAACTAATTCCCTGAAGCTGCTATCTATGACACCCTCTGCCTCCCGAATGATCCGAAGTTCTTCCAACTCCAGCTCCAGTTCCCTAACTCTTGGAGGAGCTGAAGATGGCAGCACTTCCTGCAGGTAAAATCAGCAGGGACACTAACGGCATCCCTCACCTCAAACATCCGGCAGGAGGAACATTGCACTCCCTTCCCTGCCATCCCTCGAACTTTCAACCAAGATGTGGCTAACAACTAAATTTTAAAAAATTATAATAAGAATACAATATGGTACTTACCTGACACAATGGGTTTTATTATTAGGTTAGAGGAAGAGGGCGGGTGGGTGTAGTGTCTCGTGTTTCCTCTCCACCAGAATTTATTGGTGAGGGACTTCCCAGAAGTCCACGGGTCGAACTTCCATTTCCCGCCTTAAAAAATAAAATTTAAAATAAAAATACAACAGCAGCAAAGAGGAACAGAAACGGGACCAGGTAAGTGTTGACTTAAATACTCACCCACCAGCAGCCTCCGCACTCCGCTCCCGCTGAAACTCCAAGAGATGCTCCTGTCAGGTAAGTTATTTTAAACTTCAATAATCACCCACCAGCAGCCCCCGCACTCCGCTCCCGCTGAATCTTTTTGGGACATTTACTAAGGGTTACCTATAGGATACTGTGCAGGCTTGTATTGTTTATTTACTGGGGCAGGGAAGACTGCGGGGTGACTTTATTAAGGTATACAAGGTTATTCGAGGCTTGGGCAGAATGGATATGGAGCGGCTTTTCCCCATAGTTCAAGCATCTGTTATGAGGGACAAAGTTAAACGTTAGGAGTGGGATGTTGGGGGCGGGGGGAGGGGGGGGGCTTGAGGGATTATTTTTTTACCCAGAGAGTGGTGACGGTCTGCAATGAACTGCCTTGGAGGATGGCAGAGGCGAGGTGCCTCACATTATTTAAACGGTACCTGGATGAGCAATTAGCGCGCCATAACATTCAGTATTATGGAGCAAGTGCTGGCAAGTGGGATTAGGTGGGCAGGTCAGTGTCTTTGAAGCGTCCGTGCAGACTCGATTGGTCGAACGCCCCATTCTGCACTGTAATATTCTGTGATTTGCGGATTTTGTAAATATTCGTTAAAGTGTCTCCCTGGAGGTGATCCCACAGCCTCAGAATCAGGACTGTATGTTCCATCCAGAATATCCAGAGCAGTGGTTAAAAAACTTTGTGTCCCGAGAACATGGTCAACTGCCATGACTACGACTTGAGCAGCGAAGATCCTAATCTCTCATCCCTGCTTAACGCTACAATTAGTGCCGTAACAATACTAAAAGCAACAAAATAAGTACATAAATGGTCAGGTATTGCAGAATAATTTGCCTCTTTCATCGCTGAGTTTTGGTAAGCAGCAGACATTCTGTTTATACAGGGGACGTTGGAATGTCAGTTGCAAAGAGCAGAGTGAAAAAATACATAGTCGAGGGTCTCATATAATGGAAACCCTGTGCGAATATATGTCAATTCCAGCCCAGAAACTGCCGTTGACGCCATGACAGCAAGACAGGCGTCTGAAGACAGTTCAGCAGTTTAAAATTAAGTCCTGCCTACATTTGGGCTTATCCGGGGAACTGCCCAGTAACTGTATTTCCACTTGTAATTATCCCCACCAGCTGGGGAAGCATGTCTTTCCTATGCATCTTATTTTGGGCGCTCACAATTTTCTCCCATCAATTAAGTTCCGCCTGAGCCTTCTTGAATCGAAGGATACATCAACGAAAGTCAACATTTAACAGTCCATTGAGTATGGTTAGTGCTGGACGAGACCTTGGAGTACATCTGCACAGGTAATTAAAAACGATGCACGAAGCTAAGTAAGGCGGTGAAGAAAGCAAATTGAATTATTTCCGTTTTGTAATTCAGGCTCTTCCGAACACGTCGGTTGGAGCACCGCTGGACTTTTGTGTGCAGAAATGGCCATCACATTGCAGGAAGGACATAATTCCGCTGGCGAGAATCATTACATTTCAGCAATGGCATAATTCCCCTGGAGGGAGTAGAGAGGAGACTTCCAAAAATGGTGATGGTTGTTGAAAATTGCAGCTTTAAGACCAATTTATGTTACCGTTGTCACCCCACCCACCCCCTGCGGTACGCCACTGGTAACTGGGCTCCAGGCTGAATATCTGATCAGATTCCTTATGGTAGGCTTATGCAGAATGTAAGGAGACATGGGACAGTGGGGAACTGGGTCAGTTGGATAACAAACAGGCTAACCGATAGAAGTCAGTGAGTGGTGGTGGATGGCAAATATTCAGCCTGGAGCCCAGTTACCAGTGGCGTACTGAAGGGATCAGTTCCCGGTCCTCTGCTGTTTGTGATTTTCATTAATGACTAGGATGAGGGAGTTGAAAGGTCGATCAGTAAATTTGCAGACGATACGAAGATTGGTGGAGTTATGGATAGTGAGGAGGGCTGTTGTCGGCTGCAAAGAGTCACAGAGAGTATGCAGAGCTGGGCTGAGAAGTGGCAGGTGGAGTTTAACCTTGAAAAATGTGAGGTTGTCCATTTTGGAAGGACAAATATGAATGCGGAATACAGGGTTAACAGTAGGGCTTTTGGCAATGTGGAGGAGCAGAGAGATCTTGGGGTCAATTTTCATAGATCTTTGAAAGTTGCCACGCAAGTGGATAGAGCTGTGCAGAAGGCCTGTGGTGTACGAGCGTTCATTAGCAGAGGGATTGAATTTAAGAGCCGTGAGGTGTCGATGCAGCTATACAAAACCTTGCTAAGGCCACATTTTGAGTACTGTGTGCAGTTCTGGAGCTTCATTTCAGGAAGGAAGTGGAAGCTTTGGAAAAGGTTTAAAGGAGATGTTGCCTGGAATGGAGAGTAGGTCTTACGAGGAAAGGTTGAGGGTGCTCGGTATTTTCTCATTAGAACGGAGAAGGATGAGGGGCGACTTGACAGAGGTGTATATGTTGATCAGGGGTAATAGGTAGAGTAGACAGTCAGAGACTTTTTCTTCGGCAGGAACAAACCATTACAAGGGTACATAAATTTAAGGTGAATGGTGGAAGACATAGTGGGGATGTCAGAGGTAGTTTGTTTACCCAGAGAGTAGTGGGGTGATAGAATGCACTGCCTGTGGAAGTCGTTGAGTAGGAAACATTAGCGACCTTCAAGCGGCTTTTGGATAGGTACATGGATTATGGTCGAATGCTGGGGTGCAGATTGATTTGGTCTTAATCTCGGACATCATTTCGACCCAACATCTGGGCCGAAGGGCCTGTTCGGTGCTTCATTTTCTATGTTTGCAATAAAGGAATGACACACATCACTGGAAATCTAAATCATTTTGATTGAGTTAATCAAATTGGCATGGGCCGCCCAGGGAGAATTTAATTGAATGTATTAGTGAGTGTGATTTGGAGCAATGTACAGTGGGAAAAAGCAGTAAGCAGGCTATTGTGGGTTTGGAATTGTGGAGCGAGGAGGGATTCATTAATGATCACAAAAAATTAAGGGTCAACTTGGGACTAGTGACCATATAATGACATAACTACAAATGCTGTTTACGGGTGTTAAACGGGAGGCCACAAAAGCATTCTCGAATTAAACAAAGGTAATTACGGAGGCATGTGTCGAGATTTTCCCCAACGGATTGGGCAGAAGGAGGAATAGGAGGGCAGCTGATGAGTAGTTGCAGCAGTTTAAGGAGATATTCAATTATTCCCAACTGAGATATGTCCCGGAGAGAAAGAAAGACAGATTGCCGAAGGGGGCGATTGACATCCATGGCTATCAAAAATGGGGGAAATGCTAAACAAACGATTGAGTTTGAAGGCATCCAAGTCCCGACGGATTGGTAGCTTACATCCTTGGTCCATAAAGAAAGTGGCATCCGAGATAATGGTTACGTGGCACTTCACAATGCTCATCTTCCGCCCTTATTCCAAAAGGGAGTTAGTCAGGAAGTATGAAGCTGTAGATCAGTTAGTTAACTATCTGCCATTGGCAATACAATATAATCCATTATTAAGGAAGTAATAAATGGAGCTCTGGAATGTAAAGCGCTAGTTTTTTTTAAAGACGTAAGAAGCTAAGTGGATAATGGGGATCATGTAGATATAATATATCTAAACACCAAGAAAGCATTTGATAAGATGCCATACCAAAGGTAAGATTGAATGGGATTAAGGATAGCTCATTATCTTGGATAGAAGCCTGGCCAACCCTCAGAAGTCAGAATGTCAGAATAAATAGGCATTTTTCTGGTTGCCAAGATTTTACTAGTTAAAGTGGCACAATGTTCGGTACGGGGCCAACAACTATTTAGAATATGTAGTCATAACTTATGAATCGAGAAAAAAGGTAGGATAGCTAAATTGCATGTGACACCAAAATAGACAAGAACTTGTAATGAGCAAATAAGAAATGTAATATTTATCAATGGTTACAGTGGGTCTAGGTGAGTGGGCACGTGTTTGTCAGACGGAGTGTGAGGTTTTCCATTTGAGTCAGACGACCGGAATGGCTGAATTGCATACTTCTGCTCTTAAGTACACAAGCAACTTCACCCTCACTTAGAACAGCCCCTTTCCATGGCGGCAAGTGACGCATTGGTTAGCACTGGGACTGCGGCGCTGACGACCCGGGTTCGACTCCCAGCCATGTCGAGTATGCACATTCTCTGGCTCGGTGGATTGGCCACGGTAAATTGCCCCTTAATTGGGAAAGAAAAATAAATAATTGGTTTATAAATTTATAAAACAAATAAAGAACGGCCCCTTCCCTGAGTAATTCAGCTTGCCTGCGAACAGCCATTACACTGACGAATTCGCCCTCGCTATTCATGGCCCAGACACCGACTAATTCACTTTCACAGTGAATCGCCCTGAAAGTGACCAATTAACCCACCTTTTCAACAGCCTTATTCATTCAGCCCCTGTCTATGAACAGCCATTAAACTGACTCATCCCCCTCCCTCTATTCAGCTGTTACACTGACTAATCCTCTTCTCTCTGGCAGAGAGACCCCACTCTCCATTCGCTGCCCAGTCTAAGCAATGAACGCCCTATCTTCCTGCGCCCCCAGCCCACCGAAGAAGCATCCCCGTCTTATTAGAACACACAGAGAACACAGAACTGTACAGCACAATACAGGCCCTTCGGGCCACGATGTTCTGCCGAACTAGTCTAAAACTAGATCAAATCAACCTACTCCCAATCATTCTCGCGCACTCCATATGCCTGTCCAATAACCGCTTGAAAGTTCCTAAAACGTCCGACTCCACGACCACAGCTGGGAGTGCATTCCACGCCCAACCACTCTCTGAGTAAAGAACTTATCTCTGACATTCTTCCTATATCTCCCAGCATGAATCTCATAGTTATGCCCTCTTGCAACAGCTACATCCACCCGAGGAAAAAGTCGCTGAACGTCCACTCTATCTATCCCTCTCATCATCTTATACACCTCAATTAAGTCACCTCTCATCCTCCTTCGCTCCAATGAGAAAAGCCCGAGTTCCCTCAACCATTCCTCATAAGACCCACCCACCAATCCAGGCAGCATCCTGGTAAACCACCTTTGCACCTTCCCAGTGCTTCCACATCCATCATATAATGAGGTGACCAGAACTGCACACAATACTTCAAATGTGGTCTAACCAAGGGCTTGTACAGTTTCAGCATAACCTCACGGGACGGAAAGTCAATCCCCCTATTAATAAATGCTAACACACGATAGGCTTTCTTCACGGCTCTATCCAATTGGATGGCAACTTTCAGAGATCTATGGAGATGAACTCCGAGATCTCTGTGCTCCTCCACATCCTTCGGAACCCGGCCGTTAACCATGTAATCGGCATTCAAATTTGTCCCAGGAAAATGAATCACTTCACACTTGTCGGATTAAACCCCGTCTGCCACTTTTCAGCCCAGCTCTGCATCCTATCAATGTCTCTTTGTACCCTACAACAGCCCTCCACATTATCCACTAATCCACCAATCTTGACGTTATCAGCAAATTTACGAACCCAACCTTCAACTCCATCATCCAAGTAATTGACAAAAATCACAAATAGCAGAGGCCCCACCAATTATTCCTGTGATGCACCACTGGTGACTGGGTTCCAGGATGAAAATGTACAATCTACAACCACCTCTGTTCTCTTTGTGAGAGCCAGTTACTGATCCAATCGGCCAAATTTCCCTGTACGCCATGCCTCCTTATTTTCTGCATGAGCCGACCATGGGGCACCTTGTCAAACATCTTACTAAAATCCATTTATACGACATTCATTTATGTACTTATTTACCTCCTCAAAGAACACAATCAATCTTGTGAGGCAAGACATATCCCTCACAAATCCGTGCTGACTATCCTGGATTAAGCTGCATCTTTCAAAGTGATCATAAATCCAATCCCTCAGGACCCCTTCCAGTAATGTACCGATGACCGAAGTGAGACTAATCGGCCTATAATTCCCAGGGTTATAACCATTCCCTTTCTTTGACAAGAGGACAACATTCGCCTCTCTCCAGTCTTCTGGCACGATTCCTGTAGACAGTGAGGACGGAAAAATCGAAGCCAAAGGCTCTGCAATCTCATCCCTCGTCTCCCAAAGCATCCTAAGATTTATCCCATCAGTCACATATCAATCCTAAAACTTCCCAACATTCCCAACCCATCTTCCTTCCGAATATCTACCTACTCCAGCCTACCAGCCTGTATCGCACTATCCTCCTCAGCAACATGACCCTTCACCCTTGTGAACACTGAAGAAAAACATTCATTTAGGGCCTCTCCTATATCTTCGGACTCCATGCACACGTTCCCACGACTTTCCTTGACCGGCCCTAACTTGACCTTGGTCATTCTTTTATTCCTCACAAAGGTGTAAAATACCTTGCGGTTTTCGTTGTTCCTAACAGCCATGAACTTCTCATGTCCCCTCCTAGCTCTCCTGAGCCGTTTCTTGAGCACCTTCCTAGCTAGCTTGTGTCCTTCAGGTGTCCTAACTGAACCTTGTTTTCTCATCCTTACATAAGCCCCATTCTTCCTCTTGACAAGGCATTCAATCTCTTTTGTAAACAATGGTTCCCACACCTGACCATTTCCTCCCTGTCTGACAGGGGCATACAAATCAAGGACGCGCATTATTTGCTCCTTGAACAGGCTCCACATCTCAATTGTGCCTATCTCTGACAGTTCCTGTTTCCATCCCCAATTCTTGCCTAATCGCACCGCCTTGTTGGATTTGGAAACTGTACCCACTTTAAGTATTAGTATTCAAATAACTAATTCCCCAGGATCTGAACATTCCCCTGTGCAAATGCATCGTGAATGTTCCAGAATATATATTTGTCAAACATTCGAAGCATCAGTGGAGTGGGGGGTGGTTGTGGTGTTTGGTGGGGGGACATTACCCCAGAGGCTGGTCACTGAACAAGGGCTACAAACCTCCATCGATGCCATCAGCTGCCTCTCTCCTTTTGTGTTTCAACTCTCACATCTAGCTGTTCCTGACTTCATATAAAAACTACACGACTTCATATAAAAACTACACACAGCACTGACCATTGTCCTCCAAATCCCCTCCCATGTACTGCCCAAGCTGCCACCTCACCCCGCACCCTGCTCACCGTAGAATTGGGGCTGTTCATACATTAAGTATTAGCATAGATGTTCCCACTTCTGTCAGTCACATTTCCCTATCTCGTTGGCTTTCTCACCCCATTCTCCTCTCCCAGATTCCCAATTTATCTCTCCATCTATATTTCCCCCAACCTCTCTGTTAATTTCCCCTTTCTCAGTTTGTCTCACTCCGTTTCTTTTCCGACTGGTTTGCTCTTATACATTCTCCGTATCTCTTTACTCTTCCCCCCGCCCCCGCTCAGTGCCTCCTCCCTCTTCCTCTGCCCGCCCCCATCGCCCTGTTCCTCTCCTCTTTCTCACTCTATTTCGCAATCTCTATAACTGCCCAGTGCCATATTTCTGCTTCCCTCTCCCTTTTAATCTCTAAAATATGTCAAGATTTCAACTCTGATTCTACATTTTCGGATGAATTTGCATTGAACTGCATTCTCTGACAAGTTTCTGTCTGACTTTTCGAAATGATGGCGAGCTACGGGTCGCATTATCTGATCATCAATGATTACGCTTAGCAATGGTTGAGGTGAGGGGACAGGAAGCCATTGCAAAATATAGAACCATTTTTCACTCATTACTCCCTGTCTTCCATCATTACGACTGCTCAGTCTTCTTCACCACAGAGAGGCAGAGATAATTATCATGCTCGTCAGACAATTCACATTCATGAGCGGTACAGTGGCAAAGTGATTAGCACTGCTGCCTCAGCCCCAGGGACCCGGGTTCAACGTTTGCACATTTGTCCGCGTGGGCTTCCTCAGGCTGCTCCGGCTATTCCCACAATCCAAATACGTGCAGGTTATGTTGATTGGCAATGCTAAATTGCCCCTTAGTGTCCAAAATGTGAGGTCGGACGTCGGGGTTCAGGGTGTAGGATCGGGTCGGATGTGGGCAGTGTAGGTAGGGGACTCTTTCAAAGGTCAGTGCAGACACATTCATTGTAATTTTGAGCTATTTCTTCTGATTGTATATTCAGTAATTGGAGACTCAATTCCATTGTACCACAATCTTACTTTGCTTCTGGGCAGCACGGTATCACATGTGGGTGGCACTGTGGCTTAACAGCACCAGTGTCCCAGGTTCGATTCCCGGCTTGGAACACTCTCTGTGCGGTGTCTGACGTTCTCCCTGTGTGTGCGTGGGTTTCCTCCGGGTTCTCCACTTCCTCCCACAGTCCAAAAACGTGCAGGTGAGGTTAATTGGCCATGGTAAATTGCCCTTTGTGTTCATAAAGGTTAGGAGGGGTTATTGGGTTACGGGGATATGGTGGAAGTGAGGTCTTAAGTGGATCGGTGCATACTCGATGGGTTGTACGTTGCAAAAATGTATGTTGCAGTTGACTAATGTCTATCAGATGACAGGATAATCCGTACACCCTCCACCTCAACAATGCAAAACTGGGGAGAGTGGAGTTTGACAGATCCTGGAGTAAACTAATGATAAAAGAAAACATACTTTAGGCATTATTCTTGTGTTTTAACGCATTCTATTGAAAGAATAGAAGACATTTGAAGGGGGAATGAAACAGAAGGAAGTAAGCATCTGGGACACTGTCTTAAAAGAGGCAGAGAATCTATCATGATGTAAAAGTATTTACACTTTGGCTGGGTGGTTCATTTTCCTGCGATGCAGATTTGATGGGTCAATGTGACCTAATTTGGTGCAATTAACTTTTATTGATTCTGGACCCACCAAGGGGTGGATTACTGAGCGTCAATGTGTTGCACAGGGAAGAATACTGATCTAATGTATAGCAATGACGGCAATATGATTTCCATAAATGCCTCTTAGAGCACAGACATATTTATTCCGTCGTCTCCTCAATTGGCGACAGAGGTTGCCCATGATGCCATGTTGGCAAAGCAATATCTATACGTTTACCTTCAGTTGGGATATCTCGCCTTAATTTCACATTGCCACATAGCCGAAGAAAAGAGTATATGTTTGCAATACTTGGACATTGATCAACAACACGAAATATGTTAGGACAGTATTTTTAAACCTTTTTTTTCCTGTGACGCACAATTAAAGAATGGCCGACTCTCGCGACCCCCATCATATTCGCAAAAGTTTCTCCAGAGTTCCTTTTGAAACTGATTGTTGGCACTTCAGTATTATAAAATTTAAAATTGTAAATTGAGCTGCTGTTTCAACTTAAACTACAGCTCCACCCTGATATCATGCGAAAGGCTGTATCTCGGGATTATTTAATTAGTTTATATCTTCACGTCCATTATTAGCATTTTGAAAATCGCCTGCAAGCGCTGGACAGATTAGCAGGTTCAATATTGCACAGTTTAAAGAACGTCACGTTCACTCGTTCAAAACCGAACATGACTTCGGACAGGAAATTAAACTCCAACTTCAGAAACAGGAGCACGAACGGCGAAACGAAAATCACGGTCAGACAGAAGGTCACTGGACGCTTGTGAGCACCGTTTCCCAGTAAAATGTACAACAGACTGAACGCATGATTACAAAAAACAATGCTGTGTAGGATTCGGCTGACCAATATGCAACACGTGCAGGCGCATTCCAGTTCATACAGCAGCAACATTCCACCGGTTCCTGAACGCATAAGTGTAGTTTAGTCGCCAGCTAATGCAATCCTCAGCGAACAATTGAAGTCCCGGTATAAGTCCATGCAAAAGTCTTTGAGGTACAGGACCCAATTTAGCTGATGATGTCCATGTCGCCAGAGGGCAGAGACGTTGGCTTGGGGGCGACGACCTGGGAAGACGGGATGCAGAGCTGTGGGGCTGATGAAGAACAAAAGGTGAAGGACAAGAACACGGGAGTGAAGAGACAACTCGGAAGTAGATGGAGATGACATTGGGGCTTGTAGGCTTGAATGCCCGGGTTAACTTAGAGAATGATAAAACACGTGCGCGGTTTTGTTAGTGACACACTGAACTCACAAGTTAATAGAAATCCTCACGTTGAATACAGTGGCAGGAATTTCTACCCAAAGAAACTTTTACACGACTCCAACTGAAAACTGTCCATCAACACTGTGGCCCAGGGAGGCAAGAATGTGCAGGGCACAGGCCTTCTGTTGTCATACACTGTAATGCAGTGAATATGTTCCCAAATAGAAAAAATAGACATAGAACATACAGTGCAGAAGGGGCCATTCGGCCCATCGAGTCTGAACCGACCCACTTAAACCCTCGCTTCCACCCGATCCCCGTAACCATATAACCCCTCCTAACCTTTTTGGTCACTAAGGGCAATTTATTATGGCCAATTCCAACTAACCTTCACGTGTTTGGACTGTGGGAGAAACCCGGAGCACCTGGAGGAAACCCACGCAGACACGGGGAGAATGTGCATACCCCACGCAGGCAGTTGCCCAGCGGGGAACCGAACCTGGGACCCTAGCGCTGTGAAACCACAGTGTTATCCACTTGTGCTACCGTGTTGCCCACAATGTTCAGACTATCTTTGTGGATCATTTTGGGCGACATTTAGACGACCCATTGTACACCATCCTGCGACCTCCACTTTGAAAATCACTATGTATATGCTAAACGATATTTCCCACTGCAAATAAATGCACTAAATCAAAAAAAACAGGGGGTTTTAAGTGTAACTCTTAATTATTTAATATAAATTTAGAAAATCATGCAATTTCAGTCAGCTCAAATAATTTTCCCTCTAACGTAACGTGACTGGACCCTCCTTACTGCAAATGGTTTGGATGGATCAGATTTTTTCAGGTGTATGCAGGAAGTATTCCTGACTCAATAGGTAGATCGGTCGACTAGGGGGGTGGGGAGAGTCCATATTGGATTTGGTGCTTGGCAACGAACCACGCCAGGTGTCCGATATCTCGGTGGGAGAGCATTTCCGTGACAATAACCACAACTCCTTGACCTTTACGATAGTCACGAAGAGGGATAGGAACATACAGTATGGGAAGGTATTTAATTGTGGGAGGGGATGTTATACTGCTATTAGACAGGAGTTGAAGAGCATAAAGTTGGAACAGTTGTTCATCGGGAAATGCACAACAGCAACGTGGGGGTTGTTTAAGGAGCACTTGCTGTGGGTGCTGGATGGTTTTGTCCCAATGAGACGACGAAGGAATGGTGAAGTGAAGGAGCCATGGATGACAAGAGAAGTGGAGCTTCTCGTCAAGAGGACGAAGCAAGCTGACATAAGGTTGAGGAAGCAAGGATCTGTCCCAGCTCCCGAGGGTTACAAGGTAACCAGGTCAGAACTCAAAAATGGCCTTCGAAGAGATAGAAAGGGGCATGAAAAATCCCTCGCAGGCAGGATATGGTAAAACAGCAAGGCGTTCAACTCTTACGTGAAACATAAGAGCATGATCAGAGTGAGAGTAAGCTGATCAGGAATAGTGGAGGGAGCTTGTGCCTAGAGTCTGAGGAGATAGGCGACGCCCTAAATGTATATTTTCCTTCAGTATTCACGGGAGAGAGGGACCTCGTTGCTCAGGAGAACAGGGTGAATCAGGTAAATAGACCCGAACGGGTTGATATTAGGAAGGAGAATGTGCTGGATATTTGAAAGGCTTCAGGATATATAAGCCTCCTGGGCCTGATAGGATATGCCCAAGGTGACTACGGGAATCGAGGGAGGAGATTCCTGCGCCGTTGGCAATGATAGCTGCGTCCTCACTCTCCATTGGAGTACTCCGCATGATTGGTGGGAGACGAAAGTTCTCCCCCTGTTCTAGAAAGGGAATAGGGAAATCCCTGGGAATTACAAATTTGGTTGTCTGGATACAGAATTTGCCTGCCGAACGAAGACAGCGAGTTATAGTGGATGGAAAGTATCCCACCTGGAGGTCAGTGACCAATGGTGTCCAGCAGGGATCTGTTCTGGGACCTCTGCTCCTTGTGCTTTTTATAAATATCTTGGATGAGGAAGTGGAAGGGTGCGTTGGTAAGTTTGCCGCTGACACGACGTTTGGTGGAGTTGTGGATACTGTCGAGGACTATTGCAGGCTACAACAGGTAACAACTGCGCTGAGAAGTGGCAGGTAGAGTTCAACCTAGATACATTTGAAGTGATTAATTTTGGAAGGTCGAATTGGAATGCTGAATACAGCCATTAAGGCAGGATTCTTGGAAATTAGGAGGATTCTTGGAAATTAGGAGGAACAGAGGGATCTTGGGTCCATGTACTTAGATCCCTCAAAGTTGCCACCCAGGTGATAGGGTTGTTAATAAGGCGTTCATTAACTGGGGGAGTGAGTTTTGCTGCAGCTTTATTAAACCCTGGTGAGATCACACTTGGAATATTGCATCAGTTCCGGTCGACTCAATTTAGGAACAATGTGGATGCTTTGGAGGGGTGCAGAGGAGATTTACCAGGATTCTGCCTGGTCTGGAGGCCATGCCTTAGGAAGAAAGGTTGAGGGAGCTAGGGGTTTTCTCACTGGAGTGAAGAAGGAAGTGAGGTGACTTCAGAGAATGATACAAGGTGATGAGACTTCATATAATAATACAAGGTGATGATGTGTCGAGTGGATAGCCAGATACTTTTCTTCAGGGTGGAAATGGCTATCACGAGGGTAATAATTTTAAGGTGGGCAGCACGGTGGCCTATTGGTTAGCACAACTGCCTCACGGCGCTGAGGTCCGAAGTTCGAACCCGGCTCTCGGTAACTGTCCGTGTGTAGTATGCACATTCTCCCAGTGTTTGCCTGCGTTTCTCTCCCACAACACAAACATGCGAAGAGTAGGTGGAATGGCTCCACTTAATTGCCCCTTAATTGTAAAAAATAATTGGGTAATCTAAAGTTTTTTTAAAAAGAAAAAAAAAAATTTTGAGGTGATTGGAGGAAGGTATAGGGGACATGTGAGGGGCAGGTTCTTTACACAAAGAGTGGTGGGTGCGTGGAATGTACTGTCAGCAGAAGTGGTGGCGTCAGAGTCATTTGGGACATTTCAGCGACTCTCGGACAGGCACATGGACAGTGGAAAATTGAAGGGGTGTAGATTAGGTTGATCTTAGATTATGACAAATGGTCGGCACAACATCCTTGGCCGAAGTACCTGTACTGTGTTGTACTATGTTCTATGTGAGGAGACAGGAGTATCAAGTAAATCAGAATAAATCGCATCTTTAGGCTACTACTGCCTTCCCCTTCATCCAGCAGAGGGGAGTAGAGCGGGGCTGCTGATTGGCTGGTGCAAGGGAAATTTGCATTCCTCCATTGTGGTCACCCTAACTTGAAGGTGTAACTGAGCTAGAGACCCGAGCTGTTCAAGAGAAGACGGGCATCCAGCAGAGGGCGGTAGAGCGGAGCTGCTGATTGGATGGTGCAAGGTAAATTTGCATATCTCCGTTGTGGTCACCCTAACTTGAAGGTGTACCTGAGCTAGAGACCCGAGCTGTTCAAGAGAAGACAAGCATCCAGCAGAGGGGTGTAGCGCGGGGCTGCTGATTGGCTGGCGCAAGGGAAATGTGCATACCCCCGTTGTGGTCACCCGAACATGAAGGTGGTTTGCGGAGAAGCTGTTGTCAAGTGACACTTCAACCCGAAACACTTCTTCAGTGTTTCCCTCCCTACCCCCCTCCTCTAACCAAAAAAAAACAACCGCTTGAAAGATCAAGAGGAAGGCTGGGGAGTACGTAGAAGTAGAAAGAAGTTGAACCGTGACATCACAGCCTGCAGGCAAGGGATTCGCTGGTGACTGGTAAGTAGCTTTTCTTTTATTTCCCTCAGGTGTTATCGTGCAGGGCGCAGAGGTTGCTGAGTGAGTGCTTGCTGAAAAGGGGAGTGAATAACAGGTAAGCTCTTTCTTTCTTTTTCTTTTTTTATCTAGAGGGGATGGCAGGGAAGGTAGTGCAATGTTCCTCCTGCAGAATGTTTGAGGTGAGGAACGCCGATAGTGTCCCTGCTGACTTCATCTGTGGGAAGTGCAACCATCTCCAGCTCCTCAGAAACCTTGTTAGGGAACTGGAGCTGGATGAACTTCGGATCATTCGGGAGGCAGAGGTGGTCATAGATAGAAGCTTCAGGGATGTGTTTACTCCGAAGAATCAAGATAGATGGGTGACGGTGAGAGGGGCTGGGAGGACGCAGTCAGTACAGGGATCCCCTGTGGTCGTTCCTCTTAGTAACAACTATACCGCTTTGGATACTGTTGTGGGGGGGGGGGGGGGACACTTACCAGGGGTAAGCCATGAGGTGCAGGTCTCTGGCACAGAGTCTGTTCCAGTTATTCAGAAGGGAAGGGGGGAGAGGAGTTGATCATTAGTCATTGGAGACTCCGTAGTTAGGGGGATAGATAGGAGATTCTGTGGGAACGAGAGCGACTCACGGTTGGTGTGTTGCCTCCCAGGTGCCAGGGTGCGTTATGTCTCGGTTCGTGTTTTAGGGATCCTTAAGGGGGAGGGGGAGCAGCCCCAAGTCGTGGTCCACATCGGTACCAACGACATAGATAGGAAAAGGGATAGGGATGTAAGGCAGGAATTCAGGGAGCTAGGGGGGAAACTTAGATCTAAGACAAACAGAGTTATTATCACGTGCCACGTGATAACGAGACGAGGAATAGGGAAAGAGAGGAGTTGAACACGTGGCTACAAGGGTGGTGCAGGAGGGAGGGTTTCAGATTTCTGGATAATTGGGGCTCATTCTGGGGTCGGTGGGACCTCTCAACGGGATGGTCTACACCTGGACCAGAGGGGTACCAATATCCTGGGGGGGGGGGTGGATTTGGCTAATGCTCTTAGGGAGGGTTTAAACTAGTTCAGCAGGGGCTTGGGAACCTGAATTGTCGCTCCAGAAAACAGGAGGTTGAGAGTAGTGAGGTCATGAGTAAGGTTTCAAAGTTGCAGGAGTGTACCGGCAGGCAGGAAGGTGGTTTAAAGTGTGTCTTCTTCAATGCCAGGAGCATCCGGATCAGGTGGTTGAACTTGCAGCATGGTTAGTACCTGGGACATCGACGTTGTGGTCATTTCGGAGACATGGATAGAGCAGGGACAGGAATGGTTGTTGCAGGTGCCGGTGTTTAGATATTTCAGTAAGCTCAGAGAAGATGGTAATAGAGGGGGATGGGTGGCATTTTTACTCAAGCACAGTATTACGGTGGCAGAAAGGACGTTTGATGAGGACTCGTCTATTGAGGTAGTATGGGCTGAGGTTAGAAACAGGAAAGGAGATGTCACCCTGTTAGTGGTTTTCTACAGGCCTCCGAAAAGTTCCAGAGATGTAGAGAAAAGGATTGCAAAGATGATTCTGGATAGGAGCGAAAGCAACAGTGTAGTTGTTTTGGGGGACTTTAACTTCCCAAATATTGAGTGGAAACGCTATAGTTCGAGTACTTTAGATGGGACCGTTTATGTCCAACGTGTGCAGGAGGGTTTCCTGGCACAGCATGTAGATAGGCCAACGAGAGGCGAGGCCGTATTGGATTTGGCACTGGGTAATGAACCTGGACAGGTGTTAGATTTGGAGGTAGGTGAGCACTTGGTGATATTGACCACAATTCGATTACGTTTACTTTAAGGAAAGGGATAGATATGCACCGCAGGGCAAGAGTTAGATCTGGGGCAAAGGCAATTATGATGCGATGAGGCAGGACTTAGGATGCATCGGGTGGAGAGGAAAACTGCAGGGGATGGGCACAATGGAAATGTGGATCTTGTTCACGCTACTGCGTGTCCTTGATAAGTATTTACCTGTCAGGAAGGGAGGAAGTGGTCGAGCAGGTTTGGTGGGTTGGCCATGAACCGTGGTTTACTAAGGCAGTCGAAACACTTGTCAAGAGGAAGAAGGAGGCTTATGTAAAGATGAAACATGAAGGTTCAGTTAGGGCGCTCGAGAGTTACAAGTTTGTTAGGAAGGACCTAAAGAGAGAATTAAGAAGAGCCAGGAGTGGACATGAGAATTATTTGGCAGGTACGATCAAGGATAACCCTAAAGCCTTCTATAGATATGTCAGGAATAAAAGAATGACTGGGGTAAGAGTAGGGCCAGTCAAGGACAGTAGTGGGAAGTTCTGCTTTAAGTCGGAGGAGAGAGGAGAGGTGCTAAATGAATATTTTTCGTCAGTATTCACACAGGAAAAAGACAATGTTGTCGAGGAGAATGCTGAGATTCAGGCTACCAGACTAGATGGGCTTGAGGTTCAGAAGGAGGAGGTGGTAATAATTCTGGAAAGTGTGAAAATAGAAAAGTCCCCTGGGCCGGCTGGAATTTATCCTAAGATTCTCTTGGAAGCTAGGGAAGAAATTTCTGAGCCTTTGGCTTTGATCTTTAAGTCATCTGTGTCTACAGGAATAGTACCAGGAGATTGGTGGATAGCAAATGTTGCCCCTTGTTCAAGAAGTGGAGAAGAGACAACCCCGGTAACTATAGACCAGTGCGCCTTACCTCTGTTGTGGGCAAAATCTTGGAATGGTTAATAAGAGATAGGGTGTGTAATCATCTGGAAAGGAATCATTTGATTAGACATAGTCAACACGGTTTTGTGAAGGGTAGGTCGTGCCTCACAAACCTTATTGAGTTCTTTGAGAAGGTGACCAAACAGGTGAATGAGGGTAAATCAGTTGATCTGGTGTATATGGGTTTCAATAAATCGTTTGATAAGGTTCCCCACGGTAGGCTACTGCAGAAAATACGGAAGCATGGGATTCAGGGAGATTTAGCAGTTTGGATCAGCAATTGTCTCGCTGAAAGAAGACAAAGGGTGGTGGTAGATGGGAAGTGTTCAGACTGGAGTCCTGTTACTCGTGGCGTACCACAAGGATCTGTTTTGGGGCCACTGCTGTTTGTCATTTTTATAAATCGCCTGGAGGAGGGCGTAGAAGGATGGGTGAGTAGATTTGCAGATGGCACTAAATTCGGTGGAGTTGTGGACAGTGTGGAAGGATGATACAAGTTACAGAGGATTATAGATAAGCTGCAGCGCTTGGCTGAGAGGTGGCAACTTGAGTTCAATGCAGAAATGTGTGAGGTAATTCATTTTGGAAGGAATAACAGGAAAACAGAGTACTGGGCTAATGGTACGATTCTTGGCAGTGTGGTTCAGCAGATAGATCTTGATGTCCATGTACATAGATCCCGGAAAGTTGCCACTCAGGTTGAGATTGTTGTTTAGGAGGCGTACGGCGTGTTAGCTTTTATTGGTAGAGGGATTGAGTTTCGGAGCCATGAGGTTATGTTGCAGCTGTACAAAAATCTGGTGCGGCCGCATTTGGAGTATTGCGTGCAATTCTGGTCGCCACATTATAGGAAGGATCTGGACGCATTGGAAGGGGTGCAGAGGAGATTTACCAGAATGTTGCCTGGTATGGAGGGAAAATCTTATGAGGAAAGGCTGAGGGACTTGTGGCTGTTTTCGTTAGAGAGAAGAAGGTTAAGAGGTGACTTGATAGAGGCATAAAAATGATCAGAGGATTGGATAGGGTGGACAGTGGGAGCCTTATTCCTCGGATGGTGATGTCTAGCACAAGGGGACAAAACGTTAAAATGAGGGGAGATAGACATAATACAGATGTCAGAGGTAGGTTCATTACTCAGAGAATAGTTAGGGCGTGGAATGCCCTGCTTGCAACAGTAGTGGACTCGCCAACATTAAGGGCATTCAAATTGTCATTGGTTAGACATATGGACGATAAGGGAATAGTGTAGATGGGCTTCAGAGTGGTTTCACAGGTCGGCGCAACATCGAGGGCCGAAGGGCCTGTACTGCGCTGTAATGTTCTATGTTCTATGTTCTATCTGCAGCTCCAGAGCCGTCAAGCGGTCTAATAGGAGCTGCAATTGGACACACGTCTTGCACGTGAAGCAGCCAGTGACAGTGGACGTGTCGGTGAGCTCACACATCGCACATCAGGAGCACGACACGGGTCTGGAATCTCGTGCCATGACTTGAACCTTAGGTAAACGTATCGAACTACAATTCCAAAAAACGATAAGAAAAATAAATACATTTGTCAAAGAAAAGAAAAACTACTTACCAGTCACTTACCAGGGATAATAGAATTTACAGTGCGGAAGGAGGCCATTCGGCCCATCGAGTATGCTCCTGCTCTTGGAAAGAGCACCCTACCAAGGTCAACAGCTCCACCCTATCCCCATAACCCAGTAACCCCACCCAACACTAAAGGCAATTTTGGACACTAAGGGCAATTTATCATGGCCAATCCTCCTAACCTGCACATCTTTGGAGTGTGGGAGGAAACCGGAGCATCCGGAGGAAACAGTCGCACACACGGGGAGTTGTGCAGACTCCGCACAGACCGTGACCCAAGCTGGAATAGAACCTGGGACCCTGGATCTGTGAAGCAATTGTGCTATCCACAAGGCTACCGTGCTGCCCCCTACAACATAGCTGCAACATAACCCCCCCCCCCCCCCCCCCCCCCCCAGCTTCGAATTTCCACCAGGCTTCAAATTCCCAATCTCACTCTTGGCTGTGATTCACTCTGGCTGTGGCTTCTCTGGCTCATTGGGAGAACTCGCTGGGAGTTCTTTTAAATTGGCCTGAGTTGACTCCCCTCCCAACCTGCTTTTAGGTCAAAGTACATTAAGGTGACTGACACTTAACTGCTATCCAGTGATGTGAGTGGGTGGGGCAGCCCTTGATAACGTACACTGCACCATTCTAGATTAATTTAAATTAATTGAAACTCCTGAAATTTAAAAGGAACTGTCTTACCGATTGGATTCGATTTAATACCCACCTAGCTTCAAATTCCCAAACTCACTCTTGGTTGTGCCTCACTCTGGCTGTGTCTTCTCTGGCTCACTGGGACAACTCACTGGGAGATCTGGTAGATTGACCACGCTAAGTTTCCATATAATGTGCAAAGATGTGCAGGTTAGGTACGGTTACTGCGATTGCGCAGGTGAGTGGGCCGGGCGCAGTGACCTTTCAGAGGGTCGGTCCAGACTTGATTGGCCAAATGGCCTACTTCTGAACAACTGATCTTCTATGGTTCTATGATTCTGGAAGAATTGAAACAACATATTAATATTCCGTATTAAATGGCTCTCGAAACTTCCGCTCACGCCATGAACATAGAAAATACAACATGCAGTGCAGAAGGAAGCCATTCGGTCCATCGAGTTTGCACCGACCCCCTTCCACCCTATCGCTGAAACCCAATAATCCCTCCTAACTCTGTCACTAAGGGCATTTGTTCATGGCCAACCTACCGAACCTGCACATCTTTGGACTGTGGAAGGAAACCTGAGCACCCGGAAGAAATGCACGCAGACACGGGGAGAACGTGCAGAGTCTACACAGAGAGTGACCCAGCGGGCAATCAACCTGGGACCCTGGCTCTGAGATGCCACAGTGCTATCCACTTGACTTGTGTTACCGTGTTGTCGATAAGTCCATGAGAGCAAGACAGACTTCGGAAGACAGTTCAGCTGTTTAATATACCCCCTGTACACATATGGGTTTATCCGGCGAACAGTCACATTAAATCTATATCCACTTGTAATTACCACCACCAGCTGGGGAAGCATGTCTTTCCTGTGTACCTTATTTAGGTCGCTGATAATTTTGTTGCCATCAATTAAGTTCCACCTGAACATAGAACATAGAACATTGAACATTGCAGCGCAGTACAGGCCGTTCGGCTCTCGATGTTGCGCCGACCTGTGAAACCACTCTAAAGCCAATCTACACTATTCCCTATCGTCCATATGTCTATCCAATGACCATTTGCATGCCTTTAGTGTTGTCGAGTCCACTACTGTTGCAGGCAGTGCGTTCCACGCCCTTACTTCTCTCTGAGTAAAGAACGTACCTCTGACATCTGTCTAATATCTATCTCCCCTCAATTTAAAGCAATGTCCCCTCGTGCTAGACATCAGCATCCGAGGAAAATGGCTCTCACTGTCCACCCTATCCAATCCTCTGATCATCTTGACCCCTCAATCAAGTCACCTTTTAACCTTCTTCTCTCTAACGAAAGCAGCCTCAAGTCCCTCAGCCTTTCCTCCTAAGATCTTTCCTGCATACCAGGCAACATTCCGGTAAATCTCCTCTGCACCCTTTCTAATGCTTCCACATCCTTCCTTTCATGCGGCGACCAGAATTACGCGCAATACTCCAAATGCGGCCACACCAGAGTTTTGTATAGTTGCAACATGACCTCATGGCTCCGAAACGCAATCCCTCTGCCAATAAAAGATAACACACTGTGCGCCTTCTTAACAACCCTCTCAACCTGAGTGGCAACTTTCAGGGATCTATGTGCATGGACACCGAGATCTCTCTGCTCATCCACACTGCCAAGAATCTTACCATTAGCCCAGTACACTGTCTTCCTGTTATTCCTTCCAAAATGAATCACCTCACACTTTTCTGCATTAAACTCCATTTCCCACCTCTCAGCCTAGCGCTTCAGCTTATCTATGTCCCTCTGTAACTTGTAACATCCTTCCGCACTGTCCACAACTCCACCGACTTTAGTGTCATCTGCAAATGTATTCACCCATCCTTCTACGCCCTCCTCCAGGTGATTTATAAAAATGACAAACAGCAGTGGCCCCAAAACAGATCCTTGTGGTTCACCACTAGTAACTGGACTCCAGTCCGAACACTTCCCATCAACCACCACCCTTTGCCTTCTTCCAGCTAGACAATTTCTGATCGAAACTGCTAAATCTTCCTGAATCCCATGCTTCCGTATTTTCTGCAGTAGCCTACCGTGTGGAACCTTATCAAACGCTTTACTGAAATCCGCATACACCACATCAACTGCTTTACCCTCATCCACCTGTTGGTCACCTTCTCAAAGAACTGAATAAGCTTTCTGAGGCACGACCTACCCTTCACAAAACCGTGTTGACTATGTCTAATCAAATTATTCCTTTCCAGATGATTATACACCCTATCTCTTATAAACCTTTCAAAGATTTTGGCCACAACAGAAGGAAGGCTCCCTGGTCTATAGTTACCGGGGTTGTCTCTACTACCCCTCTTGAACAAGGGGACAACCTTTGCTATCCTACAGCCCTCTGGCACCTCAGGGTCACCTGAGCCTCCTCAAATCGAAGAATAACAATGCAACTTATACATTTAGTCTAAAAGCTGCAATTTTCAACAATCTCACCATGTGGAAAGTTTACTCTCTCCATCGCATTTATGTCATCGCTGAAATGTAATGATTCTCGCCAGCCGAATTATGTCCTTCATGCAATGTGATGACCATATCTGTACACAAAATTCCAGCGGTGGTCCAACCAGCGTATTAGGCAGAGCCTCAATTACAAAACAAATTGGCATAGGGAGGCAAGAATAAGGGAAGTTAACACGTGGCTGAAAGAGTGGTGTGGGAAAGAGCGGTTCCTTTTCATGGGACACTGACATCAGTCTTGGGACAGCGGGGACCTATTCCGTTGGGATGGTCTGCACCTGAACCGAGCTGGGTCCAGTGATCTGGCGAAAAGAGTAAATAGGGTGCTCAATAGGACTTTAAACTAGAGATTGGGGGTGGGGGGGGGGGGGAGAGAGGGTAAGTCAGGGAACCAAGAGGTGAAGTAATCAGTGGGAAGCGTAGCTGCTTAGGAATACTAAAAAGCACGAACAGACAGAACTCAGGAGAGGTTACGATAGTTCCCATCTCACAAAATATGGCGCAGTGCATGGAAACGCTCAGTAAACCAAGATAAACCACACGAAGAAAACTAAAAGGGACGTTCACTAGAGAATTAAAGGTGCTATATTTAGATGCGTGCAGTCTACGGAACAAGATAGATTAGCTTGTGGCCCAGATTGTGACTGGCAGGTATGATGTGGTAGGCATCACAGAGACGTGGTTGCGGGGGGTTCAGGACTGGCATTTAAACATCCAGGGATTCACAACCTATCGAAAAGACAGAGAGGTGGGCAGAGGGGGCGGGGTTGCCTTGTTAATTAGGAATGAAATTAAATCAACAGCACGAAACGACATAGGGTCAGATGATGTGGAGACTGTGTGGGTAGAGTTGAGGAACCACAAAGGCAAAAAAAAACATAATGAGACCACTGCCTCCTAACAGTGGTCAGGACCAGGGGCACAAAATGAACCACGAAATAGAAAGGGCATGTCAGACAGGCAAGGTCACAGTGATCATGGGGACTTCAAAATGTAGGTGGACTGTGTAAATAATGTTGCCAGTGGACCCAAAGAAAGGGAATTCATTCAATGTTTACAGGAGGGCTTTTTGGAACCGCTTGAGATGGAGCCCACGAGGTAACACGCAATTCTGGACTTAGTGTTATATAATGAGCCAGATAAAAGATCTTAAAGTAAGGGAACACTTAGGAGGCAGTGATCATAATATGGTAGAATTCAGTCTGCAATTTGAAAGAAAGAACGTAGAATGAGGTGTAAAGGTGTTGCAGTTAAATATAGGTAACTCCAGGGGCATGAGGGAGGAACTGACGAAAATCGACTGGAGCAGAGCCTAGTGGGAAAGACAGTAGACCAACATTGGCAGGTGTTTCTGGGAGTAATTGAGGACACAGTACAGAGGTTGAACCCAAAGAAAAGAAAGGTTTTCAGAGGGGGGATTAGGCAGCGATGGCTATGAAAGGAAGTCAGGGAATGCATCAAAGCAAAAGAGAAAGCATATAATGTGGCAAAGAGGAGTGGGAAGTCAGAAGATAGGGAAGGCTACAACAACAAACAGAGGATAACAAAGAGAGAAATAAGGAAGGAGAGGATCAAATATGACGTTAGGCTAGCCACTAACATTCGGAATGATAGGAAAAGTTTATTTAAATGTATTAAAAACAAACGGGATGCAAAAGTAGACATTGGGCCGCTCCAAAATGAAGCGAGTAATCTAGTGATGGGAGACAAGGAAATAGCTGAGGAACTAAATAAGTACTTTGCGCCAGTCTTCACAGTGGAAGACATGAGTAATATCCCAGAAATTCAGGAGAGTCAGGGGGCAGAGTTGAATATGGTAGCCATCACAAAGGATATTGCGCTAGAGATACTAAGAGGTCCAAAAATTGATAAATTTCCGGGACCAGATGGGCTACATCTTGGAGTTCTAAAGGAGATAGCGAAATAAATAGTGGAGGCGTTAGTTATGATCTTTCAAAAGTCACTGGAGTCAGGAAAAGTCCCAGAGGATTGGAAAATCGCTGTTGTAACCCCCCCTGTTCAAGAAGGGAACAAGAAAAAAGATGGAACATTATAGGTAAATTAGCCTAATCTCTGTTGTTGGCAAGCTTCGAGAATCCATCGTTGAGGATGAGATTTCTAAATTATTGGAAGTGCAGGGTCGGATCAGGACAAGTCAGCATGGATTTAGGAAGGGGAGGTTGCGCCTGACAAACCTATTAGAGTTCTTTGAAGAGATAACAAATAGGTTAGGCCAAGGGGAGCCAAGGATGTTATCTATCGTGACTTCCAAAAGGCCTTTGATAAGGTCCCTCACGGGAGACGGCTGAGTAAAATAAGAGCCCATGGTATTCGAGACAAGGTACTAACATGGATTGACGATTGGCTGTCAGGCAGAAGGCAGAGAGTTGTGATAAAAGGTTATTTTTCGGAATGGCAACCGGTGACGAGTGGTGTCCCGCAGGGTTCAGTGTTGGGGCCACAGCTGTTCTCTTTATATATTACCGAACTAGATGACGGGACTGGGGGCATTCTGGCTAAGTTTGCCGATGATACTACCGGAGGGGCCGGTAGTATTGAGGAGGTGGGGAGGGTGCAGAAAGATGTAGACAGTTTAGGACAGTGGTCCAAGAAATGGCTGATGAAATTCAACGTGGGCTTGCACTTTGGAAAAAAGAATAGAGGCATGGACTATTTTCTCAACGGTGACAAAATTCATAATGCTGAAGTGCAAAGGGACTTGGGCGTCCTAGTCCAGGATTCTCGAAAGGTAAACTCGCAGGTTGAGTCCGTAATGAAGAAAGCAAATGCAATGTTGTCATTTATCTCAAGAGGCTTGGAATATAAAAGCAGGAATGTATTTCTGAAGCTTTATAAAGCGCTAGTTAGGCCCCATTTAGAATACTGTGAGCAATGTTGGGCCGCACATCTCAGGAAGGATATACAGGCACTGGAGCGGTTCCAGAGGAGATCCACACGGATGATCCACGTCTGAGGATCCTGGGATTATATTAATTGGAGTTAAGGAGATTGAGGGAATATCTAATAGAAATTTACAAGATAATGAATGGCTTAGATAGGGTGGACGTAGGGAAGTTGTTTCCATTAGCAGGGGAGACTTGGACCCGGGGGCACAGCCTTAGAATAAAAGGGAGTCACTTGAGAACAGAGATGAGGAGAAATATATTCAGCCAGAGAGTGGTGGCTCTGTGGAATCCATTGCCACAGAGGGCGGTGGAGGCCGGGACGTTCAGTGTCTTTAAGAAAGAAGTTGATACATTATTGATTTCGCGAGGAATTAAGGGCGATGGAGAGAGAGCGGGTAAATGGAATTGAAATCAGCCATGATTGAATGGTGGAGTGGACTCGAGGGGCCGAATGTCCTTACTTCCGTTCTATCTCTTATGATCTTCTGGTCTTAAAACATGAATAATTCAATTTGCTTTCTTCACCACCTTATCCTGCTTCACGTGTCATTTTTAATTACCTGTGCAGATGTACTCCAAGGTCTCGTCCAACATTAACCATAATCAATGAACTGGCAAATGTTGACTTTCTTGGACGGATGCTGTGTTTCCGGAGGCTCTGAGGCAGGGATTAACGCACATTCATTCAGGGTTTCCATGATATGAGACCCTCGATTGTGTCTTTTCTCACTATGCTCTTTGCAACCAGCATGCCACACTTCCCCTGTTTAAATAGAATGTCTACAGCTTTGAAATACTCAGTGAAGAAAGAGGCAAGTTATTATCCAATGCCTTACCACTTATGTAGTTGTTATGTTGCTTGTAGAGTTGTCCGGCACCCAGAGCGATTGTGCGGTCAATCTCAGCCCCAGAGCCTCCGGAGACACAGCACCCGTGAGCTAACCAATAATTCGGATGAACATTTTAAGATCTTTGGTTCACAACTGCTCCAAAGATGGAAAGGCACCTGAATTGTAATTAAAACACAAATAAAACAGTTTATTTAGAACAGGAAGATAGATAAACCTGTATGGCGATAATATAGCAATGGGTCTTCTACTCGAATTATCCAGCCCATGCCACGTACACCGTCTCACCATCGACCCACATGCACATAAGGCTGGCACACTATGGCAAGGGAAGGTTTAATATGATTGTAGAGTTAATTAGGGATGAGAGATTGGACCTTCGCTGCGAAAGTCGTAGTCGTGGCAGTTGGCAATGTTCTCGGGACACAAAGTTTTTAAACCACTGCTCTGGATATTCTGGCAGGAACATACCGGCCTGATTCTGAGGCTGTGAGATCACCTTCAGGGAGACACTTCAACGAATATTCACAAAATCGGCAAATCACAGAATACTACAGTGCAGAAGGGGACGTTCGACCAATCGAGTCTACACGGACGGTTGAAAGTCACTGACCTGCACAACTAATCCCACTTGCAAGCACTTGCTCCCTGGTCCTGAATGTTATGGCCAGCCAAGTGCTCATCCAGGTAACTTTGAAAGAATGTGAGGCCCCTCTCCTCTGCCATCCTCCAAGGCAGTGCATTACAGACCGTCACGATTCCTGGGTAAAAAGGTTATCCCTCAAGTACCCCCCCGCCACCCCCAAAAATCCAACTCCTAACTTTTAACTTGTGTCCCTCGTAACTGATCCTTCACGATGGGGAACAGCTGGTCCATATACACCCTGTCCATGCCTCTAATAACCTTGTATACCACAATAAAGTCACCCCTCAGTCTTCCCTGCTCCAGTAAAAAACAATCCAAGCCTCCGGAGTACTCTATAGGTAACCCTTCGTAAATTTCCTAACAACATCCATAAGTCAAAGACCCTTTTAAAGACAGTAGGTTTGAATTCCTTACAGAAACAGTTACTACTTCGAAATCAACTGGAGACATTTTAGCATGCAGAGAGAGAGACCAAAATAGACCTCCTTGGTTTGAATGCAGCTCGCCATCTGAAAACCAAACCAAAATCTCAGCTGCAAAACAGCTTCCAAAAAGCAAAGCCAGAGCCCAGCTCCACCAACACAATGACATCACTGCAGTCACTTGAGAAGACAAACGCTTCTTAAAGTGACATTTCCATGACAGCCCTCACACGTTTCAGGGTAAAATTCAATCTGCACTTATCCGTCCATTTGACCATCCCATCTATATCTTCCTGTTACTCAAGACACTCAACCTCACTATTAATCACCCAGATAATCTATGTGTCATCCTCAAACGTAGCGATCCTACCACCACCCAGTGATCTATGTAATTTATATAAATGACAAACAATAGGGCCCCAAGCATGGAGCGTTGCGGTACGCCACTGGTCAATGCATTCCAGGCACGAAAGCAGCCGTCTACCATCACCCACTGGCTCCGACCGCAAAGCCAACTTACCAAACCACCCTGTATCCCATGTGCATTTGCCTTCTTAATACATCTCTTATGTCGGAACTTGTCAAAGACGTTGCTGAAATCAGTGTAAACTACATCAACTGCAGGACCCTTAACTACATACTTGGTTACGTGCTCAAAAAATTCAGTCAGGGAAGCACGGAGGTGCAGTGATAAGCACTGCTGCAACACGTCACTGACCTCCCCGGTTCGATCCAGGAGTGTCTGTGTGGCGTTTGCACAAGCTCCCCATGTTGCGTGGTATTCGCTCCCACAACTTAACAATGTGCAGGGTAGGTGGATTGGCCATGTTGAATTAGCCCTAATTGAAAATGAATTTGGTACACTACATTTATAAAACGAAATCCAATCAAATGACCTCCGTCTCACAAAACAATACTGGTTATCAATGATCAAATCTTGCCTGTCCAAGTGCAGATAGATTGTCGCCATCAGAATTTTCTGTCGTTGTTTCCAATCGCTAACGTGAGTCTCACTCGTCTGTGGACTCCTAGATTAAATTTACAATGTGTCATAAATAGTGGGACCGCAATTGCTGTTTTCCAGTCCGATGGTCCCTCCACCGTGGCTAGAGAGGAATTGGCCATTTGAGTCAGAGCAATGACCATTGACTGAAGAGCCTCCTTATCTCTATCCCCGAGTTCCATAACTATCTTCACATTTTCTTGGGTGAAGACAGATATGACATATTCGTTCAACACCCTGCGAATATCGTCTCGCTCCACCTACTGATTTCCACTTTGGCCCTTAATGGATCTTATCCTTTCCCTGGTTACCTCTTCCCATTGATATACTGATAGAATATCTTGGGATTATCGCGATTTTTACGAGCCAGAGATTCCTCATATCCTCTCTTTCCTTTCCTAATTGATTTCTTAAACTCCACCCTGAACCTTCTGGACTCCAGTAATGCCTCTGCAGACCTGATCCCCTTATACTTGGTAAAAACATTTCTTTTCGTTCTTAACGTGTCCTGAATATCTGTGGTTATCCATGGTTGTCGGGATTTATTATATCTTCCTATTACCTGAGAGGGAACATATTGGGCCTGTATCATCCTAATTTCCCCATTGGTCATCCCTGACTGTTGTTTTGTATGTTTCCCCACAAGGAACCTCTCATAGTCTACCTGGCCCAGATTCTGCCTTATTTCTTTACTCTCTACTGTCCCCCAATCGCAACACTTTTATTTCTTTGTCCATAACAAAATTAAATTGAACCATGTGGTGGTTGCTCTCATTAAAATGCACCCCCCCCCCCCCGCAACAACCACCCCCCCACACACACCAATACATCAACCACCCTTGTGGCGTCATTCTGCAGAATGAGGTCCAGTACTGCACCTGCCCTTGTTCGATCCTTTACAGATTGAGAAAAAATGTTCTCCTTTATAAATGTTAAGAACTCCTCATCATCTAAGCCCCTAACATGACGGCTATCCAAAATAATTTTTTGCAAGTTCAAATTACCTAATATAATTAACCTCATGACTTCCGATGGCATTAGGGAGCGTACGGCTGGATGAGGAGGAGATATCCATCGGGTACTTGTTTCGGCGTTTTCGGGTCCCCCCCCCCCCCCCCCCGTTTTGTTCCCACAATCTTCTTCGGCCTTTAGAGCCCAAGATGCCGGCTCGAAACCAAACCGGTTAAACAGCGATAAAAAAAATCCGCAGGGGTTCGGGAAGTCGGAGCAGAGGCGTGACGCCGGAGTGTGCGGGTGTTGGAGCGCCAGGCGCGTAGCCTAACACGTGCCAGTCGAGGGGCAGGTCCAAATCCAGGAACGAAGCAGCCTAAACGGTGGTAGAGGATGAGGCAGCTGGAACAGCAGTACCGAAGGCAAAGTGTGGAGCAGCAGGACTGAAGGCAAAGTTTGAAGCCCCTGGTGCAGCATGACTGAGGGCAAGTGAGGAGCAGCTGGAGTAGTGAGACCGAGGTCAGTGCTTGAAGCAACCAGAGCAGTGGGGCAGGGCCCAGAATCGAGGCAGGCAAAGCCGAGGGGTCGTCATACTTTGGGTGGCTCCTGTCTGAGGCGTATATCTTTTTTTCTTTTTATCAATTTTGAATGCCCGGTCCCGGGGGAAATTCATGAAGATCTAATGAACGACAATGAGGCGATCTCCAAAAATCAGAGGGAGACATCAGCGAGGAAGGGAGAAAATGAGAGCTCACCGTTGAGCGTGAGGACCAACCCGGGGCTGACATAATGGGCGGCTTCCTGGCCGCTGGGTGGAGCAGCGCTGCTTAAGGCAGAGAAGATAGCTGAGCTGGTATTTCGAGAGCTCAAAAAGCAGTTTATGAAGCATAAAGAAGTGATGAAAATGGAGATGGCCGTGGCACTGAAGGGGTTGTTGAAGAAGGTAATTGCCCCGGTGATGGTAATTGTTGAAAATGCATTGACTCAGGCGAGGGAACAGTGTGCGAAGATGAAGAGCGGATGTCATTGGCGGGGCAGAGCGTTCAGCTCACCTTGATGGGAGATGAGCTGCTGAGGGTGTGTGAGGCTAATACGGCGCTGCTAGCAAAGCTGGTGGATATGGAGAACAGCTGAAGATGAAAAAAATTAAGGACTGTTTGCCTACCAGAGGGGACGGAGGAACCGACGCCAACAGAATATTTTGCCAAGGTGTTGGCAGAACTGATGTAGAAGGGAGAAGAACCCTCTCGGTATGAATTTGACAGGGCTCATCAGCTGCTGATGCTTAAGCCGAAGTTAAACGAGCGGCCAAGGGCAGTAATTTTCTGTTTTCACTGTTAGCATATGAAGGAGAAGCTATTGAACCGGCAAAGAAGGAGCAGGAGGTGAAATGGGCTGGTGCCAACGTTCGTATCTATTAGGACTTGACAGTAGACCTGGCAAAGCAGAGAGCGGCCTTCGCCCGCCTGAAGGCGGCAATATATGACAGTGGAGTGGGGTTTGAAGTGTTGTATCCAGCAAAGCTCAAGATGACCTACAACTCCAGAGACTTTTATTTTGTGGCGGTGAAGGTTGTGGAGGCATTTATGAAGGCAGAGGCTTGGGATGGAAGTAAAGAGTGGGAGAAATTATATATCGAACTTTGAATAATGTTCCTACTTGGATTGAATTGGATTTGTTTATTGTCACGTGTACCGAGATACAGTGAAAAGTATTTTTCTGCGAGCAGCTCAACAGATCATTAAATACATGGGAAGAAAAGGGAATACAAGAAAATACATAATCGGGCAACACAACATATACAATGTAACTACATAAACACTGGCATCGGATGAAGCATACAGGGTGTAGTGTTAATGAGGTCAGTCCATAAGAGGGTCTTTTAGGAGTCTGGTGACAGTGGGGAAGAAGCTGTTTTTGAGTCTGTCCGTGCGAGTTCTCAGACTTCTATATCTCCTGCCCGATGGAAGAAGTTGGAAGAGTGAGTAAGCCGGGTGGGAGGGATCTTTGATTATGCTGCCCACTTTCCCCAGCCAGCGGGATGTGTAGGTGGAGTTAATAGATGGAAGGCAGGTTCGTGTGATGGACTGCGCGGTGTTCACGACTCTCTGAAGTTTCTTGCGGTCCTGGGTCGAGTAGTTGCCATACCAGGCCGTGATGCAGCCCGATGGGATGCTTTCTATGGTGCATCAGTAAAAGTTGATAAGGGTTAATGTGGACATTTCGAATTTATTTAGTTTCCTGAGGAAGTATAGGCGCTGTTGCGCTTTCTTGGTGGTAGCGTCGACGTGGGTGGACCAGGACAGATTTTTGGAAATGTGCACCCCTTGTAATTTGAAACTGCTAGCCATCTCAACCTCGGCCCCGTTGATGCTGACACGGGTGCGTACAGTACTTTGCTTCCTGAAGTCAATGACCAGCTCTTCATACTGGTATAGAGATTGAAGTTTTTTCGTTGTTGTTATTTGTACCTTCGGATAATGTTCTTACTTCACACTGTTATTGAGGTTAAAGATTTTTGTTGCTGTACTTTGTAGCGACGAAATTTTATGAAATGTCTATATATGATTTTTTTCCCCCGGGACAGGCCGAGAGTGGAGAAAAGGCCTCAGCACGGGACCATAAGACCATGGGACATAGGACTGGAAGTAAGGCCATTCGGCCCATCGAGTCCACTCCACCATTCAATCATGGCTGATTTCAACTCCATTTACCCGCTCTCTCTCCATAGCCCTTAATTCCTCGAGAAATTAAGAATTTATCAACTTCTGTCTTAAAGACACTCAACGTCCCGGCCTCCACCGCCCTCTGTGGCAATGAATTCCACAGACCCACCACTCTCTGGCTGAAGACATTTCTCCTAATCTCTGTTCTGAAGTGACTCCCTTTTATTCCAAGGCTGTGCCCCCGGGTCCTAGTCTCCCCTGTTAATGGAAACAACTTCCCTACATCCACCCTAGCTAAGCCATTCATTATCTTGTAAGTTTCTATTAGATCGCCCCTCAACCTCCTAAACTCCAATGAATATAATCCCAGGATCCTCAGACGTTCATCGTATGTTAGGCCTACCATTCCTGGGATCATGCGTGTGAATCTCCGCTGGACCCGCTCCAGTACCAGTATGTCCTTCCTGAGGTGTGGGGCCCAAAATTGCTCACAGTATTCTAAATGGGACATAACTAATGCTTTATAAATCTTCAGAAGTACATCCCTGCTTTTATATTCCAAGCCTCTTGAGATGAATGACAACATTGCATTTGCTTTCTTAATTACGGACTCAAACTGCAAGTTTACCTTTAGAGAATCCTGGAGTAGGACTCCCAAGTCCCTTTGCACTTCAGCATTATGAATTTTGTCACCGTTTAGAAAATAGTCCATGCCTCTATTCTTTTTTCCAAAGTGGAAGACCTCGCACTTGCCCACGTTGAATTCCATCAGCCATTTCTTGGACCACTCTCCTAAACTGTCTAAATTTTTCTGCAGCCTCCCCGCCTCCTCCATACTACCTGCCCCTCCACCTATCTTTGTATCATCGGCAAACTTAGCCAGAATGCCCCCAGTCCCGTCATCTAGATCGTTAATATATAAAGAGAACAGCTGGTGCCCCAACACTGAACCCTGCGGGACACCACTCGTCACCGGTTGCCATTCCGAAAAAGAACCTTTTTATCCCAACTCTCTGCCTTCTGCCTGACAGCCAGTCGTCAATCCATGTTAGTACCTTGCCTAGAATACCATGGGCCCTTATTTTACTCAGCAGTCTTCCGTGAGGCACCTTATCAAAGGCCTTTTGGAAGTCAAGATAGATAACATCCATTGGCTCTCCTTGGTCTAACCTACTTGTTATCTCTTCAAAGAACTCTAACAGGTTTGTCAGGCAAGAACTCCCCTTACTAAATCCATGCTGACTTGTCCTAATCCGACCCTGCACTTCCAAGAATTTAGAAATCTCATCCTTAACGATGGATTCTCGAAGCTTGCCAACAACCGAGGTTAGGCTAATTGGCCTATAATTTTCCATCTTTTTCCTTGTTCCCTTCTTGAACAGGGGGGTACAACATCGATTTTCCAATCCTCTGGTACTTTCCCTGACTCCAGTGACTTTTGAAACATCATCACCAACGCCTCCATTATTTCTTCAGCTATCTCCTTTAGAACTCTAGGATGTAGCCCATCTGGGCATGGAGATGTATCAATTTTTAGACCTCTTAGTTTCTCTTGCACTTTCTCCTTTGTGATGGCTGCCATATTCAACTCTGTCCCCTGACTCTCCGGAATTGTTGGGATATTACTCATGTCTTCTACTGTGAAGACTGAGGCAAAGTACTTATTCAGTTCCTCGCTATTTCCTTGTCTCCCATCACAAAATTATCAGCGTCATTTTGGTGCGGCCCAATGTCATATTTTGCCTCCCGTTTGTTTTTAATGTATTTAAAGAAACTTTTACTATTTTCCTAATGGTACTAGCTAGCCTACCTTCAATTTTGATCCTCTCTTTCCTTATCTTTCTCTTTGTTATCCTCTGTTTGTTTTTGGAGCCTTCCCAATCTTCTGACTTCCCAGTACTCTTTGCCACATTATAGGCTTTGTCTTTTGCTTTGATGCATTCCCTAACTTCCTTTGTCAGCCACGGCTGCCTAATTCCCCCTCTGATAACTTTTCTTTTCTTTGGTATGAACCTCTGTACTGTGTCCTCAATTACTCCCAGAAACTCCTGCCATTGCTGTTCTACTGCCTTTCCCACTAGGCTCTGCTCCCAGTCGATTTTCGTCAGTTCCTCCTAATGCCCCTGTAGTTACCTTTATTTAACTGTAACACCTTTACATCTGATTCTACCTTCTTTCTTTCAAATTGGAGATTGAATTCGATCATATTATGATCACTGCCTCCTAAGTGCTCCCTTACTTTAAGATCTTTAATCAAGTCTGGCTCATTACATAACACTAAGTCCAGAATGGCCTGTCCCCTCGTGGGCTCCATCACAAGCTGTTGCAAAAGGCCCTCCTGTAAACATTCAATGAGTTCCCTTTCCTTGGGTCCACTGGCCGTATTATTGACCCAGTCCACCTGCACATTAAAGTCCCCCATGATCACTGTGACCTTGCGGTTCCGACATGCACTTTCTATTTCGTGGTGCATCTTGTGCCCCTGGTCATGACCACTGTTAGGAGGCCTGTACATAACTCCCATTATGTTTTTTTTGCCTTTGTGGTTCCTCAACTCTACCCATACAGACTCCACATCATCCGACCACATGTCGTTTAGTGCTTTTGATTTAATTTCATTCCTAATTAACAAGGCAACCCAGCCCCCTCTGCCCACCTCTCTCTCATTTCGATAGGGTGTGCATCTCTGGACGTTTAAATGATAGTCCTGAACCCCCTGCAACCATGTCTCTATGATGCCTACCACATCATACCTGCCAGTCACAATCTGGGCCACAAGCTCATCTACCTTGTTCTGTACACTGCGCGCATTTAAATTTAACACCTTTAATTCTCTATTGACCGTCCCTTTTTGTTTTCTTAGTGCGGTGGATCTTGGTTTACTGAGCCTTTTCATACACTGTGTCATATTTTGTGGGATGGGACTATTGTAACCTCTCCTGAGTTCTGTCTTTTCGTGCTTTTTTGTGTTCCTAAGCAGCTACGCTTCCCACTGATTATTTCCCTGACTTTCCCTTCCCCCCCCAATCTTTAGTTTAAAGTTCTATTGACCACCCTATTTACTCTTTTCTCCAGAACACTGGTCCCAGCTCGGTTCAGGTGGGGACCATCCCAACGGTATAGGTCCCCCCTGTCCCAAAACTGATGCCAGTGTCCCATGAAAAGGAACCCCTCATTCCCACACCACTCTTTCAGCCACGTGTTAACTTCCCTTATTCTTGCCTCCCTATGCCAATTTGCACGTGGCTCGGGAAGTAATCCGGAGATTATGGCCCTTGAGGACCTGTTTTTTAATTTGAGTCCTAGCTCTTTATAATCTCTAAACAGGTTCCTAGACCTGCCAATGCTGTTGGTACTGACATGGACCACAAGAACTGGATCCTCCCCCTCCCTCTCCAGTATCCTTTCAAGCCGGTCAGAGATGTCCCGCACCCTAGCACCGGGCAGGCAACATACCATGCGGGACTCTTTGTCCTGCTCACAAAGGATACTATCTATCCCCCTGATAATAGAATCCCCTACAACTACAACTTGCCTATTTACTCCCTCCCCTTGAATGGCCTGCTGAACCATGGTGCCTTGGTCAGCTGACTCATCCTTCCTGCAGCCCTATTCGCCATCCACAAAGGGAGCAAGTGCCTCATACCTGTTGGACAGAGTCAAGGGCTGAGGCTCCTGAGTTACTGACTGCTGGTTCCCTTTACCTGCCTGACTTGCAGTCACACCCTGCTGTCCCTGGCCACTGGCAGGATTTAAACTACTTACTCTGACAGGTGTGACTGCCTCCTGAAACACAGTGTCCAGGTAAGTCTCCCCCTCCCGGATGTGCCTCAGTGTTTGAAGCTCAGACTCCAGCTCATCAACTCTGAGCCGGAGCTCTTCGAGCAGCCAACACTTACTGCAGATGTGGTCGCTGCAGCTCACAATGGGATCTGCCAGCTCCCACATCAAGCAGCTCAAGCACATCACCTGACCAGCCATCACTAATAAATTAATTAGTTTAATTTAAGTTTATGAGTTTAGCTGTGTTTTTTTTTATTTGGGGCAGATTTGCTATCAACCACTCAGATCAGAGCTTCCCTCTGACGTCACTTTTGGAGAAAAAAAACAACTGGAAAACAGGAAGTTACCGTTAGGTTTTTATACTCACCGAGACTGCTCCTCCTCCTCCGAAGGGCTCCCGAACTTAGGCCCGAAGAAAGAGAGAGAACAAAACAGTAGGGAAAAAGTACCTTTTCCCACTATTCACCGAATTACCTCACTGCACCAAATTACCAAATTCTCACTCGGTCTGTATCTCTCTCACTCAGGCTGTGACTCCTTGACCTGCGCAATGCTTACTAATGTGCGCTTTCTGTCTGTCTTTTATACAGACTTTAGAATGACTCACACTAAAACTTCAAAGAGAAGAAAACAATGTGTACCTTTGTTCCCCTTAACAGGCCTCAGGTGACTGCCAGATAACTGCCTCTCAGCAATTAGGGTGGGGGCAGCTTCAGCCAATCAGACACTAATCTACACTGCACTTTTAACTGAAAAACAGCAAAATTAGATTAACCACTTACCTTTCCTGGTTACCTCACTGCACCAAATTACCAAATTCTCACTCGGTCTGTATCTCTCTCACTCGGGCTGTGACTCCTTGACCTGCGCAATGCTTACTAATGTGCGCTTTCTGTCTGTCTTTTATACAGGCTTTAGAATGACTCACACTAAAACTTCAAAGAGAAGAAAACAATGTGTACCTTTGTGCCCCTTAACAGGCCTCAGGTGACTGCCAGATAACTGCCTCTCAGCAATTAGGGTGGGGGCAGCTTCAGACAATCAGACACTAATCTACACTGCACTTTTAACTGAAAACAGCAACATTAGATTAACCACTTACCTTTCCTGGTTACCTCACTGCACCAAATTACCTAATTCTCACTCGGTCTGTATCTCTCTCACTCAGGCTGTGACTCCTTGACCTGCGCAATGCTTATAGATGCTTCAGGAGGGATAGAGAGGGGGGGGTGGGTAAAAGGGGCGGAGGAGGTGGATTCCTGGTCAGAGGTGACCTCACAGCTGTGATTAAGGAGGGCACGATGGAGGATTCGAGCACTGAGGCAATATGGGTAGGGCTGAGAAATAGGAAGGGTGCAGTAACCTTGTTGGGACTTCACTGCAGGCCTCCCAAAAGCGAGCGTGAAGTAGAGGTACAAATATGTAGACAGATTATAGAAAAATGTAGGAGCAATAGGGTGGTCGTGATGGGAGATTGTAACTTCCATAACATTGAATGGGACTCATGTAGTGTTGGGGGCCTTGATGGAGCAGAATTTGTAAGGAGCATCCCGGAGAGTTTTTTTTATCGCAGTATGTAAATAGTCCAACTCGGGAAGGGGCCATACTGGACCTGGTATTGGTGATCGATCCCGTCCAGGTGGGTGAAGTTTCAGTCGGTGATTACTTTGGGGATGGCGATCACAATTCTGTAAATTTTAGAATACTCATGGACAAAGACGAGAGTGGTCCTAAACGAAGAGTGCTAAATTGGGGAAAGGCCAAGTATAACAAAATTCGGCAGGAGCTCGGGAATGTGGATTGGGAGCAGCTGTTTAAGGGTAAATCCACATTTGAAATGTGGGAGTGTTATAAGGAAAGTTTGATTAGAGTGCAAGACAGACTTGTCCCTGTGAAAATGAGGGATAGAAATGGCAAGAGTTGGGAACCATGGATGACGGGTTTAATTGTGAGACTAGCTAAGATGAAAAGGAAGCATACATAAGGTCTAGGCGACTTAAAACTGATGAAGCTTTGGAGGAATATCAGAAAAGTAGGACACATCTCTACCGCGCAATAAAGAGGGCTAAAAGGGGCCATGAAGTATCATCGCCTAACAGGGTTAAGGAAAATTCCAAATCCTTTTATTCGTACATAAGGAGCAAGAGGGTAACTAGAGAAAGGATTGACCCACTCAAAGACAAAAGAGGGTATTTATGCGTGGAGTCACAGGAAAGGTCAGATTCTTAATGAGTACTTTGCATGGGTATTCACCAAGGAGAGGGATATGAGGGATGTTGAGGCGAGGGATGGATGTTTAAATACTCTAGGTTAAGTCGGCATAAGAAAGGGGGCAGTTTTGGGTATTCTAAAAGGCATTAAGGTGGACAAGTCGCCAGGTCCGGAGAGGATCTATCCCACGTTACTGAGGGAAGCGAGGGACGAAATAGCTGGTGCCTTAACATGTATCTTTGCAGCATCCTTGAGCACGGGTAGCAACAAGCTTTTTCCAAGTGTGAGGTGTCAATTACAAGGGGTCACGATTTCAAGTTGCGAGGGGGAAAGTTTCAGGGAGATGTGCGTGGAAAGTTTTTTACGCAGAGGGTGGTGGGTGCCTGGAACGCTTTGCCAGCGGGTGGTTGAGGCGGGCACGATAGCATAATTTAAGATGCATCTAGATAGATATATGAACGGGCGGGGAACAGAGGGAAGTAGATCCTTGGAAATAGAAGACAGGTTTCGATAAAGCATCTGGATCGGCGCAGGTTGGGAGGGCCGAATGGCCTGTTCCTGTGCTGTAATTTTCTTTGTTTTTTGTTCAACTTAGACAAATTCAGAAACGATTAGACTTTACGAAACCTTAGATCTTATATATTTCTCAGGCACCGAAAATAATTTCCAGTATTTGCTCTAGTTGAACAATAATCAGTGATTTCCGGTGAATTGTTGACTGCATTAGTAGCTCTGAAAATGGAGAAGCATGATGTAAGTCTACCTGAGCTTTGATAAACTCGCTAAAGACAATAATACAGCTTTTTGTACAATGTATTCTTCAAATCCCGGAATGGTAAAAATAATAAAATACTTTCATTATCTCATAGTTTACACTATAACGTTCTCGCTAACTATGTTAGAACCTGGTATGTAATGGCTTAATGCAGAATCGGTTGGAACAGTTTTGACTGAGAGTACCGTTTAACGTTGTCCAAAATAATGTAATCAAATAATTCAGGAAATAATAACATGTAGGAGCAGGACTGCACCATTCGATCCATCGAGTCTCCCTGCCATTGCTTAAGACAATGGCAGACCTGAATGTGGCCCGAAACCCGCTTCCTTTTCTGTCCCCAATTTCATTCACACCCTTGTGGAATAGAATCTGTCCATCTGAACCTTCAATATATAAAATTACAGTCTGCACCACGCTGTGGGAAATGCTTTCTAAAGACTCGGTGAGACCAGAAATCTCTCATCATGTCTGACATTCAAAAGACCCCTCATATTTTCAACTTGTATTAGTATTTTCAAAATCATTCATTGTTGTTCAACTACCATGCTGTAATTTAAATGAATACATTCTTAAACAATTTGTGTTAAACTGACAGACGCCATTTTTATAAAAACTGTACATGTTACATGGATCTTACAGGACACCTGGGACCGTGGTTTACATTCGGCAGGCAGACAAGGTGCAACCACGCATACACATTGTAAACCCCAAAGACACTTAACCCAGCCAATAATAGGGCACTGGTTGTGCTGGAGCGCATCCATACAACTGATGGGTCGGCTGGGGCCAGAGGAGACACAGAAGGTGGCCTGGGGGGGGGGGGGGGGGGCGGGGGTGGAGGGGGAGGAATGGGACGACGTCAATTATATGACCCGTGGCCATGATTCACGGTAGACTGTCAGCGGCTGCCATGCCGTGTAAAGTAAAGGTGGGAAAATATGTCATTTGGAACATGGAAGCGTCACAAATCCTGACCTGAGGGTACATGAGAAAATGTAGGGAACAATACCACGAAGGGATAACAGCAGCCTCAAAAGAAGGTTTTGAAATGCGGCCTTTCACAAACAGGCGTTACAAAAGCAGCTTGTGACTGCCGAAACTGTAAAACTAATGCATATCTTTCCAGTCAAAGCAGATTGAACTTTTGGTTCCATAAAAAAAAAATACTTTGCACCATCTTTGAAGTTAATTATTTAAGTAAGCAGCTAAAAAAGAATTGCCAGGATCTTCAGTTGAATTGGGTGACAAATGTTTAGGGGTGAAATTCTGCTGACAACAGTTGAATATGGGAAGCTGGAAACAACAGAATAACGCCAAATCAGAGTCAGAGTTCTGACAAGCTAGGGGTACTATTTGGGAATAAAGCCACTTTAGAAGTGACAGGATCCAGAACCGCTCTAGGATCAAAGAACTTTTGAACATTACTAAGGAAAAAAGTGTAATCAGAGTTCGATGAGCTGAAGTCATGCTCAACATAAATATAGTACGAAGTCTTACAACACCAGGTTAAAGTCCAACAGGTTTGTTTCGATGTCACTAGCTTTCGGAGCGCTGCTCCTTCCTCAGGTGAATGAAGAGGAGCGTAACAGACGAGGAGGAGCGTAACAGACATCTATCGACGTTGAAAGATGCCCTCGTAGGAACGGGATATGGCACTCGACTCATCGATTGACAGTTCCAACGCGCCACAGCAAAAAACCGGACCGACCTCCTCAGAAGACAAACATGGGACACAACCGACATAATACCCTTCGTCGTCCAGTACTTCCCCGGAGCGGAGAAACTACGTCATCTTCTTCACAGCCTTCAACACGTCATTGATGACGATGAACATCTTGCCAAGGTCATCCCCACACCCCCACTACTTGCCTTCAAACAACCGCGCAACCTCAAACGAACCATTGTTTGCAGCAAACTACCCAGTCTTCAGAACAGTGACCACGACACCACACAACCCTGTCATGGCAATCTCTGCAAGACGTGCCAGATCATCGACATGGATACCACTATTACACGTGAGAACACCACCCACCAGGTACGCGGTACATACTCGTGCGACTCGGCCAACATTGTCTACCTCATACGCTGCAGGAAAGGATGTCCCGAAGCGTGGTACATTGGCGAGACCATGCAGACGCTGCGACAACGAATGAACGGACATCGCGCAACAATCACCAGGCAGGAATGTTCCCTTCCAGTCGGGGAACACTTCAGCAGTCAAGGGCTTTCAGCCTCTGATCTCCGGGTAAGCATTCTCCGAGGCGGCCTTCAGGACCCGCGACAACGCAGAAACGTATAGCCAAGTTCCGCACACATGAGTGCGGCCTCAACCGGGACCTGGGATTTATGTCGCATTACATTCATCCCCCACCATCTGGCCTGCGAAATCCTACCATCCTGCCTTGATACAATTCACACCTCTTTAACCTGGGGTTACCCCATTTCTGGATCTGTAAGGATTTAATCACCTGCTAATGGTCGCATTCCTAGCATTGTTTGGCATCTTTGAATTTGTCTATATATGTGTTTCTGGAACAGACCTCTTCATTCACCTGAGGAAGGAGCAGCGCTCCGAAAGCTAGTGACATCGAAACAAACCTGTTGGACTTTAACCTGGTGTTCTAAGACTTCGTACTGTGCTCACCCCAGTCCAACACCGGCATCTCCACATCACAACATAAATATATAGTCGTGTTAGAAGTAATTACGATTAAAGGTACCTTGAACAATCAATAGAAAAACAAAGTTACTTTCCGATACTATCATCTAAACTTCAGAACTGTGTGGTAAGGGAAATATAAATCCTGAATCGGTAACAGCGAACAGAGTGAGCTCTCATAGCTGGCGTCGGTCATAGGAAGAATAGAACACAGACGCTGAGCAGAACAGCGAATCCGTCAGGAAAAAAGCAAAAGATAAATTAAAAAGCTTGTCAAGCAGGCCTGAAGGTCTAAAAACTAACAAGCAGAATCCAGAAGGAAGATCGTTTTACTTTTCTGTGAAGACAGTGATTGCATCAATTAAAAGAACAAATATAATAATAAAATAACTTGATGTTTTAACATGAAACAGTAGTTATTACTACTTCAATTACGAAGCAACACAGGATCCAGGATCGATGCGACTAAGTGGTAAGTAGATTAAATCTTCTATAAAGATATGTGTTATACCGGGGGATAACTTGAAAATATAGAATGACCCGAAGAGCACCCACCTAAGTCTGCATAGGTGACAGGGAGTGAAAATTCCTGTTCACCATTTTGAAGACCTATTTAGGCATGGGGGAATTCGAAGAATAGAACATGAAACATAGAACATACAGTGCAGAAGAAGACCATTCGGCCCATCAATTCTGCACCGCCCCACTTAAGCCCTCACTTCCACCCTATCCCCGTAACCCAATAACCCCTCCTAACCATGTCGGACAATAAGGGCAATATAGTATGGCCCCAATCCATCTAAACTGCACGTCTTTGGACTGTGGCAGGAAACCGGAGCGCCCGGAGGAACCCCACGCAGACACGGGGAGAATGCGCAGACTACGCACAGACTGTGACCCAGTGGTTAATCGAACCTGGGACCCTGGCGCTGTGAAGCTGCAGTGCTATCCAGTTGTGCCACCGTGCTACCCACAGTGGTGAGTTTTTTACTTCAGACGGAAATGGTGTTCCATGACCGTCCACCCCGACACCACAGTCCATCTCTTGGCCATCCCCCACTACTCCCGCCCAGCTCTGGCAGTAACACCCTGCCGAGCGGCACAACTGTCAGCATACTATGGCGATGTTGGACAATTTATCTACCCCCTTTCTCTGCCTCAGCAACCACCGTGCTGCTTTCACGATTTTTAAAAACGCACAGGAACCACGTCGTCGGGAACTCAGTCAATTGGAGGAGGAGAATCGCGGAGGCCCTTGAGAGTACCGAGTCAGTCCAACTAATGACATGGAAACAGTGTTTACTGTACATACGCTTCGGAAGGCATTGGCGCTGCTGTCGAGGTGACAGAGAATTGCGATTTGGGATGAAATCAGCACCTGCCACGATTTAGGCATCAGAACCGCTTCTCCACTCAAACGAGTTTTGCGAATTCGGGTTCGGTCAACATAGAATCCCGCCCATGGATCTTATCAAAGGAAGTCAAGTGAAGTCCATCTATGTGACAGCTGCAGAAATTTAAGTCTTTGCACAGGTTATATGTTTGAACGTAACGTCTTGCAGGCTAAGAAGTTGGAAGTTTCTGACACGTATGATTGTCACGTGTTAACACATTGGACACCTTACCGAAGCCACAAAGATGTTTTTAAATGTTTCACCGCTTCCAGTGGACACAATGAATAAGATAACAATATGCTACATTTCTTCTGTAAAGTAACGTCAATAAAATATTTACACACTATTTCGCAGCATGGTAGCACAAGTGGCTAGCACTGTGGGTACACAGCGCCAGAGTCCCAGGTTCGATTTTGCGCTGGGGCACTGCCTGTGCCGGGTCTGTACGTTCTCCCCACGTCTGCGTGTGTTTCCTCTGGGTGCTCCGGTGTCCTCACACAGTCCAAAGGCGTGCAGGTTTGGTCGATTGGCCATGCTAAATTGCATTTAGCGCCCAAAAGGTTAGGGGGGGGGGGGGTTTATTGGGCTACGGGGATAGGGTGGAAGTGAGGGCTGAAGTGGGTCGGTGCAGACTCGACGGGCCGAATGGCCTCTTTCTGCACTGCAAGTTCTATGTTCTATGTTCTATTTCGAACAATATTTATTTTTATTACTCAGAAAATATATTTTCTAGAAAGATACGTTTCACTAAAATGAAGCCTGTGATCTCAAAAACATTTTTCTATGAATTAAGAATCATTTAGAATGTAAAAATATCAAGTCTAATTATTTATTTTCATCTAAAACAATAAATTAATAATTACAATATGCTAATGTATGGAATCAATGAGAAACCAAAAACATGTTTTCTGATTTAAAGATATTGTGAAGATAATTCTTCTCCAGTATATTTCTCCAGGGCTCAGAAATGAAACAACATTGCAAAAATTAAACTTTTTCAAGAGTACAGAACATAGAGCACAGAACATCGAGCAGAACTGCACAGTACAGGCGCTTCGGCCCACGATGCTGTGCCTACCATTTATCCTACCCTAAATCAACCTAACCTACACCCATTCGATTTACTGCAGTACATACGCCTGTCCAAGCGTCGCTTAAATGCCCTTAATGACTCTAACTCCACCACCTCTGCTGGCAGTGCATTCCACGTACCCACCACTCTCTGTGAAATAACCTACCTCTGACATCTCCCCTGTACCTTCCTCCCATCACCTTAAAATTATGTCCCCTCATGACAGCCATTTGCGCCCTGGGGAAAAGTCTCTGGCTATCCACTCTATCCATGCCTCTCATCACTTTGTATACCTCTATCAAGTTACCTCTCTTCCTTATTCGCACGCTAGAAAAGCCCTAGCTCCCTCAACCTTTCTTCTTAAGACATGCACCCCAATTCCAGGCAGCATACTGGTAAATCACCCCTCCATCCTCTCCAAAGCATCCACATCCTTCCTATAATGAGGCGACCAGAACTGGCCACAATATTCCAAATGTGGTCGAACCAGGTTTTTATAAAGCTGCAGCATCACCTCGTGGCTCTGAAACTCAATCCCCCTGTTAATAAAACCTAACACCCCATACGCCTTCTTAACAACCCTGTCAACCTGGATGGCAACTTTGAGGGATCTATGTACGTGGAGCCTAAGCTCCCTCTGCTCCTCCACACGTCAAACAATCCTGCCTTTAACGCTGCATTCAGCATTCAAACTCGACCTTCCAAAATGAATCACTTCACAAATATCTCTGTTGAACTCCATCTGCCACTTATCAGCCCAGCTCTGCATCCTTTCAATGTCCTATTGAAACCTGCAACACCCCTCGACACTATTTACAACTCCACCCACCTTACTAACAAACGTACTAACCCACCCTTCCACTTCTTCATCCAAGTGATTTATAAAAATCAGAAAGAGCAGATGTCCCAGAATAGATTCCTGGGAGACACCACTGGTCACCGACATCTAGGCAGAATAATTTCTATCCATTACCACTCGCTGCCGTCTTTCAGACAGCCAATCCTGTGTCCATGCAGCCACATTTCCCTGTGTCCCATACCCCCTGATTTTCTCAATGAGCCTATCATGGGGAACCCTCAAATGCCTTACTGAAATCCATATCCATCACATTCACTGCCTGACCTTCAACAATGTGTCTCGGCACATCCTCAAAGAATTCAATGAGGCTTGTGTGGCATGATCTGCCCTAACAATGCCATGCTAACTAGGTTTAATCAAACTATGTTTTCTAAATAATCATAAATCATATCTCTCAGAATCTTTTCTAGTATTTTGTTCACCACAGACGTAAGACTGACTGATCTGTAATTCACAGGGATTTCCCTCTTCCCTTTGTGAACAGGGGAACAACATTCGCCTCTCTCCAATAATCTGGTACTACTCCAGTGGAGATTGAGGACGCAAATAACTTGCTAAAATTACAGCACCGATGCGCTGGTAAAATTTACACAATTTTTATGGTTCACTTGGACGGTGGCGACACGTGGAGCAATACGATTGTAAGCGATTTGAGAGGCGTTAGCCTCATTTTAACTGTGCAACTCATCTTGTGTGATAGCATTTTGTCTTTTTTCGTGTTAATAAACCTTTCACTTTTATATCAGAACACAAACATTTATTTGTTTCTGTACTGCCGAGATGAGTAAGTTTCATTCTCCATTTCAAGTAGTATTGCTTATTAAGCAAAATGTCCCCGTAGGATTTGGTTTGCTCCGGAATTACCCACAGTTGTAGGAAAACACGGATAGCCAAATTATCCAATCTTTCATCTCACCCACTGCAAAAGCCTACAGACAAGGCCATCTACTTACCTCGCCAACATAACCACCTTACATAATTATCCATGGCAACAACTGACGTGCATGAACCGGCTAGCCACCTCATCTGAATATGCACCTGCACAGTAACACACTTCCAGATAGAACATAGCTGGACAGCACGGTAGCATTGTGGATAACACAATGGACAGGGGATGTCCCGGAGGACTGGAGAATAGCCAATGTTGTTCCTCTGTTTAAGAAGGGTGGCAGGGATAATCCCGGGAACTACAGGCCGGTGAGCCTTACTTCAGTGGTAGGGAAATTACTGGAGAGAATTCTTCGAGACAGGATCTACTCCCATTTGGAAGCAAATGGACGTATTAGTGAGAGGCAGCACGGTTTTGTGAAGGGGAGGTCGTGTCTCACTAACTTGATAGAGTTTTTCGAGGAGGTCACTAAGATGATTGATGCAGGTAGGGCAGTAGATGTTGTCTATATGGACTTCAGTAAGGCCTTTGACAAGGTCCCTCATGGTAGACTAGTACAAAAGGTGGAGTCACACGGGATCAGGGGTGAACTGGCAAGGTGGATACAGAACTGGCTAGGCCATAGAAGGCAGAGGGTAGCAATGGAGGGATGCTTTTCTAATTGGAGGGCTGTGACCAGTGGTGTTCCACAGGGATCAGTGCTGGGACCTTTGCTCTTTGTAGTATATATAAATGATTTGGAGGAAAATGTAACTGGTCTGATTAGTAAGTTTGCAGACGACACAAAGGTTGGTGGAATTGCGGATAGCGATGAGGACTGTCTGAGGATACAGCAGGATTTAGATTGTCTGGAGACTTGGGCGGAGAGATGGCAGATGGAGTTTAACCTGGACAAATGTGAGGTAATGCATTTTGGAAGGGCTAATGCAGGTAGGGAATATACGGTGAATGGTAGAACCCTCAAGAGTATTGAAAGTCAAAGAGATCTAGGAGTACAGGTCCACAGATCACTGAAAGGGGCTACACAGGTGGAGAAGGTAGTCAAGAAGGCATACGGCATGCTTGCCTTCATTGGCCGGGGCATTGAGTATAAGAATTGGCAAGTCATGTTGCAGCTGTATATAACCTTAGTTAGGCCACACTTGGAGTATAGTGTTCAATTCTGGTCGCCACACTACCAGAAGGATGTGGAGGCTTTAGAGAGGGTGCAGAAGAGATTTACCAGAATGTTGCCTGGTATGGAGGGCATAAGCTATGAGGAGCGATTGAATAAACTCGGTTTGTTCTCACTGGAACGAAGGAGGTTGAGGGGCGACCTGATAGAGGTATACAAAATTATGAGGGGCATAGACAGAGTGGATAGTCAGAGGCTTTTCCCCAGGGTAGAGGGGTCAATTACTAGGGGGCATAGGTTTAAGGTGAGAGGGGCAAAGTTTAGAGTAGATGTACGAGGCAAGTTTTTTACGCAGAGGGTAGTGGGTGCCTGGAACTCACTACCGGAGGAGGTAGTGGAGGCAGGGACGATAGGGACATTTAAGGGGCATCTTGACAAATATATGAACAGGATGGGAATAGAAGGATACGGACCCAGGAAGTGTAGAAGATTGTAGTTTAGTCGGGCAGTATGGTCGGCGCGGGCTTGGAGGGCCGAAGGGCCTGTTCCTGTGCTGTACATTTCTTTGTTCTTTGTTCTTTGTTCACAGCTCCAGGGTCCCAGGTTCCATTCCGGCTTGGGTCACTGTCTGTGCGGAGTCTGCACATCCTCCCCGTGTGTGCGTGGGTTTCTTCCGGGTGCTCCGGTTTCCTCACACAGTCCAAAGATGTGCAGGTTAGGTGGATTGGCCACGATAAATTGCCCATAGTGTCCAAAATTGCCCTTAGTGTCCAAAATTGATCTTAGTGTTGAATGGAGTTACTGGGTTATGGGGATAGGGTGGGGGTATTGACCTTGGGTAGGGTGCTCTTTCCAAGAGCCGGTGCAGACACCGAATGGCCTCCTGCTGCACTGTAAATTCTCTGATCTATGATGGGCAAGCTAATGGGACTAAAGGTAGACAGGTCTCTTGGCGCTGATGCAATGCATCCCGGAATGCAAAAAAGGATGGCTAGGGAAATTACAAAGGCACTAGTGATAATTTACCAAAATTCACTAGACTCTGGGGTGGTCCAGGCGGATTGGAAATTAGCAAACGTGCCACCATTGTCTAAGAAAGGAGGCAGGCAGAAAGCGGCTAATTGAGCTTAGGCCAATGAGTTTAACTTCGGTAGTAGGGAAGATGCTGGAATCTACCATCAAGGCACAAATAACGAGGCGTCTGGATGGAAATTGCCCCATTGGGCAGACGCAGCACGGGTTCAAAAAGTGGAATTTTTGAGGACATTACCAGTGCGGTCGATAACCGGGAGCCAATGGATGTGGTCCCAGAAAGCCTTTGACATGGTGCCACACAAAATGTTGCTGCATAAGATAAAGATGCATGGCATTATGGGTACAGTAGTAGCATGGATTGAGGATTGGTTAATTAATAGTAAGCAAACAGTGGGGATCAATGGGTGTGTCTGTGGTTGGCAATCAGTAGCTAGTGGTGCCCCTCAGGGATCAGTGTTGGGCCCACAATTGTTCACAATTTCCACAGATGATTTGGAGTTGGGGACCAAGGGCAATGTGTCCAAGTTTGCAGACAACACTGAGATGAGTGGTAAAGCAAAAAGTGCAGTGGATACTGGAAGTCTGCACAGGGATTTGGATCGGCTAAGTGAATGGGCTAGGGTCTGGCAGATGGAATACAGTGTTAACAAATGGGACGTTATGGAGCTGTGAAGCAATTGTGCTATCCACAATGCTACCGTGCTGCCCTGTCGGCCCTTCATTACCTCCTTCGTGATAACAATCCTTTCAAGGTCCTCACCTGTTATAGCCTCATTTCTATCAGTCACTGTCATCTTATTTGTGTCTTCCACTGTGAAGACCGACCCAAAAAACCTCTTCAGTTCCTCAGCCATTTCCTCATCACCCATTATTGAATATCCCTTTTCATCCTCGAAAGAACCAATATTAGCCTTCGCCACCCTTTTCTGTTTTATATATTTGTGGAAACGTTTACTATCTGTTTTTATATTCTGAGCAACTTTACTCTCACAATCTATCTTACTCTTCTTTATTGCTTTTTTAGTAGATTTTTGTTGCCCCCCAAAATTTCCCAGTCCTCTAGTCTCCAAAGTAGTCTTTGCCACGTTGTTTGCTTTTTGCTTCAATTTGATACTCTCCCTTATTTCCTGAGATATCCACGGTCGATTTTCCCTCTTTCTACCGTCCTTCCTTTTTTTTGGTATAAACCTTTGCTGAGCACTGTGAAAAATCGCTTGGAAGATTCTCCACTGTTCCTCAACTGTTTCTCCATAAAGTCTTATCTCCCAGTCTACCTTAGCTAGTTCTTTTCTCATCCCATTGTAATCGCCTTGGTTTAAGCACAAAACACTCGTGTTTGATTTTACCATCTCACCCTCCATCTGTATCTGAAATTCCATCATATTGTGATCGCTCCTTCCGAGATGATCCGTAACTATGAGATCATGAATCATTCCTGTCTCATTACACAGACCAGATCTAGGACCGCTTGGTCCCTCGTAGGTTCCATTACATACCGTTCTAGGAAACCATCGCGGATACATTCTACAAACCCCTCCTCAAGGCTGCCTTTACCGACCTGGTTAAACCAATCGACATGTAGGTTAAAATCCCCCATGATAACTGATGTACCATTTCTACATGCATCCGTTATTTCTTTGTTTATTGCCTGCTCCATCATAATGTTACAATTTGGTGGCCTATAGACCACTCCTATCAGTGACTTTTTCACCTCACTATTCCTGATTTCCACCCAAATGGATTCAACGTTATCCTCCAGAGCACCGATGTCATCCCTAACTATTGCCCGGATGTAATGCTTAACTAACAGAGCTACACCACCTCCCTATCACCCACTCTGTCCTTCCAAATAGTTTGATACCTTCGGATATTTAACTCCCAGTCGTGACCATCCTTTAACCATGTTTCAGTAATAGCAACTAAGTCACAGTCATTCACAAAGATTTGCGCCATCAACCCATTTACCTCATTCCGAATACTACGACCATTCAGGTAAAGTACACTTATGCTGGCTTTTTTAATCTCTGTTTTAAATCTTAACATCTCGATCAGTAACCTCTCCCTAGTTATATTTCCTCTTAACTTCTCTCCTAATTGTCTTTGTCGTTGAACCCAAATCTTCCTGCTGCAGCGCTTACCATTAATGTTTTTACTTCCCGGTTTATTCCTTTTAGTATGACTGGGCCTATTCACTGAGCTCCCCTCAGTCACTGTACCTTGTACTTTCGCCCTTTTTGATTTTTGACTATGGCTCTGCCTTACACTTTCCCACTTACGGCCTTTTGTTTCTGCACCTGTTTTACTACCTTCCAACTTCCTGCATCGGTTCCCATCCCCTTATTCTGCCACATGAGCTTAAACCCTCCCCAACAGCTCTAGCAAACACCCCTCTGCGACATCGGTTCCAGTCCTGCGCAGGTGCAGACCGTCCGGTTTGTACTGATCCCACCTCCCCCAGAACCTGTTCCAATGCCCCAGGTATTTGAATCCCTCCCTCTTGCACCATCTCTCGAGCGCCACATTCATCATATCTATCCTGACATACCTACTCTGACTAGCCCGTGGCACTGGTAGCAATCCTGAGATTACTGCCATTGAGGTTCTACTTTTTAGTTTAACTCCTAACTCCCTGAAATCAGCTTGTAGGACCTCGTCCCGTTTTTTGCCTATATTGTTGGTGCGTATGTGCACCACGACAGCTGGGTGTTCACGCCCCCGCCCCCAGAATGCCCTGCAGTCGCTCCGAGAATCCTTGACCCTTGCACCAGGGAGTGAACATACTATCCTGGTGTCTCGATTGGATGCGCAGAACCGCCTGTCTATTCCCCTTACGATTGAGCCCCCTATCACTCTAGCCCTGCCATTCTTATTCCTGCCCTGCTGAGCACCAGAGCCAGCCACGGTGCTATGAACCTGGCTACTGCTGCCTTCCCCTGGTGAGCCATTTCCCTGAACAGTATCCAAAGCGGTATATCTGTTTTCAGGGAGATGACCGCAGGGGACATTTGCACTGCCTTCCAACTCTTGCTCTGCCTTTTGGTCACCCATTTTATATCTCCCTCAGTAACTTTCACCTGCGGTGTGACCAACTCGCTAAACGTGCTATACAGGACGTCCTCAGCATCGCGGATGATCCAAAGTGAGTCCATATAGGTACCAACAACATAGGTAGGAAAAGGAATAGGGATGTAAGGCAGGAATTCATGGAGCTAGGGTTAAAACTTAGATCTAGGACAGATTTATTATCTCAGGGTTGTTACCCGTGCCACGTGCGAGCGAGATGAGGAATTGGGAGAGAGAGCAGTTGAACACGTTGCTACAGGGATGGTGCAGGAGAGAGGGTTTCGTATTCCTGGATAATTGGGGCTCATTCTGGGGTAGGTGGGGTCTCTACAAACGGGATGGTCTGTACCTGGAGCAGACGGGTACCAATATCATGGGGTGGGAGGGGGGGGGGGGGGAGGGCAATATTTGCGAATGCTCTTTGGGAGGTTTTAAACTATATCAGCAGGAGATCGGGAATCTGAATTGAAGTTCCAGCACACGAGGTTGAGAGTAGTGAGGTCATGAGTAAGGTTTCAAAGTTGCAGGAGTATACCGTCAGGCTGGAAGGTGGTTTAACGTGTGTCTACTTCCATGCCAGGAGCATCCGGAATAAGGTGGCTGAACTTACGGCATAGATTGGTACCTGGGACTACGATGTTGTGGCCATCTCGGAGACATGGATAGAGCAGAGACAGGAATGGTTGTTGCAGGTGCCGGTTTAGATATTTCAGTAAGCTCAGGGAAGGTGGTAAAAGTGGGTGAGCGGTGGCATTGTTCGTCAAGGACAGTATTACGGTGGCAGAAATAACGTTTGATGAGGACTCGTTGACTGAGGTACTATGGGCTGAGGTTAGAAACAGGAGAGGTGATATTACCCTGGTAGGGATTTTCTATAGGCCTCCGAAAAGTTCCAGAGATGTAGAGGAAAGGATTGCAAAGATGAGTCTGGATAGGAGCGAATGTATCATGGTAGTTGTTCTGGGGGTCTTTAACATGCCAAATATTGACTGGAAACGCTGTAGTTCGAGTACTTTAGATGGGTCCGTTTTTGTCCAACGTCTGCAGGAGGGTTTCCTGACGCAGTATGTAGCTAGACCACCGAGAGGCGAGGCCAAATTGGATTTCGTACTGGGTAATGAACCAGGACAGGTGTTAGATTAGGAGGTAGGTGAGCACTTTGGTGATAATGACCACAATTCGATTACGTTTACTTTTGTGATGGAAAGGGTTAGGTATATACCGCAGGGCAGGAGTTAAATCTGGGGAAAGGCAATTATGATGCGATGAGGCACGACTTAGGATGCATCGGATGTTGAGGAAAACTGCAGGAGATGGGCACAATGGAAATGTGGAGCTTGATAAATGAACAGCTACTGCGTGTCCTTGATCAGTATGTACCTGTCAGGCAGGGAGCAAGTGGTCGAGCGAGGGAACCGTGGTTTACTAAAGCAGTTGAAACACTTGTCAAGAGGAAGAAGGAGGCTCATGTAAAGATGAGACGTGAATGCTCAGTTGGGGCGCTCGAGAGTTACAAGTTAGCTAAGAAGGACCGAAAGAGTGAACAAAGAAGCGCCAGGAGGGGGCATGCGAAGGCTTTGGCAGGTAGGATCAAGGATAACCCGAAAGCTTTCTATGGATATGTCAGGAATCAAAGAATGACGAGGGTCAGAGTAGAGCCAGTCAAGGACAGTAGTGGGAAGTTGTGCTTGGAGTCCGCGGAGATAGGAGAGGTGCTAAATGAATATTTTTCGTCAGTATTCACACAGGAAAAGGACAATGTTGTCGAAGAGAATACTGAGATACAGGCTGCTAGACTAGAAGGGCTTGAGGTTCATTAGGAGGAGGAGTGAGCAATTCTGGAAAGTGTGAAAATAGATAAGTCCCCTGAGCCGGATAGGATTTATCCTAGAATTCTCTGGGAAGCTAGGGAGGAGATTGCTGAGTCTTTGCCTTTGATGTTATCTGTGTCTACCTGAATAGTGGCAGAAGACTGGAGGATAGCAAATGTTGTCCGCTTGTTCAAGAAGGGGCGTAGAGGCAACCCCGGTAACTGTAGACCCGTGAGCCTTACGTCTTTTGTGGGCAAAGTCTTGGAAAGGTTTATAAAAGATAGGATGTATAATCATCTGGAAAGGAAAAATTGGATTAAAAATGGTCAACACGGTTTTGTGAAAGGTCGGTCGTGCCTCGCAAACCTTGTTGTGTTCTTTGAGATGGTGACCAAACAGGTAGATCAGGGTAAAGCAGTTGATGCGGTGTCTATGGATTTCAGTAAAGCGTTTGATAAGGTTCCCCACGGTAGGCTATTGCAGAACAAACGGAGGCATGGGATTCAGGGTGATTGACAGTTCGGATCAGAAATTGGCTAGCTGGAAGAAGACAAAGGGTGGTAGTTGATGGGAAATGTTCAGATTGGAGTGCAGTTACGAATGGTGTATCGAACTGATCTGTTTTGGGGCCACTGCTGTTTGTCATTTTTATAAATGATCTGGACGAGGGTGTAGAACAAACAAACAAAGAACAAAGAAATGTACAGCACAGGAACAGGCCCTTCGGCCCTCCAAGCCCGTGCCGACCATACTGCCCGACTAAACTACAATCTTCTACACTTCCTGGGTCCGTATCCTTCTATTCCCATCCTATTCATATATTTGTCAAGATGCCCCTTAAATGTCCCTATCGTCCCTGCTTCCACTAACTCCTCCGGTAGTGAGTTCCAGGCACCCACTACCCTCTGCGTAAAAAACTTGCCTCGTAGATCTACTCTAAACCTTGCCCCTCTCACCTTAAACCTATGCCCCCTAGTAATTGACCCCTCTACCCTGGGGAAAAGCCTCTGACTATCCACTCTGTCTATGCCCCTCATAATTTTGTATACCTCTATCAGGTCGCCCCTCAACCTCCTTCGTTCCAGTGAGAACAAACCGAGTTTATTCAATCGCTCCTCATAGCTTATGCCCTCCAGACCAGGCAACATTCTGGCAAATCTCTTCTGCACCCTCTCTAAAGCCTCCACATCCTTCTGGTAGTGTGGCGACCAGAATTGAACACGAAACTCCAAGTGTGGCCTAACTAAGGTTCTATACAGCTGCAACATGACTTGCCAATTCTTCTACTCAATGCCCCGGCCAATGAAGGCAAGCATGCCGTATGCCTTCTTGACTACCTTCTCCACCTGTGTTGCCCCTTTCAATGACCTGTGGACCTGTACTCCTAGATCTCTTTGAATTTCAATACTCTTGAGGGTTCTACCATTCACTGTATATTCCTTACCTGCATTAGCCCTTCCAAAATGCATTACCTCACATTTGTCCGGATTAAACTCCATCTACCATCTCTCCGCCCAAGTCTCCAGACAATCTAAATCCTGCTGTATCCTCAGACAGTCCTCATCGCTATCCGCAATTCCACCAACCTTTGTGTCATCTGCAAACTTACTAATCAGACCAGTTACATTTTCCTCCAAATCATTTATATATACTACAAAGAGCAAAGGTCCCAGCACTGATCCCTGTGGAACACCACTGGTCACAGCCCTCCAATTAGAAATACATCCCTCCATTGCTACCCTCTGCCTTCTATGGCCTAGCCAGTTCTGTATCCACCTTGCCAGTTCACCCCTGATCCCGTGTGACTTCACCTTTTGTACTAGTCTACCATGAGGGACCTTGTCAAAGGCCTTGCTGAAGTCCATATAGACAACATCTACTGCCCTACCTGCATCAATCAAAAATGAAAGTGGAGAATGTGGGCATTGATCCCACTACCTCTCACATGCTAAGCGAGCACTCTACCATTTGAGCTAATTACCCCAATTTGTAGAAGAATGGGTGAGTAAATTTGCAGGTGACAGTAAAGTCGATGGAGTTGTGGACAGTGCGGAAACATGTTACAGGTTACAGAGGGACATAGATAAGCTGCAGAGCTGGGCTGAAAGGTTGGAAATGGAGTTTAATGCAGAAAAGTGTGAGGTGATTCATTTTGGAAGGAAAACCAGGAAGACAGAATACTGGGCTAATGGTAAGATTCTTGGTAGTGTGGATGAGCAGAGAGATCTCTGTGTCCATGTACCTAGATCCCTGAAAGATGCCACCCAGTTTGAGAGGGTTGCTAAGAATGCATACGGTGTGCTAACTTTTATTGGTAGAGGGATTGAGTTTCGGAGCCACGAGGTCATGTTGCAGCTGTACAACACTCTCGTGCGGCCGTCCCTGGAGTATTGCGTGCAATTCTGGTCGCCGCATTAGAGGAAGGATGTGGATGCATTGGAAAGGGTGCAGAGGAGATTCACCAGAATGTTGACTGGTATGGAGGGACGATCTTATGAGGGAAGGCTGAGGGACTTGAGGCTATTTTCGTTAGAGGGAAGAAGGTTGAGAGGTGACTTAATTGAGGCATACAAGATGATCAGAGGATTAGATAGGGTGGACAGTGAGAGCCTCATTCCTCGGATGCCGATGTCTAGCGCAAGGGGACATAGCTTTAAAATGATGGGACATAGATATAGAACAGATGTAAGAGGTAGCTTCTTTACTCAGAGAGTAGTCAGGGCGTGGAATGCCCTGCTTGCAATAGTAGTGGAGTCGCCAGCATTAAGGGCATTCAAATGGTCATTGGTTAGACATATGGACGATAAGGGAATAGTGTAGATGGGCTTTAGAGTGGTTTCACAGGTCGGAGCAACATCGAGGGCCGAAGGGCCTGTGCTGTGCTGTAATGTTCTATGTTCTATCCGCAGCTCCAGAGCCGTCAAGCGGTCTAATAGGAGCTGCAACTGGACACACGTCTTGCACGTGAAGGAGCCAGGGACAGTGGACGTGTCCCTGAGCTCCCACATCGCACACCAGGAGCATGACACGGGTCTGGAACCTCCTGCCATGTCTTAAACATTAGGTAAACGTATACAACTACAGTTCCAAAAAACGAAAGGAAAAATAAATAAATTAGACAATGAAAAGAAAAACTACTTACCAGCCACTTACCAGGGATAAAAAGCACCCCCCCCCCCCCAAGCTTCGAATTCCCACCCTGGCTTCAAATTCCCAAACTCTCTCTTGGTTGTGTCTCACTCTGGCTGTGTCTTCACTGGCTCAATGGGAGAACTCACTGGGAGTGAGTTACAAGTTGCTCTTTTAAATTGGCCTGAGTTGACTACCCTCCCCCACCTGCTTTTAGGTCAAAGTAGATTAAGGTGACTGACACTTAACTGCCAACCAGTTATGTGAGTGGGTGGGGCAGCCCTTGTTAACCTACACTGCACCATCCTAGATTAATTTAAATTAATTTAAACTCCTGAAATGCAAAAGGAACAGTCTTACTGTTTGGATTCGATTAAATTCCCACCTAGCTTCAAATTCCTAAACTCTCTCTTGGTTGTGCCTCACTCTGGCTGTGTCTTCTCTGGCTCACTGGGACAACTCACTGGGAGATCTGGTAGATTAACCACGCTAAATGTCCATATAATGTGCAAAGATTTGCTGGTTAGGTACAGTCACTGCGATTGGGCGGGTGAGTGGGTCCTTTCAGAGGGTCGGTCCAGACTCGATTGGCCAAATGGCCTACTTCTGAACAACTGATCTTCTATGGTTCTATTATTCTAGAAGAATTGAAATAACAGATTAATATTCCATGATAGGCCCTCGAAACTGCCGCTCACGCCATGAACATAGAACATCGAACACACAGTGCAGAAGGTAGCCATTCGGCCCATCGAGTTTGCACCGACCCACTTCCACCCTATCGCTGTAACGCAATAACCACTCCTAACCCTGTCAATGAGGGCATTTGTTCATGGCCAACCCACCTAACCTGCACATCTTTGGACTGTGGGAGGAAACCGGAGCACCCGGAAGAAATGCACGCAGACACGGGGTGAACATGCAGACTCCACACAGACAGTGACCCAGCACGCAATCAACCCTGGCTCTGTGAAGTCACAGTGCTATCCACTTGTGTTACCGTGTTGCCGATAAGTTGATGAGAGCAAGACAGACTTCTGAAGACAGTTCCGTTGTTTAATCTATGCCCTGCACACATATGGGTTTATCCGGTGAACAGTCACATTAAATCTGTATCCACTTGTAATTACTCCCACCAGCTGGGGAAGCATGTCATTCCTGTGTATCTTATTCAGGGTGCTGATAATTTTGTTGCCATCAATTAAGTTCCACCTGAGCCTCCTCGAATCGAAGACTAACAATGCAACTTATACGTTTGGTCTAAAAGCTGCAATTTTCAACAACCATCACCATTCTCGAAAGTCTCCTCTCTCCAGCGGAATTGTGTCATCGCTGAAATGTAATGATTCTCGCCAGCGGAATTATGTCCTTCATGGAGTGTGATGACCATATCTGCACACAAAATGCCAGCGGTGATCCAACCGGCGTATTAGGCAGAGCCTCAAATACAAAACAAATTGGCAAAGGGAGGCAAGAATAAGGGAATTTAACACGTGGCTGAAAGAGTGGTGTGTGAAAGAGCGGTTCCTTTTCATGGGACACTGGCATCAGTTTTGGGACAGCGGGGACCTATACCGTTGTGATGATCTCCACTTGAACCGAGCTGGGACCAGTGTTCTGGCGAAAAGAGTAAATAGGGCGGTCAATAGGACTTTAAACTAGAGATTGGGGGGGGGGGGGCGGGGGACGTCAGGTAACCACGGGGTGAAGTAATCAGTGGGAAGCGTCGCTGCTTAGGAATACAAAAGAACACGAAAAGACAGAACTCAGGAGAGATTACGATAGTCCCATCTCACAAAATATATCACAGTGTATGGAAAGGCTCAGTAAACCAAGGTCCACTACACTAAGAAAAGAAAAAGGAAACTCAATAGAGAATTAAAGGTGCTATATTTAAATGTGCACAGTCTACGGAACAAGGTAGATTAGCTTGTCGCCCAGATTGTGACTGGCATGTATGATGTGGTAGGCATCACAGAGATGTGGTTGCAGGGGGTTCACGACTGTCATTTAAGCACCCATGGGTTCACAACCTATCGAAAAGACAGAGAGGTGGGCAGGGGGGGCGGTGTTGACATGTTAATTAGGAATTAAATTAAATCAATAGCACGAAACGACATAGGGTCAGATGATGTGGAGTCTGTGTGGGTAGAGTTGAGGAACCACAAAGGCAAAAAAAACATAATGGGAGTTATGTACAGGCCTCCTAAAAGTGGTCAGGACCAGGGGCACACAATGCACCACGAAATAGAATGGGCATGTCAGAAAGGCAAGGTCACACTGATCATGGAGGACTTCAAAATGTAGGTTGACTGGGTAAATAATGTTGCCAGTGGACCCAAAGAAAGGGAATTCATTGAATGTTTACAAGAGGGCTTTTTGGAACAGCTTGAGATGGAGCCCACGAGGGAACAGGCCATTCTGGACTTAGTGTTCTATAATGAGCCAGACTTGATAAAAGAATCTTAAAGTAAGGGAACACTTAGGAGGCGGTGATCATAATATGGTAGAATGCAGTCGGCAATTTGAAAGAAAGAAGGTAGAATCAGATATAAAGGTGTTACAGTTAAATAAAGGTAACTACAGGGGCATGAGGGAGGAACTGACGAAAATCGACTGGGAGTTGAGCCTAGTGGGAAAGATAGTCGAACAACAATGGCAGGAGTTTCTGGGAGTAATTGAGGACACAGTACAGATGTTCATCCCAAAGAAAAGAAAGGTTATCAGAGGGGGGATTAGGCAGCCATGGCTGACAAAGGAAGTCAGGGAATGCATCAAAGCAAAAGAGAACGCCTATAATGTGGCAAAGAGCAGTGGGAAATCAGTAGATTGGGAAGGCTACAAAAACAAACAGAGGATAACAAAGAGAGAAATAAGGAAGGAGAGGATCAATATGAAGGTAGGCTAGCCAGAAACATTAGGAATGATAGTAAAAGTTTCTTCAAATACATTAAAAGCAAACAGGAGGCAAAAGTAGACATTGGGCCGCTCCAAAATGACGCGGGTAATCTAGTGATGGGAGACAATGAAATAGCTGAGGAACTAAATAATTACTTTGCGTCAGTCTTCACAGTGGAAGCCATGAGTAATATCCCAGCAATTCAGGAGAGTCAGGGGACTCAGTTGAATATGGTAGCCACCAGAAAGGAGAAAGTGCTAGAGAAATTAAGAGGTCTAAAAATTGATAAATTTCCGGGTCCAGCTGGGCTACATCTTAGAGTTCTAAAGGAGATAGCTGAAGAAATAGTGGAGGCGTTAGTTATGATCTTTCAAAAGTCACTGGAGTCAGGGAAAGTCCCAGAGGATTGGAAAATCGCTGTTGTAACCCCCCTGTTCAAGAAGTGAACAAGAAAAAAGATGGATAATTATAGGTCAATTCGCCTAACCTCCGTTGTTGGCAAGATTCTAGAATCCATCGTTCAGGATGAGATTTCTAAATTCTTGGAAGTGCAACGTCGGATTAGGACAAGTTAGTATGGATTTAGTAAGGGGAGGTTCTGCCTGACAAACCTATTAGAGTTCTTCGAAGAGATAACAAATAGGTTAGACCAAGGGGACCCAATGGACGTTATCTATCTTGACTTCCAAAAGGCCTTTGATAAGGTGCCTCACGGGAGACTGCTGAGTAAAATAAGGGCCCATGGTATTCGAGGCAAGGTACTAACATGGATTGACGATTGGCTGTCAGGCAGAAGGCAGAGAGTTGGGATAAAAGGTTCTTTTTCGGAATGGCAACCGGTGAAGAGTGATGTCCCGCAGGCTTCAGTATTGGTGCCACAGCTGTTCTCTTTATATATTAAAGATCTAGATGACGGGACTGTGGACATTCTGGCTAAATTTGCCGATGATACAAAGATAGGTGGAGGGGCAGGTAGTATTGAGGAGGTGGGGAGGCTGCAGAACGATTTCGACAGTTTAGGTGAATGGTCCAAGAAATGGCTGATGAAATTCAACGCGGGCAAGTACGAGGTCTTGCACTATGGAAAAAAGAATAGAGGCATGGACTATTTTCTAAACGGTGACAAAATTCATAATGCTGAAGTGCAAAGGGACTTGGAAGTCCTAGTCCAGGATTCTCTAAAGGTAAACTTGCAGGTTGAGTCCGTAATTCACAAAGCAAATGCAATGTTGTCATTCGTCTCAAGAGGCTTGGAATATAAAAGCGGGGATTTACTTCTGAACTTTATAAAGTGCTAGTTAGTCCCCATTTAGAATACTGTGAGCAATGTTATTGCCCACACCTCAGGAAGGATATACTGACACTGGAGCGGGTCCAGCGGAGATTCACACGGATGATCCCAGGAATGGTAGGCCTAATATACGATGAACATCTGTGGATCCTGGGATAATATTCATTGGAGTTTAGGAGATTGAGGGGAGACCTAATAGAAACTTACAAGATAATGAATGGCTTATGTAGGGTGGACGGAGAGAAGTTGTTTCCATTAGCAGGGGCGACTAGGACTCGGTGGCACAGCCTTAGAATAAAAGGAAGTCACTTTAGAACAGAGATGAGGAGAAATATCTTCCGCCAGAGAGTGGTGGGTCTGTGGAATTCATTGCCATAGAGGGCGCTGGAGGCCGGGACGTTCGGTGTCTTTCAGACAGAAGTTGATAAATTCTTGATTTCTTGAGGAATTAAGGGCTATGGAGAGAGAGCGGGTCAATGGAGTAGAAATCAGCCATGATTGAATGGTGGAGTGGAATCCATGGGCCGAATGGCCTTACTTCCGCTCCTATGTCTTATGGTCTTATGGTCTGAAAGCAGAAATCATTCAATCTGCTTTCTTCACCATCTTATCCAGCTTCCCGTGTCGTTTTTAATTATCTGTGCAGATGTACTCCAAGGTCTCGTCCAGCACTAACCATACTCAATGGGCGGGTAAATGTTGACTTTCTTGGACGGATGCTTTGTCAACGGACGCTCTGAGGCAGGGATTCACGCACATCCGCTCTGGATTTCCATTATATGAGACCCTCGATTGTGTCTTTTCTCACTATGTCCTTTGCAACGAGCATTCCCTGTTTAAATAGAATGTCTACAGCTTTCAAATACTCAGTGAAGAAAGAGGCAAGTTATTCTCCAATGCCTTACCACTTATGTTGTTATTATATTGCTAGTAGAGTTGCCCGGAACCGTGAGCGATTGTGCGGTCAATCTCAGCCCCAGGGGCTCCTGAGAAACAGGATCCGTGAACTAACCAATAATTCGGATGAAGAGTTTGAGATCGTAGGTTCACAACTGCTCCAAAGATGGAAAGGCACCTGAATTGTAATTAAAACACAAAGAAAGCAGTTTATTTAGAACAGGAAGATAGATAAACTTGTATGGCGATAATATAGCAATGGGTCTTCTACTCGAATTATCCAGCCCATGCCACATTTACCGTCTCACCATCGACCCACATGCACATAAGGCAGACACACTATGGGAAGGGAAGGTTTAATATAATTGTAGAGTTAATTAGGGATGAGAGATTGGGCCTTCGCTGCAAAAGTCGTAGTCGTGGCAGTTGGCAATGTTCTCGGGACACAACGTTTTTAAACCACTGCTCTGGATATTATGGCTGGAACATACCGGCCTGACTCTGAGGCTGTGAGATCACCTTCAGGGAGATACGAATATTCACAAAATCCGCAAGTCACAGAATACTACATCGCAGAAGGGGACGTTCGACCAATCGAGTATACCCGGACGATTGAAAGTCACTGTCCTGCCCAACTAATCCCACTTGCAAGCACTTGCTCCCTCGTCCTGAATGTTCTGGCCAGCCAAGTGTTCATCCAAGTACCTTTTAAAGAATGTGAGGCACCTCGCCTCTGCCATCCTCCAAGGCAGTGCATTACAGACCGTCACGATTACTGGGTAAAAAGGTTTTTCCTCGAGTACCGCCCCCACCCCCCCAACATCCAACTCCTAACTTTTAACTTGTGTCCCTCGTAATTGATCCTTGAAAGATGGGGAACGGCTCGTCCATATACACCCTGCCTATGCCTCTAATAACATTGTATACCTCAATAAAGACACCCCTCAATCCTCCCTGCTCCACTAAAAAACAATCCAGGCCTCCGGAGTACTCTAAAGGTAACCCTTCGTAAATTGCCTAACAGCATCCATAAGTCAAAGACCCTTTTATAGACAGTAGGTTTGCATTCCTTCCAGAAACAGGTACTACTTCGAAATCAACTGGAGACATTTTTAGCATGCCGAGAAAGAGACCAAAATACACCTCCTTGGTTTGAATGCAGCTCTCGATCTGAAAACCAAACCAAAATCTCAGCTGCAAAACAGCTTCCAAAAAGCAAAGCCAGAGCCCAGCTCCACCAACACAATGACACAAATTCAATCTGCACTTATCCGCCCATTTAAGCATCCCATCTATATCTTCCTGTTACCCAAGACACTCAACCTCACTGTTAATCACCCAGATAATCTTTGTGTCATCCTCAAACGTAGCGATCCTAACCCCACCGAGTGATCTATGTAATTTATAGAAATGACAAACAATAGGGCCCCCAAGCATGGAGCATTTTGGTACACCACGGGTCAATGCCTTCCAGGCACGAAAGCAGCCGTCTGCCATCACCCACTGGCTCCTACCGCAAAGCCAACTTATCAAATCACCCTGTATCCCATGTGCATTTGCCTTCTTAGTAAATCTCTTATGTCGGAACTTGTCAAAGACTTTGCTGAAATCAGTGTAAACTACATCAACTGCAGGAACCTTCACTAAATACTTGGTTACGTGCTCAAAAATTTCAGTCAGGGAACCACGGTGGTGCAGTGATAAGCACTGTTGAAACACGTCACCGACCCGGTTCGATCCAGGCGTGGCTGTTTGGCGTTTGCACACACTTCCCATGTTGCGTGGTGTTCGCTCCCACAACTTAACAATGTGCAGGGTCGGTGGATTGGCCATGTTGAATTGCCCCTAATTGAAAATGAATTGGGTACACTAAATTTATGAAACGAAATGCAATCACATGACCTCCGACTCACAAAGCAATGCTGATTATCAATGATCAAACCTTGCCTGTCCAAGTGCAGATAGATTGTCTCCATCAGAATTTTCTGTCGTTATTTCCAATCGCTGATGTGAGTCTCAGTCGTCTGTGAACTCCTAGATTTAATTTACAATGTGTCTTAAATAGTGGGACCGCAATAGCTGTTTTCCAGTCCGATGGCCCCACCACCGTGGCTAGAGAGGAATTAGCCATTTGAGTCAGAGCAATGACCATTGACTAAAGGACCTCCTTATCTCTATCCCCGAGTTCCATAACTATCTTCACATTTTCTTGGGTGAGGACGGATGTGACATATTCGTTCAACACCCTGCTAATATCGTCTCGCTCCACCGACACATTTCCACCTTGGTCCTGAATGGATATTACCCTTTCCCTGGTTACCTCTTCCCATTGATATACTTATAGAATATCTTGGGATTTTCGCGACTTTTACGAGCCAGAGATTCCTCATCCCCTATTTCCTCTCCGAATTGATTTATTAAACTCCACGCTCAACTTTCTGGACTCCAGTAATGCATCTGCAGACCTGATCCTCTTATACTTGGTAAAAACCTTTCTTTTCCTTCTTATCGTGTCCTGAATATCTGTGGTTATCCATGGTTCTCTGCAGACCTGTTCCCCTCATACTTGGTAAAAGCCTTTATTTTCCTTCTCATCGTGTCCTGACTATCTGTGGTTATCCATGGTTCTCGGGGTTTCTTATATCTTCCTATTACCCGAGGGGGAACATATTGGACCTGCATTGTCCTAATTTCCCCTTTGGCCATCGCTGACTGTTGTTTTGTATGTTTCCTCACAAGGAACTCCTCGTAGTCTACCTTGCCCAGATTCTGCCTTATTTCTTTACTCTCTACCTTCCTCCAATTGCAACACTTTTATTTCATTGTCCATAACAAAATTAAATTGAACCATGTGGTGGATTCTCTCATTAAAATGCCCCCCCCCCCCCAACAACCCCCACCCCACACCAATACATCAACCACCCTTGTGGCGTCATTCTGCAGAATGAGGTCCAGTACTGCACCATCCCTTGTTCGATCCTCTACATATTGAGAAAAAATGTTCTCCCTTATAAATGTTAAGAAGTCCTCATCATCTATGCCCCTAACATGACGGCTATCCCAAATAATTTTGGGCAAGTTCAAAATACCTAATATGATTAACCTCATGACTTCCGATGGCGCGAGGGAGCTTATGGGCTGCTTGAGGGGGAGGAGCCGCCATCGAATATTTTTTTCGGCGTTTTCGGGATTTTTTCCCCGCGTTTTGTTCCCCCAATCTTTTTCGACCTTTGGAGGCCAAGAGACCGGTGCGAAACCAAACCGGTTAAAAACCGATGAAAAACCCCGCCGGGGTTCCGTAAGTCGGAGCAGAGGCGTGAAGACGGAGTGCGCGGCAGTTGGAGCGAGGGGGGGGGGGGGGGGGGGCGCGTAGTCTGACACGTGCAGTCGAGGCAGCAGGTCCAAATCCAGGAACGAAGCAGCCTAAACGGTGGCAGAGGATGAGACAGCTGGAGCAGCAGGACCGAAAGCAAAGTGTGGAGCAGCAGGACTGAAGGCAAAGTTTGAAGCCACTGGTGCAGCATGACGGAGGGCAGAGTGAGGAGCAGCTGGAGAAGTGAGACTGAGGTCAGTTCTTGAAGCAACCGGAGCAGTTGGGCAGGGCCCATAACCGAGGCAGCCGAAGCCGAGGAGTCGTCATACTTTGTGTGGCTCCTGTCTGAGGCGTATATCTTGTTTTCTATTTAGGAATTTTTAATGCGCGGTCCCGGGGGAAATTCGTGAAGAACTAACGAACGACATTGAGGCGATCTCCAAAAATCAGAGGAAGACACCAGCGAGGAAGGGAGAAAATGAGAGCTCACCGTCGAGCGTGAGGACCAACCCGGTGCTGACATAATGGGCGGCTTCCTGGCCGCTGGGTGGAGCAGCGCTGCTTAAAGCATAGAAGATAGCTGAGCTGGTATCTCGAGAGCTCTAAAAGCAGTTTACAAAGCATATGGAGGTGATGAAAATGGAGATGGCCGTGGCACTGAAGGCGTTGTTAAAGAAGGTATTTGCCCCGTTAATGGTAATTATTGAAAAGGCATCGGCTCAGGTGAGGGAACAGAGTGCAAAGATGAAGAGCGGATGTCATGTCGGGGAACAGCGATCAATCATCTGGATGGGAGATGAGCTGCTGAGGGTGGCTGAGGCCAATAAGGCGCTGCGAGCAAAGCTGGTGGATATGGAGAACAGCTGAAGATGCAAAAATTAATGATTGTTTGCCTGCCAGAGGGGGCGGATGAAACGACGCGAACAAAATGTTTTGCCAAGATGTTGGCAGAACTGATGGAGGAGGGAGAAGAACCCTTCCGGTATGAATTTGACAGGGCTCATCAGCTGATGAGGCTTAAGCCTAAGTTAAACGAGAGGCCAAGGGCACTAAATTCCTGTTTAGAAGCTATTGAACTGGCAAAGAAGGAGCGGGAGGTGAAATTGGCTGGTGCCAACATTCGTATCTATTAGGACTTGACAGTGGACGTGGCAAAGCAGAGAGCGGCTTTCGCCTGCCTGAAGGCGGCAATATATGACAGTGGAGTGGGGTTTGTAGTGCTGTATCCATCAAAGCTAAAGACGACCTAGAACTCCAGAGACTTTTATTTTGAGGCGGTGAAGATTGTGGAGGCATTGATGAAGGCAGAGGCTTGCGACGGAAGTAAAGAGTGGGAGAAATTATATATGTAACTTTGAATAATGTTCCTACTTGGATTGGATTGGATTTGTTTATTGTCACGTGTACCGAGGTACAGTGAAAAGTATTTATCTGCGAGCAGCTCAACAGATCATTAAATACATGGGAAGAAAAGGGAATACAAGAAAATACATAATAGGGAAACACAACATATACAATGTAACTACATAAGCACTGGCATCGAATGAAGCATACAGGGTGTAGTGTTAATGAGGTCAGTCCATAAGAGGGTCATATAGGAGTCTGCGGACAGTGGGGAAGAAGCTGTTTTTGAGTCTGTCCGTGCGTATTCTCAGACTTCTATACCTCCTGTCCTATGGATGAAGTTGGAAGAGTGAGTAAGACGGGTGGGAGGTATTTTGATTATGCTGCCCGCTTTCCCCAGGCAGCGGGTGGTGTAGATGGAGTCAGTAGATGGGAGGCAGCTTCGTGTGATGGACTGCGCGGTGTTCACGACTCTCTGAAGTTTCTTGCGATCCTGAGCCGAGCAGTTGCCATACAAGGCTGTGATGCAGCCCGATAGGATGCTTTCTCTGGTGCATCTGTAAAAGTTGATAAGGGTTAAAGTGGACATGCCGAATTTCCTTCGTTTCCTGAGGAATTAAAGGCGCTGTTGCGCTTTCTTGGTGGTAGCGTCGACGTGGGTGGACCAGGACAGATTGTTGGAGATGTGCACCCCGAGGAATTTGAAACTGCTAACCACCTCCACCTCGGCCCCGTTGATGCTGACAGGGGTGTGTACAGTGCTTTGCTTCCTGAAGTCAATGACCAGCTCTTCACACTGGTAGAGAGATTAAAGTTTTGTTGTTGTTATTTGTAGCTTCGTATAATGTTCTTACTTCACACTGTTATTGAGGTTAATGATTTTTGTTGCTGCTCTTTGTAGCGACGATATTTTATGAAAAGTATATATCTGATTTTTTTCCCCATGGGACAGGCCGAGAGGGGGAGAAAAGGCCTCAGCACGGGACCCGGCAATATTTAACTTAGGTCGACTAGTGAATGGAGATTTTGTGGGGGGAGGAGCTACAGACATTGGAGCCTGGTTATCCTGTATCAATGGAAGTGAGAAAAGGGAGGGGGTGGGGATGGACACAGGGTGGGGGTCTCCTCAGGAGGGAATGTAGGGGGGATTCTTGGCGAAGGGATGGTGTTCGATGTCAACAATGAATAAGGACGGTTGAGTCTCAGTGGGTGGGCCGCAAAATTATTATGATGGTGGATAAGCAGGGAGAGGGGTGAGACCTCCTGTTAGGATAGTTCCATCGAACGTGAGGGGCCTGGGAGGCCCAGTGAAGAGCCGAGGGTACTTGCACATTTAAAAAGTTTAACAGCAGATGTAGCTCTCCTGCAGGAGACTCGCTTGAGGGTGAGGAATCAGGTGGGGCTTAGAAAGGGCTGGGTTAGCCAAGTGTTTTACTCGGGATCAATAGGTGGACGTGGGGGTAGCGGTTCTGGTAAATAAAAGAATGTGGTTCCAAATGGATAATGTTGTGGCAGATAAGGGAGGTTAGCACGTAGTAGTGACAGGGGCTTTGGAAGGAAGGTTGGTGGCGTTGGTCAGCGTGTATGGTCCCAACTGGGATGATGCAAGCTTGATAAAGAAAGTGTGTGGGGCCATACCCGACTTGGATTCACATGAATTGACAGTGGATGTAGACTGCAATGTGGTGCAGGAGCCAAATTTGGTCGGGGGCACGGAGGCGTTGACTGGGCGAATGCTGCAAATGGGAGGAGTGTACACTTGGAGGTTCTTGCACCTGGTGGAGCGGTAGTATTATTTATTCTCTTCAGTTCATAAGGCCTATTCAGAGAAAGGTTTGTTTGTAGTGGGGAAGTCGATGTTGGCCGGGGTCAAGCGGTCGGAATATTCGGCAGTTGGATTGGATTGGATTGGATTGGATTTGTTTAGTGTCACGTGTACGGAGGTACAGTGAAAAGTATTTTTCTGCGAGCAGCTCAACCGATCATTAAATACATGAGATGAAAAGGGAATAAAAGAAAATACATAATAGGGCAACACAACATATACAATGCAACTGCATACGCACCGGCATCGGATGAAGCATACAGGGTGTAGTGTTAATGAAGTCAGTCCATAAGAGGGTCATTTAGGAGTCTGGTAACAGTGGGGAAGAAGCTGTTTTTGAGTCTGTTCGTGCGTGTTCTCAGACTTCTGTATCTCCTGCCCGATAGAAGAAGTTGGAAGAGTGAGTAAGCCGGGTGGGAGGGATCTTTGATTATACTGCCCGCTTTCCCCAGGCAGCGGGAGGTATAGATGGAGTCAATGGATGGGAGGCAGTTTTGTGTGATAGACTGGGCGGTGTTCACGACTCTCTGAAGTTTCTTGCGGTCCTTACCCGAGCAGTTACCATCCAGGCTGTGATGCAGCCTGATAAGATGCTTTCTATGATGCATCTGTGAAAGATGGTAAGAGGAAATGTGGACATGCCAAATGTCCTTAGTTTCCTGAGGAAGTATAGGCGCTGTTGTGCTTTCTTGGTTGTAGCGTCGACGTGGGTGGACCAGGACAGATATTTGGAGATGTGCACCCCTAGGAATTTGAAACTGATAACCATCTCCACCTCGGCCCCGTTGATGCTGACAGGGGTGTGTACAGTACTTTGCTTCCTGAAGTTAATTACCAGCTCTTTATTTTTGCTGGCATTGAGGGAGAGATTGTTGTCGCTACACCACTCCACTAGGTTCTTTATCTCCCTCCTGTATTCGGACTCATCGTTGTTCGAAATCCCGCCCACTATGATCGTATCGTCAGCAAACTTGTAGATGGAGTTGGAACCAGGTTTTGACACGCAGTCGCGTGTGTACAGGGAGTAGAGTAGGGGGCTAAGTACGCAGACTTTAGGGGCGCCGGTGTTGAGGTCTATTGCAGAGGAGGTGTTGTTGTTCATTCTTACTGATTGTGGTCCGTTGGTCAGAAAATCGAGGATCCAGTTGCAGAGTGGGGAGTCAAGTCCTAGATTTTGGAGCTTTGATATGAGCTTGGCTGGGAATATGGTGGTGAAGGCGGAGCTGTAATCAATAAATAGGAGTCTAATGTAGGAGTCCTTCTTTTCGAGATGCTCGAGGGATAGGTGTATGTCCAGGGAAATGGTGTCTGATGTGGACCGGTTGCAGGGGTATGTGAATTGCAGTGGATCAAGGCGTTCTGGGAGTATGTATTTGATGCGCTTCATGATCAACCTCTCGAAGCCCTTCATTACGACTGAAGTCAGGGCCACTGGTCGGTAGTCATTGAGGCACGTTGCCTGGTTCTTCTTTGGTACCGGTATGATGGTGGTCTTCTTGAAGCAGGTGGAGACCTCGCAGTGGAGTAGGGACAGGTTAAAGATGTCCGTGAATACCTCTGCCAGCTGGTCCACGCAGGCTCTGAGTGCACGACCAGGGATCCCGTCTGGGCCCGTCGCCTCCCGAGGGTTCATTTTCAGGAAGGCCAATCTGACTTTGGAAGCTGTGATTGCGGGTATGGGTGAATTATGGGCTGCTGGGGCACTCGCCAGCGGATTATTGGTTACCTGCTCGAACCGAGCATAGAATGCATTGAGTGCATCGGGGAGGGGTTATTGCTATATCGGACCATGCGTCACACTGGGCCGATATGTTGTTGGTGAAGGGAATCGTGCAGAGACAGGGTGGAGCTTGGATGTGGGTCTGTTGGGGTTCGAGAGTTTTGTGATACGATTGAAAAAGAGATTGAGAAATATGTGCTGTTTAATTGTACCGCTGAGGTCTGGCTAGCGGTGATATGTGATGCTTTGAAGGCAGTGGTGAGGGGGAGGTAATATCATTTAAGGCAAAAGTGGATGAGGAGGAGAGGGTGGAACGGCAAAATTTAATTAATGAGACGTTGAAAGTGGACAGGGGGTATGCAGAGATTGTGAATCCAACACTGTTGGAAAACAGGAAGGAGTTGCAGGCTGCTTTTGACTGGCTGTCCACATCGAAGGCGTTGCGCCAATAGATAGAGCACGAGGGGCACTGTACGAGTAGAGATAAAAGCTGGGACGCATGCTGGTAGATCAACTTCAAAGGGAGTCATTGACGAGGGAATTTGTGCATGTGTGGGATAGGATAGGCATGTTGCTGGTGGCTCCACATAAGATTAACAGGGTGTTTGAGGAGTTTCACGAGAGATTGTATAGGTCGGACCCACTTGGCGAGGATCACGAAATGTAGGAATTCCTGAATTGTTTTAAATACCCGAGTTTGGGGATGGGGGCCATAGCCACATTGGAAGGGGCGATCGCGGAGCAGGAAATAAAAGATGCAATTCGAAAGGTGCAGTTGGGGAAGGTGCCAGATATGTTTCCGGTGGAGTATTACAAGAAATTTAAAGATACGTTCTGATGGTGGAGATGGTCGAGAAGGCGATCGGGAAGTTGATGTTGCCACTGACTTGCGTCAAGCCTAGATCGCCCTATTGCTTAAGAAGGATAATGATATGGCCGAATGGGGGTCATATAGACCCATAGCACTTTTGTCTGTGGCAAATGTGGCAAAGATATTGGCGGGTAGATTGGAGGAGTGCCTCTCGAAGGGGATAGGGGAATATCAGACAGGTTTTCTGAACGGGAGGTAGCTTTTTCCTAACATTAGGAAGATATCAAATGTGGTTACGGTGCCTGCGGAGGGGAGGGTAGCCAGAGGTGATTGCGGCATTGGACGCCGAGAAAGCGTTTAACCGAGAAGAATGGTGATTTTTGATGGCCTTTCTGGGACAGTTTGGGATTGTGCCGCGGTTTCTAGATTGGTAAAGCTGCTGTACAGGGAACCGAGGGGGAGTGTCCGCTCGAATAACATGAATTTGGGATACGTTGTTCTGCACCGTTGGACGAGGCAGGGATTTCCTATATTACCCTTATTGTTCGAGTTTGCAATTGAACCTTTGGCCATCACGCTGAGGTGTCTGGCTGTGTGGAAAGTGGTAGTGCGGGGTTGAGAGCTAGAGCATAGGGTACATTTGAATGCAGACGACTTGCTATTCTATTTATCGGAACCGAGTGTGATGATGGCGGGGCTTATTGGGGCTGGTTCGAGTGTTTGGGTATTTTTAGGGATACAAATTAAATTTAGATAGATTATTAGATAGAAAATTAGATAGATTAGATAGTAAATATTTTGTGCGTTCTCGGCAGGGAGGGGGGGGGGGTGGCAGGTGTGTGGGGGGGGGGTTGTCATTCCATCGTGCTTGGAATCACTTGAGATATCTGGAGGTACAGGTGGCACGGGATTGGGGGAGGGGGTTTCCGTCGGTTTAACATTACTAGTCTGGTGGGGAGGGTGAAAGTGAATCCTGTTAGTGTAGATTTATGGGACATGTTGGAATGATCTGGCTCTGGCGCTGGCAGGTAGGATGTAGGCAAATACAATCGGTCAGCGCGGTGGCATAGTGGTTAGCACAACCGGTTTACAGCTCCAGGGTCCCAGGTTCGATTCCCGGCCTGGGTCACTGTCTGGGCGGAGTCTGCACGTTCTCCCCGTGTGTGCGTGGGTTTATTCCTGGTGCTCCCGTTTCCTCCCACAGTCCAATGATGTGCAGGCTAGATGGATTAGCCATGCTAAATTGTCCTTAGTGTCCAAAATTGCCCTTCGTGTTGGGGGGGTTTTACTGGGTTATAGGGTTATGGGGATAGGGTGGAGGTGCTCTTCCCAAGAGCCGTTGAAGACTCGATGGGCCGAATGGCCTCCTTCTGCAGTATGACTTCTGTGAACATTAACGTGTTGCCACGATTCTTGTTCATTTTTCAGTGCCTGCCGACCTTCCTGCCAAAGGCATTTTTCAATGAGGTTAAAAATAGTGGGCAGGGAAGAGGTGGCTAAGATTAGGAACGTGCTGTTGAAGAGAGGACGACAGTCAGGGGGTTGGGTCTTCTGAATTGACTATATTGTTACTGGGTGGCGAACGCGGGGAAGCTGAGGACCTGGGTTAGAGGGGGGACTCCCAGTGGGTTATGATTGAGGAGAGTCTTAGTCGGGGGTCGGGCTGAACGCGTTGGCAACTGTACCGCTCCCGATGGTGCCGGGGAAATACTCAGGGAGTCAGGTCGGAATAACGGCGCTGAAAATCTGGAGGCAGTTGCGCCAGTACTTGACACTGGGGGCGGGGCTAAGATAAATGCCGATTCGTGGGCAATCACAGATTTTAGCCACGGAAGTGCGATTGGAGTTTTCGGAGATGAAAGGAGAAGGCCTTCAGAGCACTAAAGATTTTGTTTCCAGGGGGCCGTTTTGCGGGATTGAAGGGACTGGGGGAAACTATGGGTTGGGGGAGGGGGAAATGTTTCGGTGTATGCAGGTCCGATATTTCACAAAGAAGGAGATACAGAGCTTTCTGGTGGCAGTGGCCATTGTTGGACGAGGTGCTGATGACAGTGGCAATGTAGAAGGGATCCTGTCAGCGATTTATGGGACGATTCTGGGAGAAGAGAAGGCATCACTGGAAGGGATTAAGACAAGTGGGAGACAGAGTTGGTAGAGGCTATGGACGAGGAGTGGGGTTATCAGGTGGGCCGGCCGGTGAATGCGTCAATCTCTTGCGCGACGTTGGGGCTGATACAGCTGAAGATGGTGTTTAGGGCGCACCTCACAAAGGCGAGGATGAGCCGACTCTTTGAGGGGGCAGAGGATGTTAGTGAGCGTTGCGGGGAAGGGGGGGGGGCGGTGTGCAAACCACATTCATATGTTTTGTTCCTTTCCAAAGCTGGAGGGGAATCTGAGGGAGGTGTTCAGGGTAATTTCGAAGAAGGTAAATATGAGCCTCAGCCGGCTCCTCTGGTGACCATATTCGGGGTATGAGTCTGGCCGGGGTTGACAGCAGGCGCGGAGGCAGATGTTTTAGCCTTCACTTCGCTGATCGCAGGAAGGCGAATCCTGTTGGGGTAGAGGTCAGTAACTCCACCCTGTGCCGTACCGTGGCCGGCGGATCTGTTGGTGTTTTTAACACTCGAGAACGTGAAGCTTGAGTTGAGGGGAAGGCTCAAAGAGTTCTACAATTCGTAAGCTTTCAAGAATTGAATGATATCGAACATCAGCGGCGGAGTTAGATTGTGCATAACTATGTAGGGGTAGATGGTGGATTCCTGATTCCTTTTCTTTGATGTTTGTAATGGAAATGTTGAGGGGTGTTTGGTGGTTGGTGGGGGGAAGTAATTGTTGGCCAGGGTTTTGGCATTGCATTTGTTACCCTTGATTGTTTGTTGCTAGGTGAAAGTTTGGATGTAAATGTTTAAAAGGAGGAGAATAAAAATATTTTTTGAAAAATGTGTCTAATTACCCTCTTCTTATGCTATACCCAGCCACAAATTACGTGCATACATGCTCCACTATTTACCGCATGTTCCTAACATGCCTGCTTCAGGGTACCAATAAAGGTCCAGCTTTAACAGTTCCACTTTTTTTCATTGCCGGGTTCTGAATACATAGTGCCCGTAGAATACCACGTTTGACTGCAGCCAATGATTTGGCTTATTGTAGCTCTATCCATGCCGCTCACGTCAATTCAGCTCTCCGCTTTTTTTCTCCAAACACGCCTCCCGCCGACTAAGAAGATTGTTTCTTTATTTTTGTTATTTTTTTTTACCCTGACGCAATTTTGCATCTTCATAAAAATAAGCAATATACTGGATGTTGTCGAATATGAAGCAACGACACTGGCTGTTAAACACTCACTTCGTCTGCCAGCATTTTTTCCGACAGGACCAGGGCAATCGGTTCGAGTCCTTAGATTCCTCGTGAGAATGGAAGGGAGGTAAAACTGTTGGAACTCTCGAAATTGCATCAAACAGTAGAAACATTAAGAACAAAAAACAGAATGCGGTGTGAGGAGGTTGAGCACTGAGTTAAACCACTCATGGACAATTGTAAAATATGCTTTAAGGTGGAGGAGAAAAGCCAAAATCTAATGTAGCTGGACTCAATGTAGAGCCCTGTAGGCTGCAGTGTACCTGAGCTGAAGTTAATATGTGCTGCACCATGTTGCACCGACTTCACGGGAGCGTTGTAGTAAACCAAGGACGGAAATGTAGGCACGAGAGCACGTTTCTGAGTTTAAATAGTGCCCAATATGAAAATTGGTGTCATATAACGCGGTCCCGCATTTTGTCTTTTCTTCTCATGATCAGTCGATGAACTCTCTATGTTAACTGCACTTCTGCAAAATTGATGCTGGTCGAATTCGTGATTTTTCCCACCGTCCGCAGTTCCTGAACTTTTATGATACATTTTCCTGTTCTGAGCCTGCTGTTGGCCTTTGTTGGCCTTTTGAGCTCTGAAATTACACTGCGAGTGACATGGTAGATTTCGTGTTACTGCCAAACGTTGGCTTTTTCCATATTTCCCGCTTGCAACTTGTTCATTTTTAAATTCAAAAGATAATGGTGCAGAATCAGAATATTTGGCCCATCGAGTCTTCTGCGCCATTTGACAATGGGAGATCTCATCCTGACCTTAACTCCACCGTCCTGCTCGTTCCCATAACCCTTCAACCCATTTCCAATTAAAAGCCTGTCTAACTTCTCCTGCAATTTAGTCACTGCCCCCAAATCCACCGCAATCTGGGTTACGGCTTTGCACAGATTCACAAACTTTTGGGACAAGTAGTTTCTCCTCATCTCTGTTTTAAGTTTGCTGCCGCTTTTCCTAAGGCTATGGTTTCTCGTTCTAGAATGCCGCACGAGAGGAAGCATCCGCTCCCATTCGGCCGTTGATAAGTGACGTCTGGTCCCCTGGTCTGTTTCACAGTTTTCAGCTGCCACTCCCGTGACATCTGGGCCTCTCGGTGACTTTTTCGTCTCTTCAGCAACATCGGGGCATCCAAAGCTTTCCTGATGTCACTCAAGAGCAGGTGACTTGACATGATTATTACATCGACGCTATGTATGTTTCTGCTTTTATTTCTGCGCTGAAAAAAACCTTCTCAACGATGCACCCTTCAACATCCCCGAGAATATCTGTAACTGCTGTCTTTAATTGAAATCCCTGATCTCTTTCCCGACCCACTGAAGTTCGTGTTCTTCCCAACACTATTCCCGGGTGTACGATGCCGTTCCCAATTACCTATAATATTCTTCAGTGAGTGATCCCCAGTTTAGCACCCCTCAACGTCTTGAAGTTTTGCAGACAAATCAGCTGAGAATCTGTTGGCATTATTCTACTGTGCAGAACATATTGACTCTCCAGCCGAAACACACCGTAACCACTCAAAATATTATCCAACATTTAAACAACACCGTGCATTATTTCAAAAACCATTGTCATCATTCTTCTACCATTAGAAATGTTTCTACCTACTGTCCAGTTGTCGGTACTTTGAAAAGCCAGCCATCAACAGAATCAGTTTTACGGATCTGTTGTACTTTTCACTTCATCTGCCGATTTGAGACCCAGGGATGCCTTCTGAACGGTTTTATATTTGTGAGCAACCAGGACGCGTGACCTTTCAGAAGGTTACCAGTGTTCCCCCCGCTTGCTGATTTCCATTAAATTGAAAGGTATGCGCTAAATTTTCATAGTTCTGGACATTGATATTCTCCTTCCTTTTTTTTGTGAATGCCAGAACAGCTGACAACCATACTGCTCCACTTGTACTCTGTCCTTATTGAGGCTGGTGTTAAAAATATATATTTTTTAAACTGCACAATCAGAAGCTTTGACCAATTCACTTTTTAAAATTTAATTTCTGGCGAAAGCCCACTCAGCAGACAGCAGGTACGCAGGGACAAGATCACGGGACCGAAGCATTCAAATGGAGCACGGTTCCCAGGAATATATATAATATTCAACCAGGATGTGGAGAGCTCGTCTGAAGGTAACCCAAGAGCGGAACTTTCACATGACAAGTATGCAACATTTATCGCTACTGAGACAATGTGCACTGGCGAGAATCGCCTCGTCTTGATGACAGTCGGATTCACGTCACGTTCCTTGATTATCTACACACCAGTAGAAAAGGCCTGAAATTCATCAGAAAAGGTTGAGTTAGCAAAGGTTCTTATTATGACAGAACGATAAAGAGAGGGAGGGTTGGGAACAAAGCGCCTGAGATAGGAGAATCAATGATGAAAACAGGAATGTAAGTCTTAAAATGCGACTACCTATAGATAACACATTTGCATGAAGACTTTCTATCACCCCGTTTAACCAATGTCCCTGGCATAAATCACAGACAGGGCTTCAACTGCACATTATCAAACCCCATGTGAAATAAGCCATAATTAAAATACAGATCTGACATTAATGTAGACGTTTCTCCTTCAGTGTCTGTCTTCAAAGATTTTCACATAGACTGCTGTGGAAGTAAGGAAAATATTTAGTTGTGGTCCACGGATACCGAATCAGGAAGCAAACATATCCTATGTAATTTTAAGAAGGTTAGTTACGTTTCGCAAAGTTACAAGAAACAACTGTTATACTTTATACAATAAATAATTGGACAGAAAATGTATCCCACTCGCAACAGTTGAGAATCATTTACTGATTCCGGGGGACACACTGACGATGTGCACAGTGCTTTGATGACAGTTACTTGTGGCAACAATATCTGCTCTGATCTATCTCTTTGGAAACACATCCCAACAGCCCCCCTCCCACCCCCAACACCCCCGCCCCGCCTCCGGCCCGCTTCAGTTCTCTGCCCTCCGTTGGTCTATCATCGATTTTGAGAAGGCAACTGCATAACGTGTACTACCACTTGATGAAAAATGACCACCAACAGAGAGGGTGGAGAGATTCTCTCCACTTTGTTAGACAGTGACATATTGCTTTGTGTGTGATAGGGAGAGATCTCCTTCGTACCTGTTGAAATAATGAGCCAGACAATCACTGCTGAATAAAACTGAGCACAGGATGACAATGTGATTTACCGTCTTAATTCCCAATTTAACTGATTGACATAAATGGCTGAAATTGATTGGTTTACTAGTTCTATTATTTAATTCCTCCCTGCACACTGTCCCCATCCGATGGAAGCTCCAATATTGATCTATTGCAATAAAACTCGGCTACATTATTTGATTCTACGCCGCATCTAATGAACACCTAACTCAGTTCGGGTTATCAGCTCTGCAGGCAACTCCCCTCATGAATCAGCATTGCTCACTTGTGATAATGGATACTGACTGTCAGAGAAAAGTGACCTAAATAACTAGCAATTGTGTTCATAAAGAAAATCTGACACACTAACAGACTGTAGCAGATACGAACGATCTGAACGATACAATCAACTTTTCTGCACCGTGATACCCAGACAATAACGGCAACCCCAGCGATTCAAAGCTAGGTCAATGCTGTAGTTCACATCGAAACACATTTTTACCTGGTATCACCGCACATTCCTCACTCCCACGAACCGTTGAACTCGGAAAAATACCATTTTTGAATTTATCTGATGATGCTTTTCCCCACAAAATATTACTTTTTACCTACTCAAAACATGCTCAATTCGGGGGACACAATTTGGTTTTCAAATACAACTTGTACTCTTTCAACAGTCTCCCACAAGAGATGTAAAAATAAACAACCACGCCAAAGAAACCTTCGTGCTCTATCGCTCCCACCATTTTCCTCTCGAGTTCTACCAGTTATGGACTCAGTCAACAACAGGGAAGACATGACCAAAAGCAACACGTGTCTCATCTTCAACACACTTCTTCAGGATTGGAAAGCTCATGCGATGTTGTGATTCCAGATTTGGGGCATTATCTAGGTGTATACTCGCAGAAACCTTCAAATAGCTAGACTCTCTGTAATGTTTAACTCCACGAGTCGTTCGGCAAGCTGGCAGCCTCTTTGAGGAGGAATCTCAACATCATTCTAGTGATATGGATGGATAAGAATCATGTCAGGTATCTCCATTCTCAAATCCACTGTTATAAATAATGTAATTATACATTAAATGGCAGCAGTGTGGTACAGTAGTTAACACTGCTGCCTCACAGCACCAGAGACCCGAGTTCAATTCCGGCCTTGGGCACTGTCTGTGTGGAGTTTGCACATTCTCCCCTTGTCTACGTGGATATTCTTCGGGTGCTCCGGTTTTTCCCCACAGTGCAAATGTGTGCAGGTTAGGTAGATTGGCCACGTTAAATTGCCCCATGCCCAGTGAGGTGCGTACAGAGAGGTGCCGGTTTGGTTATGGGTTGACGTGGATAGGGTTCGGCAGGCTCGATGGGCTGAATGATCTCCATTTATAGTGTAGGGATTGAATGATTCGAACAGTAATTGAAGATCACCTATTTCAATTAGTAAACTGATGTGAACTCCAAAAACATATCCAGAAATATATTATATTCATATAACTTCATGAAAACGATACTATTCAAGTGTCCTGCTTTGAGCAAACTTTCAACAATTCCCCTGATGCTCCTTATGTTTGAGAGCCTTCCAGCGAATCGACATCCTCAGTTTTAATATGTTAAGCCGAGCAGAGGCGATGTCATTGCATTTTCCTGCGCCTCTGAAAACAAAGAAACAGACAGTGCATGGAATTCGGAAATGCAATCAATATGTTTTTTAAAATTCAATCATGATGTTTAAGGTTAACAGCGGTAGTAAGAAAGGCAGAAGTATCCTTATGGCACTCCGAGACATGTGGCAGACGAAACCAGCAATGTACTACTTCAACAGTTGAAGGTTATTTTCCCTACGTTTGACTGTCAACAGCTTAGCGAGGTCATAGGACGTAACTCATTTGAATTTTGCATTATGTCCTAGTCAGACGTACTTATAATTGAGAGCAGAGCATATGGATCTACTTTTTCATAGAATTCACGGTCTGTATATGGATTCATCAGCCATTTCTGGTTGGGCAGTGTCCTGTAAATAATATTAGACTGAGACTTCGAGCTTAATTTCAGGAAATGTATTCACACGATGTGGTGGAGAGGCTGCAATGGTAATGACCATGAATTAGCTCTCTGTGTTACAGCAGAAATAGAGCGTATCTTTATCCCGTAATAAACAGCTTTCCATGCAAAACAATCACTAGTTTGGCCATGTTTATATTGAACGAACTTGGGAGTGCTATTCGCCCATTATCTCTGAACAACAACATCCTGCAGTCCTTGGTCAGAATAATTCTTCAGCACAATAGGATTAATGTAACAGTTGTTTTTCAAGTCCTTTGAACTTACTGCATCATCCTAAGATATGACTAAAACAGTTTTAAAATATATTCAAGGAATCCGAGCATGCTTTATCAAGTGTTTTGTATAATAGCAACAGATATTAATATATTCTCTCTGCGGTCCAAAGCAATTAATGGTTCCTCACATTACTTTCCTTCTACAGGCGGTCGCTGTAACAATTGTAGGACATTCTGCCTTCTAATCATTTTAAACACGTGAAGATCATGCTATTTTGTTGGCACATAACATGCATTTGTAGGCGTCTGTCCTTGTTTCAAGTTTAGATAATAATTAAATTAATTCCCTGCAAGTTGTTCACCTTGAAAAAGCTGGTTTATTTGTACAATTACAAATCCCATCTGTCTGCTATCGAACCATTTTTCTCGGCTGATGCACACGCATCGGTCCAAAGGAACACGCTGTTCTTGATTTTTCCACTCCAATATTTCGCTGAAATTAGGGTGAATTCCCTTAATATCCCCGCTGTGACCGTTTTCAAAATCTAATCATGAAATCGGAACATACACCCGTCTCATTTTCCATTTAAAATTCACCGCCTAATCTATTAATCCCCGTTATAATGCAGATACTGCCTCCTTCTTTCAGCTGGCAAACAAATCAGCATTCGAAGATGCTGCTGGACGAGCTTTTTCCATTTGGGCCGTGCATATTTTACCCAATGCTACATCATATTTTCCATGAACATTTTGAAAACCGTACTCAAATACTTCCACAACTCTCAAGTTCCTGGGAATGCAATCCTATTTTCTTACATACCAATACCGCAATTAAACATAAGCCCATCAAATACCTGTGCGACAAAGATCAGTGGCACTGCCTGCATGGTCACTGTATAGTATATTGCTGTCTGGCGTTTACAATTGCTTCCAGTCATCTTTGTCTGGATCCACCGCGGCTACTTGCAGGTGACACAAGAATTTGAAACAATGTGTTATCTTCAACAGATAATTGGACAGGTATTCATCTCCAATTTAATTATTCTTTGTTTCACACAAGGCATGGTTAACTCTGATGCGCCTGGAAATACATGACACTTCGGCCTAACATTTATTTTCACTGGCTGTCCACTATTCTTAAACATTCGAAAAATGTTCAGTTCCGAAAGCTTCTTCCAAAATTGAAATCTATTTCTAAATGAGATGCCTATTCTGCCACAGTATTTGCATGTACTCTGGGATATTCTTCTAGCTGCATTTTTTCGAATGCAGTGTCTTTATCTTGTGTTTTGCAATTTGGAATAAGTATCTTTCTGTACCGAGTAAGGTTCTCAGAGCAATTAAAGCATGTGTTATGTTCAGAGTAAAGCTGCTGTGCCAGATGATGGAGGACACCGCAGACTAACCAACAATAAGCGGGCGACTGTCCAGGGCGTGGGGCTTGTTCTGCAGTCCATCATCATAGTGGTCATGTCATTGGAAATTTAGTTTGAGAAGTTCGATGCACCACTCAATAACAGCTCGCCTGGCTATAAGGAGGTCGTGGTATCGAGTGTCATCATCGGTCACCATCCTCCGTACTGGTGTTATTAGCCAAGCTCTCAGCGGGTACTCCTTGTCCAGCAGGAGCCCACTGGCCATCTCCGCGTGGCCTTGAAGAGGCCGGGGATGACCAACTTCCCCAGGATGTAGCCGTCCCTGGGAAGTGTGTCTCCGCGGAAATGTTCCTGGGACTGGGGCCTTTGTTTTTTCGAATGTTGGTCGCTGCTTCCTGGGTGTTCTCTCGCACAGTGTGCAGGCACAGTACCCAGGCAGCACAGTCTGTTCGACATGCTCGGCAATAACTCCCACTTGCGACATGGCAAGGTAACACACGAGGGGCAGCACGGTAGCATTGTGGATAGTACAATTGCTTCACAGCTCCAGGGTCCCAGGTTCGATTCCGGCTTGGGTCACTGTCTGTGCGGAGTCTGCACATCCTCCCCGTGTGTGCGTGGGTTTCCTCCGGGTGCTCCGGTTTCCTCCCACAGTCCAAAGATGTGCGGGTTAGGTGGATTGGTCATGATAAATTGCCCTTAGTGTCCAAAATTGCCCTTAGTGTTGGGTGGGGTAACTGGGGTTATGGGGATAGGATGGAGGTGCTGAACTTGGGTAGGATGCTCTTTCCAAGAGCCGGTGCAGACTCGATGGGCAGAATGGCCTCCTTCTGCACTGTAAATTCTATCTATTCTATGAGAGACCTCTTGGGATGTGGAATGGCTCACATCAATATGATTGCTGACTCCTTATTAGCAATTGCTTTCAGCGACGTGGCCAGTGGCGTCTGCCGTCAGTGCCAGTTATGGGAGTTCGGTGGGCAGGCGGGCAGGAGATCGGGTAGCCTGTGGACCGAATCTCTCGAGCGGGGGTTGGCATGGCGGACACCAGTCACTGAGGCACCAATCTGCCCCATTGCCCCCGCGCCTAACCCAGGCTATTTGATGCAACCCCCGCACCCCCCGCCCCCTCGCTGTTCTTTAATCAACCTTCCGAAGAGGCTGACCGTGGCTGAGCCCCCAGGAACACCGCAGAGCACGGGCCAGCAACCTCAGTGCCCTGGTCTCGTTGTCTGTGAGCGAAGATTGCTACTCACCACCTCGAATCCCCAAAGCAGCCCTTCCGCCAGGTTCACGTTTTTCAAACGAAATACTATCTGTGCCCACGTGACTACTTGCAACGTGGCTGTTTAGATGGCCGGTGGTCGTCAGATAGAGGACCGAACCCTATAATTACATCGGGATTGGTCTTAAGTGTTGATTCTTGATTTCTCGTCACTATCAGGCGAGATCCTGATTTCGACAATGATAGCGGGCCTGTTCGATCGAAATACAATCGGAACGTGGTGCGGTTCTCCCTTCTGGCATCTTAACTTCTGCCCATACTAACTCGCTATATTATGCAGATTTACCAAAAACTGATCTAGCCTACAATGGGTGGGATTTACACCGCAACATATATTCGTTTACAAACCCCGAACCTTGAACTGATCATTTATGGCCAGAATTGAAAAGTTTAGACTGCCACGGGGAAAACAAGCGAAAGTTAGAAATCCGACAAAGAATCAGCGGTTTCTCGGGGCTGATCAGTGAAAAACGATGGCAGGGACTCGTGCCCCTCCAATAACGGCCGCGATGATTCCGAGTACGATGGTATTTCACTGGCGAATTGTACCTGGGCGCCTCCGCAAATCAATGGAAGGGGCCTTAGTTCCCACTAAATTGGTGTTGGAGGGGACCACCGAAACGGCAAAGGCATTATGGAGCCACGAATAAAGCACTCGGAGGTCGCCTTAAGAGGCATTGTGACCATTTGCATCTCTGGATGAGGGGATGCCTGTAATGGCTAATACGAAAAAAGTGCTCAATGACAACGTGAATAATTTGGCAATTTCTTCTGGAACACAGAAAGCCCACACTTCGGGCTGCCAGAGGGGATCGAAGGCCCAACTCCCAATATATTACGGGGTACCGCGATCCGAGACCAGACCTCATCAGTAGCTATGATATTGGACTGAAACCTCAATATTTTTGTTTATTTTGTAAGGCGGTGCGAAAGATGATTCGCTCCAGAACTGATTCGATGAAGAAAGAGACATTGTGTATTTTTAATAGAGAACTTATTATGAACGCAATTTAACCTCTTAATTTCCTTATCGAAAATAACAGCTTGCGAGAGCTCAATAAACCCGACGATTCAATTCTCCATTCAACAACTAAATAAACACGCAGCTCTGAATCCATCTCAAAATGCGAATGCCATAGACTAATAGTTGCTTTACAGTATCATTTTTACTCCTGTTGGAACCCATTCCGAACCTGATTGAATGCCTTCAAAATGTTGGTTTAATTAGCATGTTTTAGCTTCTTCCTTGTGCTCAGACAAAACTACTCTGCTCTAACTATTATTACTATATCTATCCTACGAGTAGAGACTTATGAACTCAGTGACAGATAGTTCAGAACTCAAATCCTCCCCAAGGCTATCACAAAACCTCTACTGAATCTCTACTGAGCTCCACTGAGCAATGACATAATCACTCCAAGCTGAACAACACATCACGCCTCCAGCCTAAAGTCGCAGAGACTTTCCCCAGTCAAGCCAGAGTGCATTCGCCCAGCCTGAACATACATGCCTCTGCTCAATTTCACCTCCTGGCTCCTAACAGTTCCGGGGTCCTGAGAAAAACAATCCCTTTGTAAAGCATGACCACTGTAGTAGAATGCATTCTATCCCCAGCTTTTTACCACTAAAATTGCCAAAGGTTTATATTCCAATGTTCACAATATCTTCCATTTCTCACAGTAGACGGTTGGGAAGATGTTGGAGGAGGCTGACTCACATCCCACCGTGAGCTTCAACTCCAATGGAAACTGCACCCAACAATAATAATCGTGAAATTTCAAAGCCTTGAAGAAAAATATGGTGTCCTGAAATTGGTGCAGGAGCATCACCACTACAAACGGGAAGGGCAAGCCATTACACTCCACCAGGAACTGGCACACTGAGCTGGCGAATAAGCAGATGGCGTTCCATATGCCCAGGCCGCTCTGAACGGCAGCAGCAACCGATTTGATTTTGTGTATCCGGCCCTGCTAAGAGTGACTTTTGAGGGAAGCGCCGTATTGTTTCATGGACAGGGCGACATGGATAACTTTGTAAAGAAGCATGCGCTGGGCGCCGGTTCATTGGAGTTGGTAGATGTTCACAATGGACATATTGATATGTGACTGTTCAGATTCCTTGTTCATGTTTATGTTTTTCTGTTCCTGTTGGCGTCGAATATTTTATAAGTTGGGTTGAGGCCTGGGGTTTTGTTTTACGTGGGTTTTCGGTTCAACTGTTCGAAAATTTATAACTCTCTGTTGGAATATTATGTTTTAATGGTTTTGATACTTGCAAGTTTTTCTATTAGCATTTTTCTGTGCTCTGGATGGGAGCCGCAAGCCAAGGATTTCAATCTCCTAAGTGGTGTTTCGGGGTTGATTGTAGCACAGTTTTGGCGTGGTGTTTTAGTTAATAAACTTTATATTTTCTTCAGTTTCGGGTTAGGTTTAGTCGATGTAGGTTTTAGCTCTTTATGCTTGCATCGCTAATATCTCCATGCATATGTGGGTGTACGAGTGTTTGTGGTCAATGGCAGCGAAGGAATATGAGGTCGGAATAGTTTGCTGACTGGGTCTTCCGATTTTACTGTTTAATATTGTTGGTGCGTTTTGCGGTTGATAAATCTGCTAAGGCAACACGGCTGAAAAAGAACGTCGAAAACGATGAACAAGGTTTACTAGTAGTATAATAAAACTTTCCACTTCCCGAATAGTCCCCGTCTTCGACCTGGGAGTTCCATATGCCCAGTTAAGTGGTTTTACACGACTGAGGCCTCCCTTATAATGGGAAGGCCAAACCCCGCTGCCAGCGAAGTTCACATTCTGTTACGGTCATGGGCATTCGCATCCTCCTTATTGCTTGACTACCTTGATAGATATAAGGCCGCGGCCCCCGCCAAGTGATGTCCATGTTTGTTGACTGATACCAAAGGCCTATCGGCTTCTTGGCTTGGAAATTGATTTCATGCATTGTCATTGTGGTACCTGGAGATGAATACCTGACCGGGGAACGGCATATTAGCGAGGAGTGCCTGGGCAGCCCTGACTCGGCTGACTCGGTTGCGGGTTCTGATATTGCTGACTCTGGTGGAGGAAAAATATCCATGTCAGATTCAGAATCAAAACTCAGCGACACCTCGACGAGCGTCTCAGCATCTTCGAACACAGGGACAGTGGTGGAAGCTACATCAGCGCGTGGGAGGGGGTGCAATTAAGGTGGTAGAGGGCTCTCGATCGGGGGTTCTGAAACATGCCCTGGCACCTCGACAATGTTGCAGCGGAGACATGTCACATGCTGATTGGATTCAGGGATTTGTATCCGCACCCTTTACGAAACTGGTCCAATTTGTGCGAACGTGACGTGTGGGATCCATGTGACTCATTCCCAGAAATTCCGGACGTGCACAATATCACCAGTGGCAAAAGTCCGTAACGGTGCTGCATCTTCCTCGATTATGGCCATGGCGGCCCTTCCCTCCAAAGTCTGGGAAGACCAAATTCAGATGAGCACCATCAACACCTCGGCCGGTGGTAGCTCCGTCATGATGTGGAGCGTCAAACTTAGGTTTGCACTGAGTGCTAAATTTGGTGCGTTTTGAGTGCTATAGTAAGAGTTTGGTGACCGAGGGTGTTAGGTGAGGAGGGTGTAAGGTGCTCCTTTCATTTTGTTTCCGACATTTCCGCAAAGAGTGCGAAGAGAGCCAGGAGTTTACAGAAAGTGTAGCTGACTGGGAGCAGAGTCGGAGGGCGGAGATCTAGTTAGTCCACACGGCAGATATATTCTGTAAGGTAAGAGGGGATGGAGGCTAGGCCAGTTGCATGCTCCTCCTGTAGGATGTGGGTGGTGAGGGATACCACTGGTGTCCCCGCTGACTATACCTGCGGGAAGTGCACCCAACTTCAGCTCCTCAAAGACCCTGTTAGGGAACTGGAGCTGAAGCTGGATGAACTTCGGATCATCCGGGAGGCAGAGGGCGTGATTGAGAAGAGTTACAGGGAGGTAACCACACCCAAGGTACAGGACAAGAATAGCTGGGTTACAGTCAGGGGGAAAAAAACAAACAGGCAGACAGTGCAGAGATCCCTCGTGGCCGTTACCCTTCAAATAAAGTATACCGTTTTGGATGCTGTTGGGGGGGGGGGCGACCTACCCGGGGAAGGCGCTAGCGGCCAGGTCTCTGGCACTGAGCCTGGCTCTGGGGCTCAGAAAGGAAGGGGGGAGAATAGAAAATCAATAGTTGTAGGAGATTCAATGGTTAGGGGAATAGCTAGGAGATTCTGTGGTCGCGAGCGAGACTCCCGGAAGTTATGTTGCCTCCCGGGTGCCAGGGCCAGGGATGTCTCGGATCGTGTCTTCAGGATCCTGAAGGGGGAGGGGGAGCAGCCAGAAGTCGTGGTGCACATTGGTACCAACGACCTAGGTAGGAAAAGGGGTGTGGAGGTAATAAACAAGTTTAGGGAGTGAGGCTGGATGTTAAAAGCCAGGACAGTCAGAGTTATCATCTCTGGTTTGTTGGCGGTGCCACGTGATAGCGAGGCTAGGAATAGGGAGAGAGTGCAGCTGAACACGTGGCTGCAGGAATGGTGTTGGAGGGAGGGCTTCATGTATTTGGATAATTGGAGCGCATTCTGGGGAAGGTGGGACCTGTACAAGCAGGATGGGTTGCATCTGAACCAGAGGGGCACCAATATCCTGGGAGGGAGGTTTTCTAGTACTCTTCGGGAGGGTTTAAACTAATTTGGCAGGGGAATGGGAACCGGATTTGTAGTCCAGCAACTAAGGTAGCCGATATTCAGGACGCCAAAGCGTGTGATGAGGCAGTAGGGAAGGGAACATTGACAGAGGAGAGTACTTGCAAGCACGGAGATGGGTTGAAGTGTGTATACTTCAACGAAAGAAGCATTAGGAGTAAGGTGGGTGAACGTAAGGCATGGATCGGTACTTGGGACTACGATGTGGTGGCCATCACGGAAACTTGGATAGAAGAGGGGCAGAAATGGTTGTTGGAGGTCCCTGGTTATATGGTTATAGATGTTTCAATATAGATTAGAGAGGGTGGTAAAAGAGGTGGGGGGGAATTGGCATTATTAATTAGAGATAGTATAACAGCTGCAGAAAGGCAGTTCGAGGAGTATCACCCTAATGAGGTAGTATGGGTTGAAGTCAGAAATAGGAATGGAGCAGTCACCTTGTTAGGAGTTTTCTATAGGCCCCCCCAATAGTAGCAGAGATGTGGAGGAACAGATTGGGAAACAGCTTTTGGAAAGGTGCAGAAGTCATCGGGTAGGTGTCATGGGCGACTTTAACTTCCCAAATATTGAGTGGAAACTCTTTAGATCCAATAGTTTGGATGGGGTGGTGTTTGTGCAGTGTTTCCAGGAAGCTTTTCTAACACAGTATGTAGATTGTCCGACCAGAGGAGGGGCAATATTGGATTTAGTACTTGGTAATGAACCAGGGCCAGTGATAGATTTGTTAGTGGGGGAGCATTTTGGAGATAGTGACCACAATTCTGTGACTTTCACATTAGTAATGGAGAGGGATAGGTACGTGGAACAGGGCAAGGTTTACAATTGGGGGAAGGGTAAATACGATGTTGTCAGACAAGAATTGAAGTGCATAAATTGGGAACATAGGCTGGCAGGGAAGGACACAAGTGAAATGCGGAAATTGTTCAAGGAACAGGTGCTACGTGTCCTTGACATGTATGTCCCTGTCAGGCAGGGAAGAGATGGTCGAGTGAGGGTACCATGGTTGACAAGAGAGGTTGAATGTCTTGTTAAGAGGAAAAAGGAGACTTATGTAAGGCTGAGGAAACAAGGTTCAGACAGGGCATTGGAGGGATACAAGATAGCCAGGAGGGAACTGAAGAAAGGGATTAGGAGAGCTAAGAGAGGGCATGAACAATCTTTGGCGGGTAGGATCAAGGAAAACCCCAATGCCTTTTCCACATATGTGAGAAATATGAGAATGACTAGAGCGAGGGTAGGTCCGATCAAGGACAGTAGCGGGAGATTGTGTATTGAGTCCAAAGAGATAGGAGAGGTCTTGAACGAGTACTTTTCTTCTGTATTTACAAATGAGAGGGGCGATATTGTTGGAGAGGACAGTGTGAAACGGATTGGTAAGCTCGAGGAAATACTTGTTAGGAAGGAAGATGTGTTGGGCATTTTGAAAAACTTGAGGATAGACAAGTCCCCCGGGCCTGACGGGATATATCCAAGGATTCTATGGGAAGCAAGGGATGAAATTGCAGAGCCGTTGGCAATGATCTTTTCGTCCTCACTGTCAACAGGGCTGGTACCAGGGGATTGGAGAGTGGCGAATGTCGTACCCCTGTTCAAAAAAGGGACTAGGGTAACCCTGGGAACTACAGGCCAGTTAGTCTTACTTCGGTGGTAGGCAAAGTAATGGAAATGGTACTGAAGGATAGGATTTCTGGGCATCTGGAAAGACACTGCTTGATTAGGGATATTCAGCACGGATTTGTGAGGGGTAGGTCTTGCCTTACAAGTCTTATTGAATTCTTTGAGGAGGTGACCAAGCATGTGGATGAAGGTAAAGCAGTAGATGTAGTGCACATGGATTTTAGTAAGGCATTTGATAAGGTTCCCCATGGTAGGCTGATGCAGAAAATAAGGAGGCATGGGATAGTGGGAAATTTGGCCAGTTGGATAACGAACTGGCTAACCGATAGAAGTCAGAGAGTGGTGATGGATGGCAAATATTCAGCCTGGATCTCAGTTACCAGTGGCGTACCGCAGTGATCAGTTCTGGGTCCTCTGCTGTTTGTGATTTTCATTAATGACTTGAATGAGGGAGTTGAAGGGTGGGCCAGTAAACTTGCAGACGATATGAAGATTGGTGGAGTTGTGGATAGTAAGGAGGGCTGTTGTCGGCTGCAAAGAGACATAGATAGGATGCAGAGCTGGGCAGAGAAGTGGCAGATGGAGTTTAACTCTGAAAAGTGTGAGGTTGTCCATTTTGGAACGACAAATACGAATGCGGAATACAGGGTTAACGGTAGAGTTCTTGGCAATGTGGAGGAGCAGAGAATATTGGGGTCTATGTTCATACATCTTTGAAAGTTGCCACTCAAGTGGATAGAGCTGTGAAGAAGGCCGATGGTGTGCTCGCGTTCATTAACAGAGGGATTGAATTTAAGAGCCGTGAGGTGATGATGCAGCTGTACAAAACTTTGGTAAGGCCACATTTGGAGTACTGTGTGCATTTCTGGTCGCCTCATTTTAGGAAGGATGTTGAAGCTTTGGAAAAGGTGCAAAGAAGATTTACCAGGAAGTTGCCTGGAATGGAGAGTAGGTCTTACGAGGAAAGGTTGAGTGTGTTAGGCCTTTTCTCATTAGAACGGAGAAGGATGAGGGGCGACTTGATAGAGGTTTATAAATGATCAGGGGAATAGATAGAGTAGACAGTCAGAGACTTTTTCCCCGGGTGGAACAAACCATTACAAGAGGACATAAATTTAAGGTGAAAGGTGGAAGATATAGGAGGGATATCAGAGGTAGGTTCTTTACCCAGAGGGTAGTGGGGGCATGGAATGCACTGCCTGTGGAAGTAGTTGAGTCGGAAACATTAGGGACCTTCAAGCAGCTATTGGATAGGTACATGGATTACGGTAAAATGATATAGTGTAGATTTATTTGTTCTTAAGGGCAGCACGGTAGCATTGTGGATAGCACAATTTCTTCAAACTCCAGGGTCCCATGTTCAATTCCGGCTTGGGTCACTGTCTGTGTGGAGTCTGCACGTCCTCCCCGTGTCTGCGTGGGTTTCCTCCGGGTGCTCCGGTTTCCTCCCACAGTCCAAAGATGTGCAGGTTAGGTGAATTGGCCAATGATAAATTGCCCTTAATGTCCAAAATTGCCCTTGGTGTTGGGTGGAGGTGTTGGTTTTGGGTGGGGTGCTCTTTCCAGGGGCCCGTGTGGACTCGGGTGCCGGATGGCCTCCTTCTGCACTGTAGATTCAATGATAATCTATGATTAATCTAGGACAAAGGTTCGGCACAACATCGTGGGCCGAAGGGCCTGTTCTGTGCTGTATTTTCTATGTTCTATACAAAAAGCGGGCCTGTCGAGTTTCCCAGGAACCCTGGTACTGCTTCTTGGTGCCGAGTTTAAACGTTTGAACTGTCCGCTCTTCTCGTTCATTTGATGCCAAATGGTACGGGGCAGTTCGTCATTGACGAATGGTGCTAGCAGACCTGAATGACCCACTTTCCACACTTGCGAATGTCGTCCCATTGTCGGAAATTAGCACACCAGGTATGCCGTGGGTGCTGAATGATTAACAGAACGGTTCAACTGTGGCCCGACCGGTCGTAACCTATATCTTGTGGACCCCCATCATCCGAGTGATCGTCTAGGGCGATTAGAAACACTTTCAGGAGATACTTTGAAAATAAATTATTTTTTTCCAATTAAGTGGTAATTTAGCATGGCCAAACTACCGGCGCTGCACATCATTCGGTTTGTGAGTGTGAGATCAACGCAGACAGGGTAGAATCTACATACTGAAGCACAGTGTCTCAGTGCCAAAATTAAACACTGGTCCCGTCACCGGGTGGCTTTGTCACTGTGCCGCTGCAACCCATGAAGTGGAAGTGAAGGCGCGACCATGGCCAACCTGGAGCAGCGCCATTAAAGGGAGCCTTTAATGCTGCTGGCATGGCGTACAAAGGTACGTCAGTTTTTTCAATGTGTGTGTCAATCCCTGCCCATCGCACGTACCTGCAGGCCATTATCTTCATCTCTGATGCGCCTGGGAGTCCGTTGTGCAGGCCTTGCAAGAGCAGACCGTTCCGTCGCACCACACGTGCTCCCCACAGGATAACTATTTGGCTTACAAATGTACGTTTTCTGATCGCCGGGAACAGCTCGGTACAGCTCCCCACAGAATGTTGTGATTGACAGGTACAACGGCGGGTCCATCTGTGCGCAGTTCAGGATGTGTGAGGCCATGACCAGGAGGGAGACCATAAAATGGAGACCTCATCGGCCAAGGTTAGTGGGAGTGGCCCGGTGGGAAGGCGAATGCTGGGAAAACATTTTCCACCCGAAGTGACTGCCCACTTACGCGTGGATGGGAACGACCATGTTGAAGCTCGGCAGTGGAACTGTTGGGAAGAGCTTTCATTGGCCTCCTCACAGTGACTGGATCTCTAAATCAGCGATTACGCCGGGTGCGACCGCAAGAAAGCAGTCCCTAGTGCTGTCAACAGTCCTTGTAGTCTATGTGCCTAGTGGCTGTAGGTGGGTATTGGTACTCCTGTTCGTCTGGGTTATGGGAAAATGTGTGGCAGCACACCATGCCCTGGTGGCGCGGCCGGTGTCTCTGCGGTAGCCATCCCACTGTCGGGGTAATGCTCCTGAGCAGGAGTTGAACACCACGTGCTTTAGGTCTCAGGTTCAGCACCACCATTCTCTGTAGTTCCTGGACCCATTGTTTAGCACTCTTGCCAGAGAGAGGTATCTCTCCCTCACGCTGCGTATCTAGGTTAACTCCTGCCAAACGTTTTCGTGCAGGTACTGTGTCGCAGATTCTGTGGACTAATTTGTCACCTACGGAATCATTGTGTGTGGCGGCGAACTTCCAAATTTCGGTGTACTTTCTTATGCTTGTCTGGAAGCATTAGTAGATTCAAACTCGGCCTGAATGGCCATTTGGAACCAGTACTTCTGGGCAATCAGCGGCGGCTTCACTTCAAATTGCTTCCCAACCAGGACCACGAAAGCGGGGGAACGAGTCCGAATCCGGCACATCTGCATAGGTTAGACTTCTGATGAGTCTATTGGTCCCCCCCCCCACCACCACCACCACCACCCGTCCATACTAACAAACACAAGCTGTTAATAGGTCACTGGCTGCCTTTCTCACAGACGATCCAGTTGGTGCAAAATAAACACCTCATATGCTCAAGATATTGCGTCCAGTGATCGGTACCCTCATTAACTTACTCCAATTTCCCAACCTGCGACATTTCGTCTAATGGACGTAAGGCCTTGTGAGGCGTAGATGAAGGGCCTTCAGTGCATAGTACTTGGCTCCTATCGCAGCTCCACTGTATCCTCATCGTCACTGCTGCATCCGTCAAAGCGGCACTCATAAAACAGCAGGTGGAAATCGATGAATAAGTTTCCTCAGTGGTACACCAAAACTCACCACTCCCCGAAGCGTCTCACTCCAGAACCTGCACACAGGTGAAGTTTTTTTAATAGGGAGGTCTCCTCTGTTGCTGACGGTTTTCATATTCCATGGAGGTCACGGAGAATCAGATCATCCTTATTCCTTCACCTCCGTGGAATTATAACAAAGGTCATCTTGGGTGGGCCTATTTGCGATACTTTCTATGTAACTGTTGGATAACCCCTCTTGGTGGAAATATCTGACGTCTGATTGAGTGAGAGGTATTTGGGAGGACACTATTCGTTTGGCTACCTGGATTGTTAGAGTGATCGGTGGCACAGTAGATTGTTTGACGTACTTTTCTCACCTTTGGAGTATAAATGCCGAAGTGGTATTTTTTTCAAGTGAATCACATGAGGGTCAAGACAAAATTGCGAAACGGATGGTTGGACACATTTTAGATTTTGCCCTTCATGGTTCTACCCGGAGGAGTGGCAATATCAATCAATAAAAGTGTTCGGTTTGCTGCCATGAAAATCTTCCTTGACCCCCCCCAATTGTAGACATTATATTTTCTGCTGTGCCATCCCGGGAACGTTAGGTAGTTCTTCGAATGTCTATGCTCCAAACGGTGACGATGTGGATTTTATTAATAAGCTTGTGGCCTCCATCACCAATTTGGATTCGCGCCAGCCGATTTTGGATGGTCACTTAAACTGTGTCCTGGAGACTAGTACTGGATCTCTTCAGGACCAAATCTGTCTCCATCACGGGTGTCGAGGGCTTTGTTCAGTTTTATGAGACAGATGGGGCAGTGTTGAGCGGGACAAATACAAATTCGCCTTTACATTGCAGGGACAACAGTGTTCGTGGACGTGTTTTCCACAAGGCTTCCACAATTCTCCCTCCATTTTCCACGACAGCTGGCAAATGAATTAGCAAAATTTTCCTCGATTGTCTGTTCCAGTAAGTAGAAGACTTGCTACTACAGACAGGCACAAAGGGAGAGCAGATTTCGCTTCTCGCCGAACTCCTCCCCACCTCAGACCACTCTGCTGGTGGTCTGATTTAAAAGCCGACGTTACCAACTACATTGAGAATTGATTGCTCTGTGCTCAGAACAATCGGACAGATATGCAAGACAGGTTCAGCTTAGTCATACCCGTCCCGTTAATGCCCCCTCGACAAATTTACAGATATATTATATAGGACACCTACCATCCTGCAGAAATGGTTATACGTATGTGTTGCTGGTCATCGACTCCTTCTCAAAATGGGTGGAAGCTTTTCCATCGAGAACGAATATGGCGAAGACAGCAGCTAAAATCCTAACACAGCACATCTTCACAAGATGGGGCCTCCATCGCAGTATAGAGTCCGATCAAGGCTCCCATTTTACAGGACGAGTAATGAAAAACGTCCTCACAATTTTCGGAATGAGGCAGAGGTTTCACATAGCATACCAACCCCAGACAAGCGGTATTGTAGAGCGGATGAACAGGACATTAAAAGCCACACTCAGGAAAATGGTGCAGCAGAACAACAGCACCTGGGATTCAGTTCTCGCATTTGCTCTAATGTTTTTACAGAACACGGCATCCACGTCCACAGGATACACTCCCCACACCCTCATGGCCGAACGCCCCATGAAAGGGACAGAGTATTTATTAGGACTGTATTTGGCCTGCCCCGCAGTCATGAAAACATGAAAACGCTGTACAGCAGCTTATTGAGAATAGAAGCGCAGCCCAACTCGCAACAGCCGTGAAACTTGGGGCACGGAGGAAACAGAGAAGGCTTGTTTCGACAAAACAGTACACGCAACTGAGTTTGCGGTAGGACAGCAAGTGATGCTTTCGCTAACAATCCCAGTTCATTCCTTTCCCCTAAATTTTCCGGACCGTACTCCATTTCAGACAAAGTCAGCCCCTCGGTATCCAAGTTTACATATCCCAATGGCAAGTCTGCGTGGTTTCACATAAAGCAGCGTAAGACTTAAGGCTCGCAGAATAACCACGCACACCACATCTTGCTCGCAGCAGCAGACGAGCACGCCCCGCCCACAGATGACACATTCCTACCCTCCCCCAGCCAGTTCAGCCCGTCCTCAGACACAACTTCAATTCCACCCCCAGACGCACGACTCCGCCTCTCCCTTCCTTCAACCAGCAGCGACAACGACAACAATGACGATAGCCACAGCGCACCACATTATGATTATCCCCTGTACCAGGAACCACTCCCAGCGAATCCGAGCATGATTCCAGTGACCCCTTCGAGATTACTTACATCAAAGCCCCAGAGCCAGACCCAGCGTCCGACGATTGCGACGATAGTAGCTAAACCTGGACACACAATTCTGGCACCGAGACAATTCGTTCAGGCTCATCCGGAATGATGAGATGGACCCGAATTCGCCCCAAGCAGATTTAGCCAATTTACTCCAGTCAAGAGTAAATTGATTTAGATTAACCCTATTTGCCAATGACTTTTCGTGACCCGTTCTAGCCCGCCTATTTCCTTGCTTAAGTTCCTTCCTACTTTTCGTATATTCCACACAGGCTTCGTCTGTTAACCAGCCTTTTAGCCCTGACAAATGCCTCCTTTTTCTTTTTGACGAGGCCTACAATATCTCTCGTGATCCAAGGTTCCCGAAAATTGCCGCATTTATCCTTCTCATTCACAGGAACATGCCGGTCCTGAATTCTTTTCAACTGACACTTGAAAGCCTCCCACATGTCAGATGTTGATTTACCCTCAAACATCCGCCCCCAATCTAGGTGCTTAGGTTCCCGCCGAATATTGTTATAATTAGCCTTCCCCCAATTTAGCACATTCACCCTAGGACCACTCTTATCCTTATCCACCAGCACTTTAAATCTTACTGAATTGTGGTCACTGTTCCCGAAATGCTCCCCTACTGAAAATTCTACCATCTGGCCGGGCTCATTCCCCAATACCAGGTCCAGTACAGCCCTCGTCCCTAGTTGGGCAGTCAACATATTGTTTTAAGAAGCCCTCCATGATGCTCCTTACAAACTCTGTCCCGTCTAAGCCCCTGCCAGTAAGTGAGTCCCACTCAATATTGGGGAAGTTGAATTCTCCCATCACAACAACCCTGTTGTTTTTACTCTTTTCCAATATCGGTCTACCTATCTGACCCTCTACCTTCCGCTGGCTGTTGGGAGGCCTGTAGTAAACCTCCAACATTGTGACTGCACCCTTCTTATTCCTGATCTTTACCCATATAGCCTCACTGTCTTCTGAGGTGTCATCCCGCAGTACAGCTGTGATATTCTCCCTAACCAGTAGCCACCCCTTTTACATCCCCCTCTATCCCGCCTGAAACATCTAAATCTTGGAACGTTTAGCTGCCAATCCTGCCCTTCCCTCAACCAGGTCTCTGTAATGGCAACATCATCATAGTTCCAAGTACTAATCCAAGCTCTACGTTCATCTGCCTTACCGGTAATACTTCTTGCATTAAAACATACGCACTTCAGGCCTCCAGACCCGCTGTGTTCAGCAACTTCTCCCTGTCTGCTCTGCCTCAGTGCCATACTGGCCCTATTTCCTAGTTCTCCCTCAATGCTCTCACCTTCTGGCCTATTGCTCGCATGCCTACCCCGCTGCCATACTAGTTTAAACCCTCCCGTGGGACACTAGCAAACCTCGCGGCTTGGATATTTATGCCTATCCAGTTTAGCTGCAAGCCGTCCTTCTTAGATAGGTCACACCTGCCCCGGAAGAGCTCCCAGTTGTCCAGATAACGGAAACCCTCCCTCCTACACCAGCTGTTTAGACACGTGTTTCGCTGTTCTAATTCCCTATTTCTAGCCTCACTGGCACGTGGCACAGGGATTAATCCCGAGATTACAACCCGAGAGGTCCTGTCATTTAACTTTCTGCCTAGCTCCCTGAACTCCTGCTGCAGGACCTCATGCCCCTTCCTGCCTATGTCGTTAGTACCAATATGCACAACGACCTCTGCCTGTTTGCCCTCCCCATTCAGGATGCCCGCTACCCGTTCTGAGACATCCTGGACCCTGGCACCGGGGAGGAAACATAGCATCCTGGAGTCTATTTCACGTCCACAGAAGCGCCGATCTGTGCCCCTGACTATACAGCCCCCTATGACTATCGCTCTTCTGCACTTCGACTCTCCCTTCTGAACATCAGAGCCAGCCGTGGAGCAACTGCTCTGGCTGCTGCTGTTTTCCCCTGTTAGGCTACCCCCCCCCCCCCCCGACAGTTTCCAAAGGGATATACCTGGTCGAAACGGCGACAACCACAGAAGATTCCTGCACTGACTGCATGCCCTTTCAGGTGGTCACCCATTTCTCTGCCTGCACCTTGGGTGTGATCACATTTATATAACTGCTATCTATGACGCTTTCCGCCACCTGCATGCTCCTAAGTCCATCCAACTGCTGCTCAAGATGATGACAGAGAGTCTGACTCCCACCAAACGAATCCCTTTGCGACCATGTTCGCTACTGAGCAATGAGGTGTCCAGATGATGGTAAAAAGGAACCGATGGAGAGATACAGTGTCCATTCTGATGGAACCTGCACCATGTTTGTTGTCTGTTTGTTCGTTAGTGTTAATGTTCAGTGTTGTTTGTGAATTGTGAAAGTTTTTCAGGGCCCCACGCCTCCACTCCTTGAACGCCCAATGGCAGTTAATGAAACAGGTTTGTCGACAGACAACCATTCAGAGGTACTAGTTTGTCGGCAGACATCCGCTTCGAGGAACAAGTTTGTCATCAGACACCAAGGCAACCCCCACGACGACCATATTATTACCCGTTCTTGCCGGTCGCTCAGGCAATGGAGAAACGGGAGTCGTCCCCGCCCTGCCTGAGGACCCCCCCCCCCCCCCCCACCCCCTCTGGTCAGCTACGCTCAGGTAGAGCACAAACGGCACTGATCACCGTCCTACCCGGGGATTCCACACACTTCTTACCCGCCGCGGCCCATTTTGGCACTTTTTGTTTGTTCATGGCGACCCCTCGGTTGCGTCCATATGCTATTTACATCCTAAAACACTGGGATGGTAAATCGCACAGGATGCGAGACGACTCGCACTGTGTCAGTATTTTTCTCAGATGTCTTGTCCAAATATTCGTTTTTTTTTAAATGAGAGAGTCACAGATGGTGACCAATTATAAAGGGTAATTGGCAATAAAGGACAGACAGACATACGAGATCTTAAGCAAGATAATAACAGATAGTATGCTTGTGTTCACAGAAGCCCGGAAACTCAGGAACACCAGAGGAAGAGAGAGAACGCGACAAAAGGAAAGATGAAGACAACCTCCATCTTTTTCACCTGGATCTTAGGGGGATCCCCTCAATTGAGCGCGGGTGCTACCCCCCTGACCGTTACCACACAGGCCGTGAATGATTCCCACCCCTGCCAAATACAGAACACCGTGATAGTTAGCCCAAAGATGGATAACATTATCCGACCTGGTGTGATAAGTTTATCGCCTGGTATTCACAACCGACATAGTAGAAGCCCTCTTAGTACTGGCGATACTTTGCAGTGTCGTGCAGACACTTAGCATCAGATAATGGCGAAGGAGAACCTACCGCTCTCGCACCCCGGTATACACGTTTAGGTCGCCTATTTTCGGACTACACCAAACTCCCGGACCCCTTTACATGAATTAAAGTACGTCCGTTTTTCTTTGTATGTGTTTTGTTCAATAAAGAAATGTAAATCTCTGTGCTTGACTGCCAAGCCAGAGAAATTTGTCTCGCTGCTATTTGTATAGTTTAAAGTGTTGTAGATTATTTTCGATTGCTTGAGTGAAGATAGTTTATTGAGGATAGTTAGAGGTTCCAGTTTTTTAAATTTTGTAATGCATGACTGAATGACATAGCGCCCCATAGAGTTTTATAATGATGTATATATGTAAAATGATTTTAGGTAAATATTGTGTTTCACAGGATAGGGCAGTGTAGACCCCGTGAAGTGTTTCTGGGTGCCCCGCTTGGTCAGAAAACGAAGACGACGCGGAAATTTGATCATTCACACTTCGCGTTGAGGATCACAAGGAGGGTGTGTAGCCATCTGGGATGGCCATGTCCCGATTACAAAATGGATACTTTGCAAAGAATGCAGGGGAAATGCACAATCCTGAGAAAGCAAGCAGATGCAGGGTTTGTCTGTTGATTGGAGCCGTAGCTCCCAGGCAAGACCGAGACTGCAAAGCCACTACCATACTAATGAGCCAGGGACAAAAGAGTAACATTTAAGTAAATGATACCAAGGCAGACACACCGGCGCCAGAGGACACCAGAACAAAGCAGGCCAACGGCCAACTAGGACACGCCCAGCCATCAGGGCACCCACCCCTTTATTGCAGGAAATCGATAGGAACGATTGAGAGACGGCCCAATTAATTGGGGTCAAGTTCAAGGCCCGCCCAAAAGCGCGCAAAGCCCCTTTTGGGGATAAGAAGGATACCACAGGACAGCCTCTCTCCCTTGGCTCCGGCTCTCAGCGAGGAGAGACCTGCCCAACAGCTACAGCAGATCAAGTAAGTCCAAGGTCAACGCACGCTACCAGACAGACGCTCTTAGCTGTTATTGCATACCAGTTCAACCCAAGCAGCCTCAGAAACGAACAACGGCCATTGTTCCTCTGACTGAGTGGGCGCCCGAAGCCACGTATCGGCTTTAGCAGTAGTGATAGTTTAGTCTGTAGAGTTTTGTGCATGAGTATATTTGACTGTGTGTGTAAATAAATGAGCATTGATTTTGAACTAACTAACTGTTGTATCGAGTCTTTGATCAGTATTCGATTTTGAAACTCGTGGCGGTATGGAAAGATACCTGGCGACTCCTGAGCGAACGTAATTAGAATTAAGGAAGGCGACCATATTAACCGCCATAAACAGAGCCAATTAAAGCAAGAACACAATTACAACAGTGGGTAAAGGTCGTGGCCCTTATAGCTTCCTCATTGAGAGTTATATGGAGCTTGAGGAGCGACTAGTGTATCCAATTTTATGTATATTTATTGGCTCATTGTACCAGGGTTCATTGCTGTTTGCACGCGCGGGGATCTCAATTTACTTGATCCTGAATAAAAACAAGAGCCCAACAGAGTTTGAGTCGGACCAATCTATTTTACAGTACAATACGGATGCCAACCTAATAGCAAAGGTGATGGTACTGTGGTCGGTTCCCCCCCCCCCCTCTCACACATGATATTGGATGCCCAGCAATGCCCTGTGAAGGGTCGAACATTTCCGTTCAATGTACATTGAATGTTAACTGATGTCCTCTCCCCATCCGGTGGACCTGAATGTTTTACGAAATGCTTTTAAAGGCGTTGAATGGAGTGGAGTGGCAATATTCCTTGGGAGTTCTTGCAAGGATTGAATTTGGGTCGAAAGTTTATATCTTGAACTCGTTTATTGTGCATACCCCACATTGCTAGTAGTTGCACGATTGCTTTGAATTATGGACGATTTCCGCGAAATGGGGCACGAGGCTCGGGTATCGATTGTTTCCACAGCTGTTTGTTTTTGCAATAAAACGTCTTTCCATAATGTGGAGAGAAAAGTGGAGGAGGATACGTCGGGAGGGATGGAGAATAACGTGTGAAGAAATGGCAGTCGTTTAGAGATATTAAACTCCTCCCAACTAAAATATATTGCAGAGGAAAAAAAGCTTGAAATTGGGGTAAAAATAACATCCATGGCGAAGCAAGGAGGTGAAGGACAATAAAAAGATACAGACTCTGGTTGACAATGTTTCAAAGGCTAGTGGCAGGCAGGAAGATTGTGAAACTTTCAAAGCAAAACAAAGGATTACGAAAAGATCATAAAAAGAGGTGGTGACTTCGGTGGCGGCCAACTCGAAGACGTTTTTTAACGCCTTTTTGCCAGATTCTCAAGAACGCTGCAGAGACAAGAATAGGTAGGATTACGGCAACGTCTTTCGGCATCGGCGGGAAAGGTTCAAGAATTGAAAACCGAGTTGTAAACGGCAAGAGATTACACGAGGCGCTGCAAAAGAAGAAAAAAATGCAGAGGGCCTTGCGCCGTCGCCACCAACACAGTGGTCCACGGAGCAGCTCACCGAATGTAGCACAGCTGAATTCAGGAAGAGGAGATTGCCGGCCGCGGAGGACCTTGAGAGAGCTCTGGTGCCGACATAATTACGCAGGAGAGAATAGAGAGATTCTGAAGTCGCTGGAGACGATCCAGTAGGCTGAAGAATCATGGCTGACCACGATAATCTGACTGCTTCTCCAGAGGCGGAATTTCTGGTAATGGCGGAGGAGCAGAACAAAATGCGGACGAAGGCAATTGACCTGCAGAACCGCTCATATAGGTAGTATATAGGACCTTGGATCAACCTGGAGGCAGCGAAGGGACGAATGGCACGTAATTAATGGCCACAATGTTTGTGAAGCTGGGAGGAGGTGGCGTCTTCGCAGCCCAGCCCATCGGCCAATGAGTACTCTCGAATTACTAATTCGCACTAATGCTATGCAGCGAAGGGTTACCAGACTGATTCCAGGGAAGGCGGGACTGTCATATGAGGAGAGATGAACTAGGATGTGTCATGCAGTGTATCTTGAAGAAATGGGTGTTGAAAATAGCTGCAGTGACGTTAGTGGAGCTGGGCTGTCTGTCTTTTATTTTCGCTTTTGAGCTGGCAGCTGTAGTGTGCTTTTATTTTCGTTTTCAGAGTGGAGAGCTGCATTCACTGCAAGAAGATGTTCTGATCTCTCTCTTTGCAATCGGAAGGATGTCTCCAATTTACTTGATGGTTTCACAGGAATACCTGTTTCTGTAGAGAATTTAAACCTGCTGTCTTTATTTAAAAAATGGTTAAAATGATGGACCTTGTTTGGGAAGTTATTAAGGGTTATCTATACAGTATTGTATCTGTGGAGTTACGTGTGTTGCCAGTTGCTAAACTGTTTACTGAGCGTTTATAAAATTTGAACTGGATTTATGGAATGAACATTGTTGTGTTTAAAAGTACTTATAATTCCGTGTTGCACCACACCTGTAAAGTCATCCCATGTGCTCCCCATAACGAAAGTCTATTGAAAGTTATGGGACAGATGAACTCCCTCGTATACTATGAGGTTCTATAAACCCTGGCCCTTAATAAAAAGGGGGCTCGTGGAATAAAAATATATCTTTCGTGATTGAGTTAGTTAGTGTTTGCAAGGCTAGTGAAGTGTTTGCACCACTTTCAGAAGAGGTATCTGTGACGTATGAGGAAGTGAAAAAATCCATCTTAGATGCATATGAACAAATGCCTGAAGCGAACAGACAAAGAACAAAGAAATGTACAGCACAGGAACAGGCCCTTCGTCCCTCCAAGCCCGTGCCGACCATGCTGCCCGACAAAACTGCAATCTTCTAAACTTCTTGGGTCCGTATCCGTCTATTCCCATCCTATTCATGCATGTGTCAAGATGCCCCTTAAATGTCACTATCGTCCCTGCTTCCACCACCTCCTCCGGTAGCGGGTTCCAGGCACCCACTACCCTCTGTGTAAAAAAAATTGCCTCGTACATCAACTCTAAACCTTGCACCTCTCACCTTAAACCTATGCCCCCCTATAATTGACCCTGTACCCTGGGGTAAAGCCTCTGACTATCCACTCTGTCTATGCCCCTCATAATTTTGTAGACCTCTATCAGATCGCCCCTCAACCTCCGTCGACCCAGTGAGAACAAACCGAGTTTATTCAACCGCTCCTCATAACTAATGCCCTCCATACCAGGCAACATTCTGGCAAATCTCTTCTGCACCCTCTCTAAAGCCTCCACATCCTTCTGGTAGTGTGGCGACCAGAATTGAACACTATATTCCAAGTGTGGCCTAACAAAGGTTATATACAGCTGCAACATGACTTCCAAGTCTTATACTCAATGCCCCGGCCAATGAAGGCAAGCATGCCGTATGCCTTCTTGACTACCTTCTCCACCTGTGTTGCCTCTTTCAGTGACCTCTGTACCTGTACTCCAAGATCTCTCTGACTTTCAAGATTCTTGAGGGTTCTACCATTCACTGTATATTCCCTACCTTTCATTAGACCTTCCAAAATGCATTACCTCACATTTTTCCGGATTAAACTCTATCTGCCTTCTCTCCGCCCAAGTCTCCAAACAATCTAAACCCTGCTGTATCCTCTGACAGTCCTCATCGCTATCCACAATTCCATTAACCTTCGCGTCGTCTGCAAACTTACTAATTAGACCAGTTAGATTTTCCTCCAAATCGTTTATACATACTACAAATAGCAAAAGCCCCAGCACTGATCCCTGCGGAACACCACTGGTCACAGCCCTCCAATTAGAAAAGCATCCTTCCATTGCTACTCTCTGCCTTCTATGACCTAGCCAGTTCTTATCCACCTTGCCAGGTCACCCCTGACCTTGTCAAAGGCCTTACTGAAATCCATATAGACAACATCCACTGCTCTACCTGCATCAGTCATCTTTGTGACCTCTTCGAAAAACTCTGTCAAGTTCGTGAGACACGACCTCCCCTTCACAAAATCATGCTGCCTCTCACTAATACGTCCATTTGCTTCCAAATTGGAGTAGATCCTGTCTCGAAGTATTCTCTCCAGTAATTTCCCTACCACTGAAGTACGGCTCACCGGCCTGTAGTTCCCTGGTTTATCCTTGCTACCCTTCTTAAACAGAGGAACAACATTAGCTATTCCCCAGTCCTCCGGGACATCACAGGAAGACAGTCAGGAGCCAACGATTTCTGTCAAGGCCTCAGCAATTTCCACTCCAGCCTCCTTCAGTATTCTGGGGTAGATCCCGCCAGGCCCTGGTGACTTATCTACCTTAATAGTTTTAAAGACGCCTCGTCTTTTTGGATCTCAATGTGACCCAAGCTATCTGCACACCGTTCTCCAGACTCAACATCAACCAATTCATTCTCTTTGGTGAATACTGATGCAAAGTATTCATTTAGTACCTCGCCCATTTCCTCTGGCTCCACACATAGATTAACATGCCGATCCTTCAGTGGGCCAAACCTTTCCCTGGCTACCCTCTTGCTTTTTATCTACGTGTAAAAAGCCTTGGGATTTTCCTTAACCCTATTTGCCGATGACTTTTCGTGACCCCTTCTAGCCCTCCTGACTCCTTGCATAAGTTCCTTCCTACTTTCCTTATATTCCACACAGGCTTCGTCTGTTCCCAGCCTTTTAGCTCTGACAAATGCCTCCTTTTTCTTTTTGACGAGGCCTACAATATCTCTCGTTATCCAAGGTTCCCGAAATTTGCCGTATTTATCCTTCTTCCTCACAGGAACATGCCGGTCCTGAATTCCTTTCAACTGACACTTGAAAGCCTCCCACATGTCAGATGTTGATTTGCCCTCAAACATGCGCCCCCAATCTAGGTTCTCCAGTTCCCGCCTAATATTGTTATAATTAGACTTCCCCCAATTTCGCATATTCATCGTAGGATCACTCTTAACTTTGTCCACCAGCACTTTAAAACTTTCTGAATTGTGGTCACTGTTCCCGAAATGCTCCCCTACTGAAATGTCTACCACCTGGCCGGGCTCATTCGCCAATACCAGGTCCAGTACCGCCACTTCCCTCGTTGGACTGTCCACATATTGTTTTAAGGATCCCTCCCGGATGCTCCTCACAAACTCTGCCCCGTCTAAGCCCCTGGCACTAAGTGAGTCCCAGTGAATATTGGGGAAGTTGAAGTCGGCCTGCACCACAATCCTGTTGTTTTTACTCTTTTCCAAAATCGGTCTTCCTATCTGCTCCTCTATCTCCCGCTGGCTGTTGGGAGGCCTGCAGTAAACCCCCAACATTGTGACTGCACACTTCTTCTTCCTGATCTCTACCCATATAGCCTCACTGCCCTCTGAGGTGTCCTCCCGTAGTACAGCTGTGATATTCTCCATAACCAGTAGCGCAACTCCGCTACCCCTGTTACATCCCCCTCTTTCCCGCCTGAAACATCTAATTCCTGGAACGTTTAGCTGCCAATCCTGCCCTTCACCAAATCAAGTCTCTGTAATGGCAACAACATATTTGTTTCAAGTACTAATCCAAGCTCTAAGTTCATCTGCCTTACCCGTAATACTTTTGCATTAAAACATATGCACTTCAGGCCACCAGACCCGCTGTGTTCAGCAACTTCTCCCTGTATTCTCTGCCTCAGAGCCACACTGTCCCTATTCCCTAGTTCTCCCTCAATGCTCTCAACTTCTAACCTATTGCTCCCGTGCCCACCCCCCTGCAATACTTGTTGAAATACTCCCGTGTGACACTAGCAAACCTCGCGGCTTGGATATTTATGCCTATCCAGTTTAGATGCAACCCGTCCTTCTTATATAGGTCACACCTGCCCCGGAAGAGCTCCCAGTGTCCAGATAACAGAAACCCTCCCTCCTACACCAGCTGTTCAGCCACGTGTTTAGCTGCTCTATCTTCCTATTTCTAGCCTCACTGGCATGTGGCACACGGATTAATGCCGAGATTACAACCCTAGAGGTCCTGTCTTTTAAATGCCTGCCTCGCTCCCCGAACCTGCTGCAGGACCTCATGCCCCTTCCTGCCTATGTCGTGAGTACCAATATTTACAACGACCTCTGCCTGTTTGCCGTCCCCTTCAGGATGCCCTCTACCCGTTCGGAGACATCCTGGACCCTGGCACCAGGGAGGCAAGATACCATCCTGGAGTCTCTTTCACGTCCACAGAAGCGCCTATCTTTGCCCCTGACTATATAGTCCCCTATTACTATTGCTCTTCTGCGCTTTGACCCTCCCTTCTGAACATCAGAGCCAGCCCTGGTGCCACCGCTCTGGCTGCTGCTGTTTTCCCCTGATTGGCTATCCCCCCCCCCGCCCCCCGACAGTATCCAAAGGGGTATACCTGTTCGAGAGGGGGACACCCACAGGGGATTCCAACTGACTGCCCTTTCTGGTGGTCACCCATTTCTCTGCCTCCACCTTGGGTGTGACCACATTTATATAACTGTGATCTATGGCGCTTTCCGCCACCTGCATGCTCCGAAATGAATCCAATTGCTGCTCCAACCGAACCATGCGGACTGTGAGGAGCTCTAGTTGGGTGCACTTTCTGCATATGAAGCCATCCGGGACGCTAGAAGCCCCCCAGACCTGCCACATCCCACAATCAGAGCACTGCACCCCACTAACTGTCATTGCGTCAATTAATTAGTCAAGTAAAATTAAAAGTTAAGACTTTTTTTTTAAGTTACTGATTCCTAGCACTAGATTTCTACTATAAATGTGAAAGCTAAATACAGTACTCTCCGATCCCCTCTAAATTATAATTAAGTAATTATGTTTAATAAGTTACCAATGCTTATTTTTAAAAATTTAATGTAGATTCCCAACCAGCTACACAGGTCACAGCTTTTCTGTGATGTCACTTCATTCCCCGCCCCCCCCCCCCCCCCCCCCACACACACACAATTTGAAAAGGTAATAAAAGTAAAAATGAGTAAAAATCACTCACTTCCCTTCTTACCTCCTGAGGGTCTTAGATGTTCTCAGGTTCTCTCCCTGACAGAGCGGCTGCCGAAACGAGGCCGTGATCTTTTTGTAATTTTTGAAATCAAAGTTAATACCCTGGTCAAACATACATGCAGTTTGAAAAGATCAAACAGAGTAATCTTGATAGGTGGATAAGGGCTTTGAAATTTTACCAAACGTATGAAGCTCTCAGAGAATTTACAGTTTTGGAGGAGTTTAAACATCGGATTCCTGATGCACTGAAAACTCATGTGGAAGAACAGAGAGTTAAAACTGCGAGGTCAGCAGGAGAAATGACAGATGATTATGAATTCGTTCAAAATAAAAGATTGTACAGGCTGATCATGAGGTGATTGACAAGAAGGTGTCAGATCTATTTAAAGAATTTACTTGTGTGGGTAAAGTTTGTTTATATGTACCAGAAGGAGTAGGTAGATAAGTAACAATTTTAAGAGATAAGGGAGCTAGTCAATATTTAAGGTTAAGAGATGAGGAGTTCTATTGTTTGGGAGCAGTATTGCAGAAAAGGTGGTGTGGAATTCAGGGTGAGCAGAGTAGTGTTCCATTACATAAGCTAATGTTCGAAATTTCAATGAAGACTGGTGACGTGGTTGTCAGGGTAATAGAGAAACGTTCTTGTCCAGCAATACAGTTTACCTTGGGTAATGATATAACAGTTTCGCAGGTGTGAGTGATCCAGACTGTGGTTCATAAGCCAGTGGTAAATCAGAAAACTGAAGTGTTGAAGAACGAATAGCATGGGATTTGTTCCGGTTTGTGTAAAAACAAGGTCGCAAGGTCACAGGTTAAGACAAGAGGAGAAATCAAAGAGTGAAGAGAGAGTTGAAGTTCAATTGGCAGAAACGATTTTTGATCAGATGGTTGGAAAAGAACAGGTGGAGAATGAGGCGGATGTTTTAAGTTCAACAAGAGCAGCACGGTGGCGCAGTGGTGAGCACTGCTGCCTCACGGTGCCGAGGTCCCAGGTTCGATCCCGGCTCTGGGTTACGGCCCGTGTTGAGGTTGCACAATCTCAGCGTGTTTGCCTCGGTTTCGCCCCCACAGCCCAAAGATGTGCAGAGTAGGTGGATTGGCTGTGCTGAATTGGCCCTTAATTGGAAAAAATGATTTGGATACTCGAAATTTATTTTTAAAAATAAATAAATAAAATGCAAAAACATTTTTATTGGCCTGGACGACATAACTATTTAGTTAGATTTTGTCGATCATGTCACACATGTCAATTGATAGTGAAACCTCAAGCAGTGATTAAACCAGCGCCCTTAATACCCATTCCAGCATTTGAGGAAACTCTTAATTGATTGCGTAGGATCGCTTCCTGAAACAAAAAGTGTGAATCAATATCTTTTGACTATAACGGATCTGTCTACTAGGTTCCCAGAGGCAATTCCAGTGCGCAATCTTACTGCTAGAAAGAGTTTCGTGGACTTCCGTGAATTCTTTACCACAGATGGACTACCCACAGAAATACAATCGGATCAAGGAACACATTTTACCTGAAGGTTATTCAAAGAACTTATGGATAGCTGAGGAACAAAACAATTTAAATCAACTGCGGACCGTCCAGAATCGCAGGATGCCTTAGAAAGGTGACATCAGAAATTAAAGACAATGTTGAGAGCTTATTGTCACGATTATCCAGAGGATTGGGATAAGGAATTCCACGGGCAGCACGGTAGCATTGTGGGCAGCACGGTAGCATTGTGGATAGCACAATTGCTTCACAGCTCCAGGGTCCCAGGTTCGATTCCGGCTTGGGTCACTGTCTGTGAGGAGTCTGCACATCCTCCTTGTGTATGCGTGGGTTTCCTCCGGGTGGTCCGGTTTCCTCCCACAGTCCAAAGATGTGCAGGTTAGGTGGATTGGCCACAATAAATTTCCCTAAGTGTCCAAAATTGCACTTAGTGTTGGGTGGGATTACTGGGTTATGGGGATAGGGTGGAGGTGTTGACATTGTTAGGGTGCTCTTTCCAAGAGCCGGTGCAGACTCGATGGGCCGAATGGCCTCCTTCTGCACTGTAAATTCTATGATCTATGATTGATACTGATTGCAATTAGGGATGCACCTAATGAGTCACTCCTTTTGAACTAATTTTTGGTCATGAGGTAAGAGGACCACTTAAATTGATTAAGGAAAATTTCGTGAGTCAGCAGTCAGAACTTACATTATTAGATTACTTGCCTAATTTTAGGGAACGCTTAAATAGAGCCGGGGAATTGGCGAGATAACATTTAAAAGTTGCACAAAATGTGATGAAACGGGTAGCGGACAAGATAGCAAAGGAGATGAAGTTTTAGTATTGATACCAGCACTAGGTGAACTTTTAAAAGGAAGGTTTTGTGGACGTTATCAGATTGGAAGGAAGTTAAGTGAGGTGTTAACAACGCCAGATAGAAGGAAAACGCACCTCGTGTGTCATGTGAATATGCTTAAAAGGTACTTTGAAAGGTAAGGAGAGCAAAAGGAGGAGGCTTTTCCCCAAGTTACAGGGGTCAATAACCAGGGGGGATAGGTTTACGATGCGAGGTTCAATGATTAGACGAGATGTACGAGGCAAGTTGTTTTACACACAGCGTAGTGGGTGTCTGGAACACGCTGCCGGAGGAAGTGGTGGAATCAGGGACGATTGTGACATTTCAGTGGCACTACGACAAATGCATGAATAGGATGGGAATAGAGGGATACGGACACAGGAAGTATAGAAGATTTTAGTTTAGACGGGCAACAGGGTCGGCGCGGGCTTGGAGGGCCGAACGGCCTGTTCCTGTGCTCTAATTTTCTTTGTTCTTTATTCTTTTAATGGTTCTAACTCAAAATGAAGAACCGAATCCAGGTTACTTTGAAATTGACATTCATCAAAATGAATTGGAAAACGATTATGTTCTTTAAAATTTGGATACATTGTAGAGATACCTTCCTGAGGAAAAACGAATTGACCTGAAATACTTATTGGTATCACATTGGCAAGTTTGTGGAAAGCGTTGGGAAGTACATAAGTGACTATACATAATGTAGATGTGGGAAATGCTGCACCAATTAAACAACATCAATATAGACGTTACCCTTTCATATTGGCACCGGTTAACAAGGAAATTGAAAGTAGGTATAAAAATGGCATAATTCAAGTGGGTTGCAGCCATTGGATCTCACCCATAGTGATGGTACCGAAACCAGACGGTACCCAACAGTTGTGTGTGGACTATAGAAATGTTAAGGTTAAAGTTACAAGACCGGACTCTTATCCTATCCCACGTTTGGAAGATTGCATTGAGAAGGTGGGATAATCAACTTTCATTTCCAAACTGGATTTAATTAAAGGTTGCTGGCAGGTATCTTTACCCGAAAGATAAAGAGGAGATTTTAACTTTTGTGACTCTAGATGGTATATACCAATTCAAAGTTATGCCATTTGGCATAAAAAACGCCCCAGCCACATTTTAACGGTTAACGAACAAAGTAATTTCAGGATTACTTAATTGTGCGGTATACCTTGATGATCTGGTCATTTTCAGCCACACATGGAAAGAACAGTCGAAGCATTTGATGGAGGTATACGATCGACTTCAGGAGACGGGTTTGGTGGTAAACCTAGCCAAAAGTGATTTTGGAAAAGCACGGGACACTTTCCTTGGCCATATAATCGGACAGTGTCGAATGGTCCCACGGGATGTGAAAACAAAAGTTATTGGGGAGTTTCCAATTCCCTCTACCCGAAGGGAAATAATGCGATTTCTTGGCATGAGTGGATTGTACCAGAGATTTGTGTCGAATTCGAGCAGCGTGGTTGCTCCACTGACGGACATGCTGAAGAAACGGAGCACATTTAAGTGGACAGTCGAGTGTTAACAAGCATTTGACGGCCTGAAGGCTGTGTTAACCAGTGCTCTTGTATTTGAGAAGTACAAGGGGCTCTGTGGCCGGATTTAATTAAACTACCTGACATTAAAGAGAAATGCCGAGGATTAGAAAAATGGTTGGATCGAGCAGAGAAGTTCTTGTCCAAAGAGACTGTCAATCAAGAGCTATTTCTGTTGGAGGAAGAATAACTAAAATGGACTGTGTTATTGTAAATGTTTGCATGTTTTGTTTTGTTAAAAAAAAGTATATTCACTGTCAATATTTATGAAAGGAAAGTGAAATGGTGCAAAATGACTCCGTCTTAAAGTTGACGGTTTATGTTTTATTGGGGGGGGGGGGGGTGTCATGAGAGTGTATCTTTAAGAAATGTGTGTTTATCAAATAGCTGCAGTGATGTCAGTGTGTGGGTGGAGCTGGTCTGTGTCTGCCGTTCACTTTCGTTTTTGAGGTGGCAGCTGCGACGTGCGTTTCGTTTCGTTTTCAGGCTTGGAGAACTGCATTCAAAGTAAAAAGATGTTATGATCTCTCTCTACAATCTAAAGAACGTCTCCAAATCTCTTGATGATTTCACAATAATACTTGTTTCTGTAGGGAACTTAAACATGCTTCCTTTATTTTAAAAGGGTTTAACTTATGGATGTTATTTGGGGAGTTATGAAGGGTCATCTCTGGAGTATTCTATCTGTGGAGCTACGTGTGTTGATAAACTGTTTACTGTGCGTTTCAACAATGTTAACTGGATTCATAGAAAAACAATGTTTTGTTTTAAAATACTTTTAGTTCTCTGTTGCATCACACCTGTAAAGTGGGGCACTTCGCGACCCATAACCAAAATCTATTCAAGGTTGTGCGTCAGGTGTACTTCCTGATATACTTTGGCGTTCTCGAATATGTGGCCCATAATAGTTGGGATTATTGCCGTTGGAGATCAGAAGAATGAGGGAGAGCTCAGCGAGAGTTATAAAATTCTCACAGGCCTAGACAGGGTATATGCAGGCAAGATGTTACCAATGATGGGCGTCTCCAGAAACAGGGGTCACAGTCTGACGATTCAGGATAAACAATTTCGGACAGAGATAAGGAGACATTTCTTCACACAAAGAGTGCTGAGTCATTGGAATTCATCACCACGTGAAGCAGTTGATGTTAAAACTTTGAATATATTCAAGGTGTGACTGGATATAGCACTTGGTGAGAATGGGGTCAAAGGCTATGGGGAGGGCGCAGGATTAATCTATTGAGTTGGCTGATCAGCCTTGGTCGTGATGAATGACGGAGCAGGCTAGAAGGGCGAAAAGGTCCCCTCCTGCTCCTAACTTCTATGTATCTATGTTAGTATAATAACCGGTACAGGCTTGGGAGGGCCGAACGGCCTGTTCCTGTGCTGTACCTTTTCTTGTTCTTTGTTCTACACTATGTCAGAGGACTGCGTGGCTTTAAAATTGAGCATTTGTAAGCCATAAATTGATAGATTTAACATCAAATGAATAATCTGTATTGTCACAAGTCGGCTTACATTAGCACTGCAATGAAGAAGTTACGGTAAAAAGACCCTCGTCACCACATTCTGGCGCCTGTCACGGTACATCGAAGGAGAATTCAGAATTCTCAGCTGAACGGGAATTGAATTCGCGCTGCTGGCCCCGTTCTGCATCACAATACAGCTGCCTCGCCCACTGAGCATGAGATGCGGTGATCGTGCTGGAAGTGTGTTCTGGAAGGTGGCAATCAGAAATAATGTAATTGAATGGCGAAGCAGACTTTACGTCCGGAATGAACTACCCCTGCTCCTTGACCTATCGTCTTGTCCATCTGTCATTAAGACAGCACATTTCTCCAATTGAAAATAATTCATGACAGTAACCTCGTGGAGACCGCCGTTTAGGTGGGACGGCCGTGAGTTGTCAGTCAGGGTAGATTTAGTGACTACGGCGATGCCCACCGTCCATGGGACCCCTTATCGATAAATGCGCCGAGAAGACACTGTAAATAATTATTTAATTAATAAGACTGCTGTCAATATTCAATGTTAGCTGTTTGACTGAGTTCCCTGATATTCACTTTAATAATGCAGATGAATCGAGCAGGCTAATTTGGAATTCGGTCAAATCGTTAAACTGTATTAGCCCATTGTCAGACAACGCGTGTATCTCACTGATTGCCTTCTCTGGCAGATAATCACCTGGTGAATGCCCTAAATCTGTCGAGCTCACTTTTGTTAAAATTATGGAGGTGGCTTAAAATGAAAGCTAAGCATTTCTAATTTCATAGGCGGTTGCCAGTCACTTTTCCGATGATTCCTCCATGGCAAAGGCGGCTGTTCATCAGCCGAATTAGCTCCCCGAGTGATTGAGACAGCTGTCATTCAGAAACAGATTTCCAGGACTACTGAGTCCGCAGGAATTTCCCAAGCAGTACACTCCTTTGGCGAAATTAAAATGCCACCCCTCCAGTCCTCACATATTGCCGGATCTGAAAGCAATCATCACCATGTGTTTTTTTTGCTTTTATATAAATATTCATTTCATGGATATGAAACGCTGGGAACAGCCGCGTGGCTCGTCTCAGTTGATTTGTTTCTTTTCACTTTAATAACAAATGCAAACGGATATTTTACAGTGTTCTTAATGTTCTCTCTATACTTGGACTGAGTAGCCACATGAACAAATATGTTTTTGCAGCAACTTAAATTGAGAAGCAGAAATCCGGCTTGTTGAAATATATATTCAGATTCGAAGATGTAAGCCGATCCTTTAATGTTGGAATAGAAAAAGTCGATAACATACAACAACCACAGGAGTATAAAATTTCCGGATATGGCGAAGAGTAATATCACAGACTTCCTTTTGCGATTTTCTCCATTTCGCTGAGCTCTCAGTCCCTTACGGATTCGGTTGATCACTACAATGTGTCTGACAGTCAGAGCGTTGAGCAATATAATTAAACAGAATGGGAACACTGGTGTTAAAAGCGTAGTAAAAAAGGCAAATCCCAGCCGGTCGGGGTCAGTGTAACCGAAGTTTTATCTTCCAGCGCCAGGGCACATAGTTGATTATCATAGAAGTTCCATGTGCAAAGTACGAGGGGATTTTTTTTAGGAATAGAAGAATGAAGATTGTTGCTGGAATCACAGCTGGAGTTTTCCCAGTGCAATGTTTTGTTTCCAAGTTCTGCCAGCAAATTGCCACAAATCGATCAATGGAGAAAGTGATAGTGAATCAGACATAATATTCTGTAGCTGCACCTCTCATGACATTGCAAACGCTACATACAACGGTGATGTCAAAGAAAGTCAATGGGAAATAGTAACGTTTGATGTAGCTTGGAATGACCTGAAAGATAATGAACAGCAGATCTGCCGTTGCCATAGCCACCTCATAGCAAGTGGTGCAAGTAGAGAGGCCACACTCTCGCCGGGAGAGCATCCCAATTCCCAATAAATTAACTGTGAGAGAGACAAGATAAAGATGAATGTGCCAGGATCTGACAATACGAATACGGTTTCAACATGAGTTGGGGGATAGTTCATGGCGGCAGCAGTCAAATTGAAAGACTTGAATGGACGACAGATAAATCTACGAGTTGAATTGCCAGTTACAGACCTGTGTGTTTTCAGTCAACAGCAGGTAATATGTTCGAATCTATTATATCTATGCCTGCGATCTCACAAAATAATGATATTTTTGGACAGAATCAACGTGGATTCATGAAGGGCAAACCTTGTTCCACAAACATAAAGAAGTCATTGTAGATATTACTTGTAGCATTTATTACGGAGAACCAGCTAATGTGGTTCACTTGAATGGTCTATAGGCTTTAAATAAGATTTAGAAAAGAGATGAGTAATACATTTAAAGCTCTTAAAGGTACTGCAATGGTTTGAATTGAGAGTTAATTAATGGATCGAAACCAAAGGATATAATTAATGGGGTTGCTATAAGGAAGACAAAATGTTACTTGTCGTGGGGGAGGGGGAAAACAAGGATTATGGTTTGTGGCACAGCTGTTCGCAATGTCTGAAAATGATGTGGAAATTACAAAATTACATCCCAGCAGAAAACTACTTTCGCATATTCATTGCGAGGAGGATGTGCGGAGAAATTGATAACATCATCGACTCGTGCAATACGATAACAGGAGGCACATGATATGAATTAGTGATAATTTACCTATTTTGTTCGAAAGAAAACATGCAAAGACAGATTGTTCCATAAGTAATGAGGGGCAATAGAGTATTGATGTCCAAAGGGATTTGGGTATCCTTACTCCTTAATATAGAAAAATGAAGCAATGATTTAGGAAGTGAAATTATACGTTGCCTTTCATCACAAACCGTTTTCGTTTCATGAGCAACGATACCTTGCTGCAACTGTATAGAACCTTGGGCGTGATACCATCCTGAGTAGTGAATAGAATAGGTGGATTGGCCACGCTAAATTGCCGCTTAATCGGAAAAAAGTATTGTGTACTCTACATTTAAAAAAATATAAACTTCATATCGAAGTAGTTGCAGATAATTTCACCGGTTTAATCCCTGGGATGGCGGGTTTGTCTCTGGTGGAGAGATTTGGAAACTTAAGCTCCATTCGTTATATTTTCGAAGAGTGAAAGGTGACCTTGTTCATATTTACAAAACTGTTACGTGGGCGCCAGGCAAATGACGTAAGGTGTAAATGACCGTGCTCACTGTCCGTCTGGAGTTTGAGCATTCCTTCCCGTACTATGTGCGTCACACCCCACAATCCAAAGATGTGCAGGGTAGGTGGATTGTCCACATTAAATGTCCCCTTCAGTGGGAAAAAGAGAGGATCGATGATGCCGCTCTTTGGGATGATTGAGCCATTAGGCATGGAGATCGAAAGTGGGCCAGTATGTTTACAGGCTGCAGGACGTTCTTGCAAACTTGCCCGGAAACTTACAACCTCTTCTGCAATCCCCGGAAGCTGCAGGCGCGAAATCTTTCGAGTAATTGACACAATTAGTGAGGGTCATTCTAACTCCAAATCCTCCACCATTGTGCAGAGGTACACGTTCCATATCACCATCGTTCGGGATGAAGTGGTAGAACAGTGTGAATTTTCCTGTTCATCTGCTGGCGTGTGGCATACACAATATTAACATTGAGAAGAGGGTCCTAGGGAAAACAAAGAAGATCAAGACGGTAGAGATGATTCAGGCGACTGAAAGTATGGAAGAAAACGACGTTGAATTGCAAATGTGGATGCATAGGTGAACATATTTTGGCGGCAAACAATGGCCGCCAGATGTCCGCGGAGCCAGGGATCGGAGGAGCCTGATTTAATAAAAACAACGTCCAGGCATCTCAGAGGCTTGTTACAGATTTGTCGGATAATATTCAAAGGAAAGATGCAGGTACAAACAATTCTGCTGTTTGAGGTATAATGAGCAATGATAATTTGCAAGCTAGGTACAGAAGTAAGTAATCAAACCTAAGTTCCCCTAGAAATTCTGGCGGTGACTCGATCAAACAAGTTTGAAGAACATCCAGATGACCCTGAACAAACATAACATCTAAAAATTGTGAGAGTATGAGTACAGCATCCCTAATCAGATCACTCTGAGAGTCAAACGTCTTGCTCGCTTAATGGAAGTCGCTTGGAGCAGCCCTCCACAGAAGTAGGAGTGAAAATGATTAAATGCCTGCAGGAAAGGCTGTAGTGTGTGGACTCGAGCAGTACTTCGGCAACCTTGGCCAATTACACAGTACAGATATTGAAGATATTGGAGACCACTTCCATGTCATTATCAAATCAACAGCAATCGTCTAATTACATTTGATCGTCATGGAGGGAATCATGCAAAGCCTTGTGTGGCATGATTGGCTAGAACAAATAACGTGAATTGTTTGGTAATATTCAGTTACACCCATGGCATTTCGCATGCTCCGAAACTACCACAAGGTTTTCAGATAAGAATCAGGCCGCATTCATCAAAGCAAACATATCCGTGGAATGTGTAAACTGACAATTTATCGTGCCGGACGAGTATCTTGTACTCCGGGACAAACAGTGGAGGTGGAGTTAACGTTTCGCTGTTTACTGCAGTACAATTCTCTGAATGGGCTGTACTGCTCGGACCAGTCTTGAAGCCAGATGGACAGTCCGAATCTGTGGTGATTGGATGCTGATGGTAAACAAGTCGACTCAGGTGAATAAATACCGTATACCTTGAATTTAAGATCATTGTCCTAATTTTGATGGAAGTCTTACGTACACCAAGCTTGATTAAAGCCATGCTCGACGGAAGCTGCAGCCAGAGGAAGATGGTAGGACTTTCGGCATAAGTACCCACACGGGGTTATTCCTGGACTCCGTTGTCATGCACAATATTTTAGTGTAGAGTAGAACGTGTATGAAAAAGGATACCAAAGGTAATTGCCTGTCCGGCCGAAGTCCTGGTGATAGGGGCAACGCCAGAGGAAAATACTTTTTTGTGGGTTAATACCTGAAGAGTTTAAAGAAGCCGGGGTTAGGTTAACATGGCAGAAGTGGTCTTTCAGTCGGATCAAGTATTATATGCAGAGTTTATTTTTGATGCAAAGAGGTTGCACCCACATAAATAAATGCAAAAAGCAATAAAGACTGGTCAGAACGGGACTACACTAGAACTAAAATGTTTTTTTGTTATGGTGAATTATTACAACCGCTTTTTTCCCAATCTGACGACGATCTTGGCATTCTTCCATCAGTTGCGAAAATAATACCAACATAGGAAGTTTCAGGAGAACCACAGGGCTTATTATCAGCACTTCAGGCAGATCGTTACGTCATGAGCTTTGTTCGTTGATTTCAATTTGAATAAATAAATAATCGTCACAGATAATTTGTCCGCATACAGCATTGGGCAGAGTGCTTTCACACACAATTACACATGGCACAGTAAGGCCTGTAACATTCTGATCACAAACACTGTTGGATGCAGAGCGGACTTCTTCACGAATAGACAAATCAAAGTCTGACTGTGATCTATGCAGTAGAAGCAAATCATCAATATGTATATGTCCTCATTTTCCAATTGTCTCAGATAACAAGCTTTGAAAAAGTATTTTTCGTGAGGATAAACCCTGCCGATCCAATAGTTTCAGCGTGCGTGCAGAGGTGGATATTGATTTTCGCTGCATATTTTCATGAGAATGTAGCTTTAAGAAATGATTGGCTGCTCATGTTACTGCAGTGGTGTCAGAGTGTGCGTGGAGCTGAGCTCTGGTTCTGCTTTTTAGTTTCACTTTGAGAAAAGCTTGAGTGTGTCTCTGTCCTTTTTTGTTCAGTTTTTCTTCATCGTTTGGTGAATTCAGAATTATAAATGTTTTCAGTAGTGAATGTAAACTCTGATGTGCTTCTGTTTAAAGGTTTGTTACGTCTTCTGGGTGTTGACAGGACACCGTACAGAATACTTAATGTTGTATTCTTTGGGGGGTGTATTTGATTTACTGGTTGCCAAGATGTTCATTGTTTGTTTTAGAAAGGTGAACTTGAGTTTAAAGAATAAACATTGTTTTGCTTTAAAAAATACTTTTTCATTACTGCTGTACCACTCCTGTTGTGTGGGCCGTGTGGTCCCCATACCCCAATTTATTAAAAGTTGTGGGTAAGCCGAACTCCATGACACACTTTGGGGTTATCTATCCCTGGCCCATTACAAATTGGGGGCTCGTCCGGGATAAAATTCCGGGAAAGCAATAATTTGATTAGACATAGTCAACACGGTTTCGTGAAGGGTAGGTCGTGCCTCACAAACCTTATTGAGTTCTTTGAGAATGTGACCAAACAGGTGGATGAGGGTAAAGCAGTTGATGTAGTGTATATGGATTTCAGTAAAGTGTTGGATAAGGTTCCCCACAAAATACAGAAGCATGGGATTCAGGGAGATTTAACAGTTTGGATAAGAAATTGGCTAGCTGGAAGAACACAAAGGGTGGTGGTGGATGGGAAGTGTTCAGACTGGAGTCCAGTTACTAATGGTGTACCACAAGGATCTGTTTTGGGGCCACTGCTGTTTGTCATTTTTATAAATGACCTGGAGGAGGGCGTAGAAGGATGGCTGAGTAAATTTACAGATGACACTAAAGTCGGTGGAGTTGTGGACAGTGCCGAAGGATGTTACAAGTTACAGAGGGACATAGATAAGCTGCAGCGCTGGGCTGAGAGGTGGCAAATGGACTTTACTGAAGAAAAGTGTGAGGTGATTCATTTTGGAAGGAATGACAGGAAGACAGAGTACTGGGCTAATGGTAAGATTATTGGCAGTGTGGTGTCCATGTACATAGATCCCTGAAAGTTGTCTCTCAGGTTGAGAGGGTTGTTAAGAAGGCGTACGATGTGTTAGCTTTTATTGGTAGAGGGATTGAGTTTCGGAGCCATGAGGTCATATTGCAGCTGTACAAATCTCTAGTGCGGCCGCAATTGGAGTATTGCGTGCAATTCTGGTCGCCGCATTGTAGGAAGGATGTGGAAGCATTAGAAAGGGTGCAGAGGAGATTTACCAGAATGTTGCCTGGTATGGAGAGAAGATCTTATGAGGAATGGCTGAGGGACTTGAGGCTGTTTTCGTCAGAGAGTAGAAGGTTAAGAGGTGACTAAATTGAGGCATACAAGATGATCAGAGGGTTGGATAGGGTGGACAGTGAGAGAATTTTTCCTCGGATGGTTATGTCTAGCACGAGGGGACATAGCTTTAAATTGAGGGGTGATAGATATAAGACAGATGTCAGAGGTAGGTTCTTTACTCAGAGAGTAGTACGGGTGTGGAATGTCCTGCCTGCAACAGGAGTGGACTCGCCAACACTAAGGGTATTCAAATGGTCATTGGATAGACATATGGACGATAAGGGAATAGTGTAGATGGGCTTTAGAGTGGTTTCACAGGTCGGCGCAACATCGAGGGCCGAAGGGCCTGTACTGCGCTGTAATGTTCTATGTTCTATGCTCTAAAAGTCTAGCTATTGGAATGGCTTAGTGAACTTAAAGACAGTGATGGCTGAGCATATTGTGGTTGCTTTTCATGAGTGGTACTTTAGTTTAAGTGGGGAGCGTGTTGTGGACAATGGCTCTTTCAGAGGTTCTGAGGTTGTTGGGGGTGGAGACGGTCACACGCAGTACCTTACGGCCAGAGAATAAAAGTAGACTGTAAGATTTGGCAACAACTTTGCAGTTAACATTACCTGACAAAATGCGAAAGATGTGGTAATTATGGCGGTGGCTAACCATTTAAAGTTACCTGAGATATAATCTCACTCATTTGAAATGGCAAAGATCCAGCTGCAGATTTAGCAACTTGAACATGAAAAAGAATTGAAGCAGCTTGAATATGCAATTAGAGAAAAAGAATGAGAGAGGGATATACACATCAGGGAAAACGAAAAGGAGAGAGAAGTAAGAAACAAAGAAATAAAAGCCCCAGCAGAACAAAAAGGAAGACATAGCGAGGAAAGGGAAAAAGAGAGAGTGTTTAAACTTAAGAAAATGGCTATGAAACGTAAAAGTCAGTTAAAACTTGCAGACGTAAAGGGAAATGTACAGTTGGATGATAGTGATGAGGATAGTGAGAAAGAGCGTCAAAGTCGAAGGCTTGGTGGGGATCTATTTAAATCTCTCCAAGGTTGGACGAGAAGGAAGTGGAAGCCGGTTTCATTTCATTTGAGAAGGTAGCTAAACAAATGAAATGGCCACAGGACATGTGGGTATTACTGATTCAACAAAGCTGATAGGTAGGGCTAGTGAAGTGTTTGCATTACTACCGGAGGAGGGATCTGGGACGCATGCGAAGGTGAAACAAATACATCTTAGGTGCATACGAACTAGTGCCTTAAACCTACAGACAAAGGTTTAGAAATATTTACGGAAATAATTTGGCCAAACATACATGGAGTTTGAAAGGCTCTAACAGAGTAATGTTGATAGGATAAGGGCTTTGAAAATAGTCCAAACGTCTGAAGCTCTCAGAGAAATTAAACTTTTGGAGGAGTTTGAAAAATCAATTCCTGTTGTCGTGATAATTCATGTGGAAGAACAGAGGGTTAAAACTGCGAGGTTCGCAGCAGGAATGGCAGATGATTATGAATTAGTTCATAAATCAAAGTTTGATTTCCGACATCAGTTTCAGCCTGTGAGGGAGAGAAACTGGGGACATGAGAAATACTCAAGTGGTAGTGGTAAGGGAGATCCGATGGGAGAGAATAAGGAACGTCGGATTAAAAAAGAAATTCAGGAGGATGGAAAATAAATTCAAAGTTTCAAATGTTTTCTCTGCAATAAACTAGGCCATGTAAAGTCACAATGTTGGTGGTTGAAGAAAAGCACTGGGAAGGCTGATGTCGTAAAATAGGATAAGACCGTGGGGTTTATTAAAGCGGTAAAGGAAAGCCCAAGTAAAGCGATAGAGGTGCAAAAGATCGTACAGCCTGATCAAGAGGTGATTAATAACAAAGTGCCAGATGTCTTCAAAGAATGTACTTGTGTGGGTAAAGTTTCGTCATGTGTATCAGGAGGAGTAGGTAGATAAATCACAATCTTAAGAGATACGGGAGTTAGTGAATCTTTAGTGGTAAGGGATGAGAAGTTATGTGGTTTGGGAAGAATGATGCCAGAAAAGGTGGTAATATGTGGGATTTAGGGTGAGAGGAGTAGTGTTCAATTATATCAGGTAATGTTGGAAAGTCCAGTGAAGAGTGGTGAAGTGGTTGAAGGAGTAATAGAGAAACTATCTTGTCCAGGAATACAGTTTATTTTGGGTATTGATGTAGCTGGATCGCAGGTGGGAGTGATGCCTACTATGGTGATAAGTCAGTCGAAAATCAGACAACTGCAGTGTTGAAGGACGAATACCTGGCATTTTCTGGATTGTGTCGTAACAAGGTCGCAAAGTCACAGGTTAAGGCAAGAGGAGAAATCAAGGAGTGAAGATGAAATGGAAGTGCAATTATCAGAAACGATTTTTGGTCAGATGGTTCAAAAAGAGCAAGGACAGCTGGAGGATGAGGCGGATATTATAGTTCAGGAAAATTTTGCGGAGTTACAACAAAATGATGTAGAAATAAAACGGATGTATCAGAAACTATACACGGAAGTGGAATCTGCGTGTCTACCACCGTAAAAGTGATGTCTTGATGAGGAAATGGAGACCGTTACATATGCAGGCGGATGAAATGTGGGCAGAAGTTCATTCAGTAGTATGGCCGGAAGGGTATTGAAAGCAGGTGTTGTGAGCTGCACATGAGATACCTGTGGGTGGTCATTTGGGAATAAGGAAAACTCAAGCGAACATCCAAAAACATTTTTATTGGCCTATACTACATAAAGATGCAGTCAAATGTTGTCAATCATGTCGCACATAGAACAGCGCAGCACAGAAAAGGTCATTCGGACCTCGGTCCTGTGCCGAGCTTTGTCCGTAACCAAGATTAAGCTATCCCACTCCCTGTCATTCTCTTGTGCGAAGTGATAGGGAAACCTCAAGCAGTCATAAAACCAGCGCCTTTAATACCCATTCAGCATTTGAGGAACCTTTTACAAGGGTCCTACTTGATTGCGTAGGGCTGCTTCCTAAAACGAAAAGTGGGAATCAATATCTTTTGGCTATAATGGATGTGTCCACTTGGCTTCCAGGGGCCATTCCAGTACGTAATATGACAGCTAAAAAGATTGTGGAGGAATTACTTAAATTATTTACTAGATATGGGCAACCGACCGAATTACAATCCGATCAAGGATCAAATTTTACCTCAAGGTTCTTCGAAGAAGTAATGGATAGCTTCGGAATAAAACAATTTAAAGCAACTGCGTACCATCCAGAATCGCAGGGAGCGTTAGAAAGATGGCATCAGACATTAAATACAGTGTTGAGGGCTTATTGTGACGATTATCCAGAGGATTGGGATACAGGAATTCCGTTCGTACTGTTTGCAATTAGGGATGCTCCTAAGGAGCCAAACAAATTTAGTCCCTTTGAACTCATTTTTGGTCATGATGTAAGAGGACCACTTAAACTGATTAAGGAAAAATTGGTGAGTGAGAAATCGGAAATTATATGATAGGATTACGTGTCAAATTTCAGGGAACAGTTAAATAGAGCATGTGAAGTGGCTGGTCAACATTTAAAAGTTGCACAAAATGTGATGAAACGGGTAGCAGCCAAGAAATCCAAAGTTCGTAGTTTTGCCAGTGTAGATAAAGTTTTAGTATTGTTACCAGGTAGGTGAACCTTTAAAAGCTAGGTTTTGTGAACGTTATCGGATTGAAAGGAAACTAAGTGAGGTGAATTATATGGTAAAGACACCAGATAGAAGTAAGACTCATCGATTGTGTCATGTGAATATGCGTAAAAGGTACTTTGAAATGGAGGGAGAGAAAAAGGAGGAGGTTTTAATGATTCTCACTCAAATTGAAGAACCAAATCCAGATGACTGTGAATTTGACATACCTCAAATTAAATTGGAATATGGGGATGTTCTTTAAAATTGGGAAAAATTGTTGAGTTACCTTCCAGAGGAAAATCGAACTGATCTGAACGAGTTTTTGATATCACATGGGCAAGTTTTAAGAGATAAATTCGGAAGTATTAAAATAGCTATACTTGATGAAGCTGTGGGAAATGCTGTTCCAATCAAACAACATCCATACACACTTAACCGTTTAAAATTGGCACAGGTTAACAAAGAGTTTGAATATATGCTTAGAAATGGCATAATTGAAGTGGGTTGCAGCCAATGGAGCTCACCCATAGTGATGATGCCAAAACCATACGGTACCCATGGCTGTGTGTGGACTATAGAACGTTAATGCAGTTACAAGAACCGACTCTTTTCCTGTCCCACGCATTGAGAAAGTGGGACAATCAGCTTTTATTTCAAAACTGGATTTACTTAAAGGTTCCTGGCAGGTACCTTAATCAGAAAGGGCGAAGGCGATTTCAGCTTTGGTGAACAGGTGGTATATACCAATTCAAAGTTATGCCATTTGGCATGAATAACGCCTAGCAACATTTCAACGGCTAACTAACAAAGTTGTTTCATGATTACCCAATTGTGCGGTATACATCGACGATCTGGTAATTTTCAGCCAGACATGGACAGAACATTTAAAACATCTCATGGCGTTATATGATAGATTTCAGGGTGCGGGTTTGTTGATAGACCGATAAAAAAGTGAATTTGGAAAAGCCCAAGTCACTTTCCTTGGCCATACAATCGGACAGGGTCGAATGGTCACACGGGATGTGAAAGCAAGTTATCGAGGAGTTTTCGATACCCTCGAGACGAAGGGAAATAATGCGATTTCTTGGCATGAGTGCATTTCATCGAACATTTGTGAAAACGTTTTGGAGCAGGATTGCTCCGCTGATGGACTTTCTGAAGAAACGTCGAAAATGTCAATGGTCAGCCGAGTTTCACCAGGCATTTGACTGCCTGAAAGCTGAAATAACCAATGCTCCTGTGTTGGAGAATTACGAGGGACTCTGTGATCAGATTGAACTAAAGGATCTGAATTGAAAGAGAAATGCGGAGGCGTAGAGGCACAGTCCGATCGAGCAGACACCTTCTTGTTCAAAGAGACTGTCAATCATGAAGGATTTCAGTTGGTGGAAGGATTTCAATTGGTGGAAGAAGAACGGAAAAAATAGACTATATTCTTATACCGGTTTGCATGTGTTGCTTTTTGCAAAGAAAAGTATATTTACTGTATGCATTTCTTAAAGGATAGTGAAGAGGTGAAAAATGAGACCATCTTGAAGTCGATGTTTTTTTAAAATCTTCTGGGGAGGTATCATGAGAATGTCGCTTCAATAAATGTTTTGCTGCCCATGTTACTGCAGTGATTTCAGAGTGTGGTGGAGCTGAGCTCTGGTTCTACTTTTTGGTCTCACTTTCAGAAAAGCTTGGGTGTCTTTGCCCTTTTTTAGTTTCGTTTTTCAGTGTGTTACAGCTGAAGTCAGACAAAGTAGCTGTACTGTTGATCTCCCTGCCATGAAGGACTATCTCTTCATCATTTGGTGAATTCAGAATTATAAATGTTTTCAGTAGTGACTGTAAACTCTGATGTGCTTCTGTTTCAAGCTCTGTTAAGTCTTCTGGGTGTTAAAAGATTACTTAGTGTTGCATTCTTTGCGGGTGTATTTGATTAACCGGTTGCTAAGATGTTCACTGTTTTAGAAAGGTTAACTTGAGTTCATAGAATAAACATTGTTTTGCTTTAAATAATCCTTTTCCATTTCCGCTGTACCACAACTGTCGAGAGGGCCGTGTGCTCACTATCCTACAATGTATGAAAGGTTGTGGGTCAGGCGAACTCCATGATACACTTTGGGGTTCTCTAAACCCTGGTCCATAACAAGTATCAGACAAGTAAGCACTGGCGAGTCGTTATATTTGGTGCCAGGGGTTCAGTGCCATGGGAGTGCCCCTTTAAGAAAGCGTTGCTCTTATACAATGACTTGGAGCATGGTTTCTGTTGTGTTATTTTGTGGGTGGAGCTATGCTGTGACTGTGAGGTCAGAGAGGGTTTCAGTTTCGGTTTGGTTGCGTTTGACTGTAGAAGGAAAACTAAGTGCTCCCTGTGTTTCCCTGCTTTCATTGTAAAAGATCCTCCAGTTAATAAAAAGCACACTGTGTGGCAAACTGCCTTGGTAACTTTAAAGGTGCAATTGTGTTCCAGAAGGTGTTTGAATCTGCTGGTTGGAGGTGGATGAGAATTTCATGGAAAGGACCAGTCCAATTCAAGTGAGAATACAGTGTGCTGGGCGACGCCCATGAACGTTTTTTTCCCGGTTTATTGGATTTTGCTGTTGAATTGGAACAGCAAAGGGGGATTGGGAAGTGTTGTAGACACAGGTTACTGCCGCTGTTGTGTTTTCTTTATGTTTATAACCGATACCAAAACGGGGCTGTGTTTATATGTACATGTTAACTACATTCTTAGAATAAGACTCGTTTTGATTAAAAGCGTCTAAGTCTGATGAATCACACCTCAAGTGAAGGCTCTTGTGTTCATCCTAGCCAAATTCAACACAAATGTTATTGATCAGGTAAACTTCATAATACACTTTCGAATTTCTAAGCCCTGGCCAATAACATGCCACCGGCATTGAATGGATGCTAAATAGCTACAAGCACTCTCAGGTTCAACACAACATTCAATGGTACGTCTTTCACAGCTTAAGAATTAATGTATTTGCTGAAATCCAGCGTCACCAACCATATTTGGACAGTTTCTTACCAACTCGTCTCGAACGGGCATGCAGGAAGAGCTGTCCAGATGTTCAAAGCGGCAATGAAGTAACAATCTCACAGGCACCTCATGCTTTGCTTGGCGGACTTATTTCTATCGTAAAATCCAGCCCCACTCAGTGCCACGGGGGTTACCCGTACTGAGTTGGTAATAGACAGGCGTTCCAGGGCCAGGCTCCATCTCACATTTACAAATTGTCTTGAGATGGTGGAGACGAACAAGCCTCGTGGAAAACCCGCCATGATTTATCCAAAGGGGACAAGTCGTGTTAAGCTAACGGCTCCGGAGATTAAATGTGCTTTGGAGCGGGACTTCATTCAGGGCTGGAAGGGTTGTAAAAAAGACGGGTCAATATCCTATATTGTTGACATACCAGGTCTGAGGGTTGAAAGCACGTTAAGGAGCAGAGAGTGCGATATCGGCTTTGGAAACAGCTGTAGGTAATTCCAGTAGACAGTACACCATTTGCGTGAGGGAGGTGAAAGCAGCGTGAGTTAATTTGGAGGGAACGACAAGGACCATCGAGGAGGCCGCAACAACAGCCAGTCCAACGCCTGTTCTGAACGCTAGAGTCTCACATCTGGTTGTTGGGACTCAGGCGTTCCTACCCTGGAAGAACCAGTGTCAAAGGTAAAATGCTCGACAAGACTGAGGAAGACGGATGATCGACGTAACTTCAGAAATCAGTTTTGTGCTCCTTTCCTGAAACTCTTTGTAAATAACTGTACATATGAGTTATTTATGATAATTTGGTGACGGTGGCGTTTGAAGGAACTTAAGGGGAGACGACTGTGTGTCACCGCTTTGATACTTCTTGGACCCGTGATTGGTCTGGAGTCAATGGAGGCTTTGCACGCGGAGGGTTGCCTATCATCACTTTATGTTCCAAACCGAGTGCGAGGGAACCTGATGCAGAGAAGCAGGGGAGTCGAGGAAACAAGGCATGCCTACCTGCCGTGCAACCACATGTATATGGTAGCCTTCTATTTAATGAAACTTTTCAGTGTTTACAACATCGCCTCATTGGCCACCTCAAATACAATAGAAACCCATCAGGATTGGCCCATATTAAAAAATTCTAGAATCCTTGCAGTGTAGAAACCTGCCATTCAGCCCATCAACTCTGCACCGACCCTCCGAAAGAGCACCTTAATCTGGGGTTACTCCTCCACCCTATCCTCGTAACTCCACGATACCAGACACAGGCACCAACCCTGGAATCAGACAGCAATAGGATAAAACAACTTCTGGACCAGAATCCGCTCTCGTTCATCTCACGTTTCGCATTGGAACATCTCCGGATCAAGCACCATCACGATCAATCACCCTTCAGGTTCGTTTTCTCCTCTCCCAATTAAATACGGTCCCATGCTCTCTGTTCCTATCCCTCTCCATAACTATGGTAAAGGACAAGGAGTGTGGTAACTGTCACAGAAATGCTCTCCCACCGAGACATCTGTCACCTGGCCTGATTGGTTGCCAAACACCAAATCCAATATGGCCTCTTCCCTAGTCGGCCTATATACATATTGAGTCAGGAATCCTTCATACACACACCTGACAAAACCTGTTCCATCCTAACAATTTGCACAAAGATGGTTCCAGTCAATACTAGGGACGTTGAAGTCACCCATGACAACAACTGTACTTCTGCACCTTTCTAAGATCTGTCGCCCAATCTGTTTCTCCATCTCTACGGGGGGTCTATAGAAAACTCCTAATGAACATAGAACATAGAACAGTACAGTACAGTGCAGGCCTTTCAGTCCACGAAGTTGTGCCGACCATTTATCCTAAGCTATATCAACCTAACCTACGCCCCTTCAATCTACTCCTGTCTATGTGTCTGTCTAAAAGTCGCTAATGATTGTCTAAAATGTCCCTAATGACTCAGACTCCACCACCTCTGTTGGCACTGCATTCGACACACCCATCACTCTTTGTGTAAAAAAACATACCTCTGACATCTGCCCGATATCCTCCTCCAATCACCTTAAAATGATGTCCGCTCGTGACAGTCATTTACACCCTGGGAAAAGTCTCTGGCTATCCACTCTATCCATGCCTCTCATTACCTTGTACACCTCTATTAAGTCACCTCTCTGCCTTCTTCGCTCCAGTGAGAAAAGTCCTAGTTCCCTCAACCTTTCTTCATAAGAACATAAGAACTAGGAGCAGGGGAAGACCACATGGCCCCTCGAGCCATCTCCGCCATTCAATGAGTTCATGGCTGATCTTTTGTGGTCGCCGCTCCACCTTCCGGCCTGAACACCATAACCCTTATACCCTTGATAGTTAAAAAAATTATCTAACTTTATCTTAAAAACATTTAATGAAGGAGCCTCAACTGCTTCACTGGGCAAGGAAATCCATAGATTCACAAGCCTTTGGGTGAAGAAATTCCTCCTAAACTCAGTCCTATATCTAATCCCCTTATTTTGAGACTATGCCCCCTAGTTCTCCTTTCACCCGCCAGTGGAATCAGCCAGCCCGCATCTATCCTATCTATTCCCTTCATAATGTTATATGTTTCTATAAGATCCCCCCTCATCCCTCTAAATCCCAACGAATACAGTCCCAGTCTACTCAACCTCTCCTCGTAATCCAATCACTTCAACTCTGCGATCAACATATTGAATCTCCTCTGCACACCCTCTAGCGCCAGTACGTCCTTTCTCTGGTTAGGCGACCAAAACTGAACACAATACTCCAGGTGTGGCCTCACTAACACCTCATACAGCAGCAGCATATCCTTCCTTGTCTTAACTCCATCCATCTAGCAGTGAAGGATAAAATTCCATTTGCCTTCTTAATCACCTGTTGCACCTGTAAACCAACGCTTTGCGACTCATGCACGAGTACACCCAGATCTCTCTGCACAGCAGCATGTTTTTATATTTTATCATTTAAATAATAATCCCTTTTGCTGTTATTCCTACCACAATAGATTACCTCACATTTGTCACCATTGTATTCCATCTGCCCGACCCAGTCCATTCACGTAACCTCTCCAAGTCCCTCTGCAGACTTCCGGTATCCTCTGCACGTTTTGCTTTCCCACTCATCTTAGTGTCGTCTGCAAACTTGGACATATTACCCTTGGTCCCCAACTCCAAATCATCTATGTAAATTGTGAACAATTGTGGGCCCAACACTGATCCCTGGGGGACACCACGAGCTACTGATTGCCAACCAGAAAACCACCCATTAATCCCCACTCTTTTCTTTCTATTAATCAACCAATCCTCTATCCATGCTACTACTTTACCCTTAATGCCATGCATCTTTATCTTATGCCGCCACGTTTTGTGTGGCACCTTGTCAAAGGCTTTCTGGAAATCCAGATATAGCACATCCATTGACTCCCCGTTATCTACCGCTCCGGCAATGTCTTCAAGAAATTCCAGTCAATTAGTTATGCACGACCTGCCCTTTATGAACCCATGCTGCGTCTGCCCAATGGGACAATTTCCATCCAGGTGCCTAGCTATTTCTTCTTTGATGGTATATTCCAGCATCTTCCCCACTACTGAAGTTAAGCTCGCTGGCCTATAATTACCCGCTTTCTGCCTACCTACTTTTTTAAACAGTGGTGTCACATTTGCTAACTTCCAATCCTCCGGGACCACCCCAGACTCTAGTGAATTTTGGTAAATTATCACTAGTGCATTTGCAATTACTGGCATGTTTTTTGTGTCTTCCACTGTGAAGACCGACCCAAAAAACCTGTTCAATTCCTCGGGCATTTCCTCATCTCCCATCAATAATTCTCCCTTTTCTTCCTCTAAAGGACCAATATTTACCTTCGCCACTCGTTTTTATTTTATATTTTTGTAGAAACTTTTACTACCTGTTTTTATATTCTGAGCAAGTTTACACTCATATTCTATCTTACTATTCTTTATAGCTATTTTAGTAATTTTCTGTTGCCCCCAAAGATTTCACAGTCCTCTCGTCTCGCACTAATCTTTGCCACTCTGTATGCGTTTTCCTTCAGTTTGATACTCTCCCTTATTTCCTTCGACATCCACGGCCGATTTTCTCACTTTCTTCCGTCCTTCCTTTTTGTTGGTATAAACGTTTGCTGAGCACTGTGAAAAATCGCTGTGAAGGTTCTCCACTGTTCCTCAACTGTTCCACCATAAAGTCTTTGCGCACAGTCTACCTTAGTTAGCTCTTCGCTCATCCCATTGTAATCTCCTTTGTTTAAGTACAAAACACTAGTGTTTGATTTTACCTTCTCACCCACCATCTGTATTTTTAAATTCCACCATATTGTGATCGCTCCTTCCGAGAGGATCCCTAACTATGAGATCATTAATCAATCCTGTCCCACTACACAGGACCAGATATAGGACCGCTTGTTCCCTCGTAGGTTCCATTACATCTGTTCGAGGAAACTATTGCGGATACATTCTATAAACTCCTCCTCAAGGCTGCCTTGACCGACTTGGTTAAACCGATCGACATGTCGATCAAAATCCCCAATGATAACTGCTGTACCATTTCTACATGCATAAGTTATTTCTTTGTTTATTGCCTGCCCCACCATAATGTTACTATTTGGTGGCCGATGGACTACTCCTATCAGTGACATTTTAGCCTTACTGCTCCTGATTTCCAACCAAATGGATTCAACCTTATCCTCCATAGCACCGAAATCATCCCTTAATATTGCCCGGATGTCATCCTTAAATAACAGAGCTACACCACCTCCCACCCATCCACACTGTCCTTCCGAATAGTTTGATACCCTCGGATATTTAACTCCCAGTCGTACACATCCTTTAACCATGATTCAGTGATAGCCACTAAATCATAGTCATTCACGATGATTTGCGCCATCAACTCATTTACCTTATTCCGAATACTACGAGCATTCAGGTAAAGTACACTTATGTTGGCTTTTATACCTCTGTTTTGAATCTTAACACCTCGATCAGTAACCTCTCCTAAGTTATATTTCCTCTCAACTTTTCTCCTAATTTTCCTTGTCGTTGAGCCCATATCTTCATGTAACAACCTGCCGTGTCGCTTACCCTTTATGTTTTTACTTCCCATTTTAATACTTTTAGTATTACTGGGTCTATTCACTGTGCTCCCCTCAGTCACTGTACCTTGTACTGTCGCCCTTTTTGATTTTTGACTATGGCTCCTCTGCCTTACACTTTCCCCCTTACTGCCTTTTGTTTCTGTCCCTGTTTTACTACCTTCTGACTTCCTGCATTGGTTCCCATCCCCTGCCACAGTAGTTTAAACCACATTGGTCACATACCCTCCAGTCCTGGCAGCATCCTTGTAAATTGCCTCTGTACCCTCTCCAAAGCATCCACATCCTTCCAATAATGAGGCGACCAGAACCGGGCACAATATTCCAAGTGTGGTCTAACTAAAGTTTTAAAAAGCTGCCGCAAAACCTAGCCGCTCTTAAACTCAATCCCCCTGTTAATGAAAGCCAACACTAAAGATTGGGGGGGGGGGGGGGGGAAGGGAATGTCAGGGAACCAAGAAGTGAAGTAATCAGTGGGAAGCGTAGCTGCTTAGGAATACAAAAGAGCACGAAAAGACATAACTCAGGAGAGGTTACAATAGTCCCCATCCCACAAAATATGACACAGTGTATGGAAAGGCTCAATAAACCAAGGTCCACCACACTCAGAAAACAAAAAGGGACGGTCAATAGAGAATTAAAGGTGCTATATTTAAATGCGCGCAGTGTACGGAACAAGGTAGATGAGCTTGTGACCCAGATTGTGACTGGCAGGTATGAAGTGGTAGGCATCACAGAGACATGGTTGCAGGGGGTTCAGGACTGGCATTTAAACATCCAGGGATTCACAACCTATCGAAAAGACAGAGAGGTGGGCAGAGGGGGCGGGGTTGCCTTGTTAATTAGGAATGAAATTAAATCAATAGCACTAAACGACATGGGGTCGGATGATGTGGAGTCTGTGTGGGTAGAGTTTAGGAACCACAAAGGCAAAAAAAAACATAATGGGGGTTATGTACAGACGTCCTAACAGTGGTCAGGACCAAGGGCACAAGATGCATCACGAAATAGAAAGTGCATGTCAGAAAGGCAAGGTCACAGTGATCATGGGGGACTTTAATATGCAGGTGGACTGGGTAAATAATACTGCCAGTGGACCCAAGGAAAGGGAATTCATTGAATGTTTACAGGAGGGCTTTTTGGAACAGCTTGTGATGGAGCCCACGAGGGGACAGGCCATTCTGGACTTTGTGTTATGTAATGAGCCAGACTTGATTAAAGATCTTAAAGTAAGGGAGCACTTAGGAGGCAGTGATTATAATATGGTAGAATCCAATCTCCAATTTGAGAGAAAGAAGGTAGAATCAGATGTAAAGGTGTTACAGTTAAATAAAGGTAACTACAGGGGCATGAGGGAGGAAGTGACGAAAATCGACTGGGAGCAGAGCCTAGTGGGAAAGACAGTAGAACAGCAATGGCCGGAGTTTCTGGGAGTAATTGAGGACACAGTACATAGGTTGATCCCAAAGAAAAGAAAGGTTATAAGAGGGGGGATTAGGCAGCCATGGCTGACAAAGGAAGTTAGGGAATGCATCAAAGCAAAAGAGAAAGCCTACAATGTGGCAAAGAGTAGTGGGAAGTCAGAAGATTGGGAAGGCTACAAAAACAGACAGAGGATAACAAAGAGAGAGATAAGGAAAGAGAGGATCAAATTTGAAGGTAGGCTAGCCAGTAACATTAGGAATGATGGTAAAAGTTTCTTTAAATACATTAAAAACAAACGGGAGGCAAAAGTTGACATTGGGCCGCTCCAAAATGACGCTGGTAATTTTGTCATGGGAGACAAGGAAATAGCCGAGTAACTGAGTAAGTATTTTGCCTCAGTCTTCACAGTAGAAGACATGAGTAATATCCCAACAATTCCGGCGAGTCAGGGGACAGAGTTGAATATGGTAGCCATCACAAAGGAGAAAGTGCAAGAGAAACTAAGAGGTCTAAAAATTGATAAATCTCCGGGCCCAGATGGGCTACATCCTAGAGTTCTAAAGGAGATAGCTGAAGAAATAGTGGAGGCGTTGGTGATGATGATTCAAAAGTCACTGGAGTCAGGGAAAGTACCAGAGAATTGGAAAATCGCTGTTGTAACCCCCCTGCTCAAGAAGGGAATAAGGAAAAAGATAGAAAATTATAGGCCAATTAGCCTAACCTCGGTTGTTGGCAAGATTCTAGAATCCATTGTTAAGGATGAGATTTCTAAATTCTTGGAAGCGCAGCGTCGGATTAGGACAAGTCAGCATGGATTTAGTAAGGGGACGTCTTGCCTGACAAACCTGTTAGAGTTCATTGAAGAGATAACAAATAGGTTAGACCAAGGAGAGCCAATGGGTGCTATCTATCTTGACTCCCAAAAGGCCTTTGATAAGGTGCCTCACGGGAGACTGCTGAGTAAAATAAGGGCCCATGGTATTCGAGGCAAGGTACTAACATGGATTGACGACTGGCTGTCAGGCAGAAGGCAGAGAGTTGGGATAAAAGGTTCTTTTTCGGAACAGCAACCAGTGACGAGTGGTGTCGCGCAGGATTCAGTGTTGGGGCCACAGCTGTTCTCCTTATAAATTAACGATCTAGATGACGGGACTGAGGGCATTCTGGCTAAGTTTGCCGATGATACAAAGATAGGTGCAGGGGCAGGTAGTATGGAGGAGGTGGGGAGGCTGCAGAAAGATTTAGACAGTTTAGGAGAGTGGTCCAAGAAATGGTTGATGAAATTCAACGTGGGCAAGTGCGAGGTCTTGCACTTTGGAAAAAAGAATAGAGGCGTGGACTATTGTCTAAACGGTGACAGAATTCATAATGCTGAAGTGCAAAGGGACTTGGGAGTCCTAGTCCAGGATTCTCGAAAGGTAAACTTGCAGGTTGAGTCCGTAATTAAGAAAGCAAATGCAATGTTGTCATTCATCTCAAGAGGCTTGGAATATAAAAGCAGGGATGTACTTCTGAAGCTTTATAAAGCATTAGTTAGGCCCCATTTAGAATACTGTGAGCATTTATGGGCCCCACACCTCAGGAAGGACATACTGGCACTGGAGCGGGTCCAGCAGAGATTCACACGGATGATGCCAGGAATGGTAGGCCTAACATACGATGAACGTCTGAGGATACTGGGATTATATTCATTGGAGTTTAGGAGGTTGAGGGGAGATCTAATAGAAACTTACAAGATAATGAATGGCTTAGATAGGGTGGATGTAGGGAAGTTGTTTCCATTCACAGGGGAGACCAGGACCCGGGGGCACAGCCTTAGAATAAAAGGGAGTCACTTTAGAACAGAGATGAGGAGAAATTTCTTCAGCCAGAGAGTGGTGGGTCTGTGGAATTCATTGCCACAGAGGGCGGTGGAGGCCGGGACGTTGAGTGTCTTTAAGACAGAAGTTGATAAATTCTTGATTTCTCGAGGAATTAAGGGCTTTGGAGAGAGAGCGGGTAAATGGAGTTGAAATCAGCCATAATTGAATGGTGGGGTGGACTCGATGGGCCGAATGGCCTTACTTCCACTCCTATGTCTCATGGTCTTATGGTCTTAACACACCATACGCCTTCTTATCAACCCTGCCAACCTGGGTGGCAACTTTGAGGGATCTATGTGCGTGGACCACAAGATCCCTCAGTTCCTTCACACTTCCAAGAATTCTGCCTTTAACTCTGTATTCAGCATTCAAATTCGACCTTCCAAAATGAATCACTGCACATTTATCAAGGTTGTACTCCATCTGCCACTTCTCAGCCCAGCTCTGCATCCTGACAATATCCTGTTGTAACTTGCAAAAACCCTCAACACTATCTAGAACTCTACCAACCTTTGTATCATCGGCAAACTTACTAACCCACCCTTCCACTTCCTCATCCAAGTCATTTATGAAAAGCACAAAGAGCAAAGGTCCCAGAACAGATCCTTGCGGAAAATTAAGTGACGGCTCCTTTCTTGTTTCTGATTTCCTCCCACACTGTCTCAGAAGACAACCATTCCCCGAGTACCTCCTTTTCTGCAGCTGTGGTGCACTCCCTAATTAACAGTGACACTCCCCCTCCTCTTTTCCCTGCCTCCCTTTTATTCTTAAAACATCTAAACCCAGGAACATCTGACAAATATTCCTGCCCCGGTGAAATCCAAGTCTCCGCCATGGCCACAACATCGTAGTTCCAAAAACTGGTCCATGATCTGAAGTCATCTCTCTTATTCCTGCATTGAAACATTTTAATCCATTCCACAGAGTGAAACTTTGCCCTATCAACTGTCTAACCCTCCTCACAGACTCAGTGCATTTTTGCCTGTTCAAATGCTACCCTATCCTTTGACCCATATCTCTGGTTCCTACCCCTCTGCCGAACTAGTTCAAACACTCCCGAAGATTCCAGAAAACTTCCCACCCAGGATATTGGTGCCGTTCTAGTTCCGGTGCAATCCTGCCTTCATGATCGCACCTTCTCCAGAATGTATCCCAATGATCCACACGTACGAAGCCTTCCCCTCTGCACCAGTCCTATAGCCAGTTGTTCGGCTGCACTCGCTCTATGTTCCTTGCCTCACTTGCACGTGACACCGTTCGTAATCCTGAGATTACTACTCTGCTTGTCCTGCTCTTTAGAACGTCAATCAGGGAACAGTGCAGCACAGAACAGGCCCTTTAGCCCACGATGTTGTGCCGACCATTTGTCCGTATCTAAGATCAACCTAACGTACACCCCTTCAATTTACGTGTTTCCATCTGCCTGTCTAATAGTCGCTTAAATGTCGATAATGACTCTGACTCCACCACCTCTGCTGCAGAGCATTCGACACACCCACCACTATACGTGTAAAAAACCTAACTCTGACATCTCTCCTATACTTTGCTCCAATCGCCTTACAATTATATTCCCCCGTGACAGCCATTTCCACACTGGGGAAAAGTATCTGGCTATCCACTCTGTCCACGCCACTCATCACCTTGTATACCTCTATCAAGTCACCTCTCTGCCTTCTTCGCTCCAGTGACGAAAGCGCTAGCTCCCTCAATATTTCTTCATCAGACATGCCCTCCAGTCCAGGCAGCATCCTGGCAAATCTCCTCTACACCCTCTCAAAAGCATCCACATCCTTCCTATAATGAGGCGACCAGAACTGGACGCAATATTCGAAGTGTGGTCTAACTAGGGTTTTATAAAGTTGCATCGAAACCTCGCAGCCCATAAACTCAATACCCCTGTTAATGATCCTCATCCCTTTCCTAAGCTATGTCTTTGGTGCCTCTGTGGACCACGACTGCTGTTGCTCACCCTCTCCATTAATAATCCTGTAGACTCGATCCCAGATATCCCTGATCCTTGCACCCGGGAAGCAACATACCTCCCGGGAGTCTCGTTCGCGACCACATAATCTCCTATCCGTTCCTCTAATCACTTAGACTCCCATCACTATTGCTTTTCTATTCTTCCCCCTTCTCTTCTCAGATTCAGGGGCAGAGACATGGCCGCGAAGGCCTTCACCCGGTAGGTGAACCCCTCCCCAACAGCATCCAAAATGATATACTTGCTTTGAAGGGGAAGGGCCACGTGGGTCCTCTGCACTGTCTGCCCGTTCCTTTTTATCCCCTGACTGGAACCCAGCTATTCTTGTGCTGCACCTTGGGCGAGGATATCTCCACCTTGGGTTTTGTCTAGACACATTACAATTATCATTCGGCTTCCGATTCCATATGGTTGATACAAATGGCGAAGAACAATGAGCCCAGCGTTGACCCTCCTGAAACACCACTTCCCAACTCCTTTCCCTGTTTGTGTACCCAGTTGATTGTCCATTCTACTGCTGTGTCCTCTAACTCTGTATGCTTTGAGGTTATTCACCAGGGCGTCAGATCTTAAAGAGACATTCAAGAAGTAAAATTGACTTACATCAGTCGTACTAATCTTACATTGAAATAGTTCACTCAAATCTCTCAGATTGATATTGATTTTGGAATGTGTGCTGACTAGTTATTATAATCTGCATTTTATCTGAAAACGTTGATTCCACTTTTTCCTACTATTGATGTTGTGACTGGAGAATTGTTTTAAGAAATTGTTTTATTTTCTGTCTTAAAGTGAAGAATAACAGAAACAAATTGCTGCCTTTCAATTCTTCTGTGCTGCCTTTGATTTATTTTGTAATATAAATATATACATAATAGTGTCTCTTCAGTTTCAACTGTCAATCTCTGAATATTTTTAGTTCAAATCTAACAGCCTCCTGTCATGTCCCGATCCATGGATCTCACCCTCTGGCCTCGTTTTTGCTCTAGATATTTTCATTGAGAGCTGTGCGACATGGACCATCTGAATTTCTCTGCTCCTCACGTTGACTTGATTCTCTCGCCCCCCCGAGCCTGTTCCCTCCTCTCTCTAATATCCAACCCTGACCTGGTGATCAAAGCTTCTCACGATGATGGTGCCTTTATTGACTGACAAACTGACCGCTTCATCGCAGAGTCTGAGCGCCAAGTCATAGGTGCATCTTGCTACTTCCCCCTGGACCGTGACCCCACTACCAAACTTCATGATGCTGATTCCAGGACATCAGTGACACCAGCGACTATGGAGATCGTCTGTCCACATGACCAACATCACAGTCACGCAACCCCGCACAGCCTGTATTAACGTGCAACTTTTAGCTCCTCCCCAAAATCCACAAACAGGACCGTCCCAGTGGACCCATTATTGCAGCCTGTTTCAGCCCTACCAAACTAATTTCTTCCAATCTCCTCTCCCTAGTTTCATTCCTTCCAACCGACATTTCTGATTCATCTGATGCTGCATGTCACACAAACACCGTTCATTTCCATGGCACTACTGTCCTAATCTTTCTTTCGTATATCCAGTCCCTCTGCACCTCTTACCCCCCACCCCCACCCTTCCCAACATGAGAGTCAGAGGATTCTCAGCTTCTTCCTTGATCGGACGCCCTAGTGTGCCGATGCTAACACCCAGCATCATGGATGGACATAACCTAGTTCTCCCAATATCTCCCCTTCCCTCGCCTGTTCTAATGATGCAACTTTCTGACATGTGCGCATTTTCCTTAACTTTGCCTTCACCACCTTGTTTTAGGAAACAGGCCACTCAAAAGTGTTCAACTCATTTCCCGTACCTCTCCTCTCACACATTAGCCTCTTTCCCTCACAAAATCATGATGGAGTTCCCCTATCCTAATTTCCACACCACCGATGTTCACGGCCAAAGGCTCATCTTCAGCCATTTCAACTCAAACTAGCATGATGCCACCATGAAACACATCGCCACCTCCCTCCAACAACTCCTCACACTGTTTGCGTTCTTCATCTACCGCTCCACCTTGACAACCATGTCCACTGCCCCTAAGCAGTGGACATCCCATTCCTTTTCCATGTCACAGTCCCAAGCTATCAAAGAAAGCGTACAATCTACCCCTTTACCTACTTCCATTTCAGCATCTCTGCACCAAGTTTTTCTCTCAGGTGAAACAGCGTTTGGGCTACTGCATTCACTGCTCCACATGCAGCATTGCGGAGTCTAAACAATGGCTGCTTGGCGCCTTTTGCGATCATAACTGAGCCCACAAGCATGACCCCAAATTCCTGTTGCGTGTCATTGTAATGAAGGAACTTCCTCTCATATCAGCACATCTGTCCGTGGACTGATGCGAGGATCCAGTAAAATGCAACGCAAGTTGGAGGAGCAGGTTCCCCGCTTCCATTTATGCACGTTACAGCTCTCAGGATTCAGGTTTCAGTTCACCAGTTTTTCATTGGGAGCTTTCTCAACCATCATAACGCCATTATTTGTATCATGTCTCATTTCTCATTTTTTTAACATCCATTGCAATGGCCCGAATCTGGACCGTGTGTACTCCTGGCAAATGAACCTAGAGGAATAAATCATTCCAGAAATCCATATTTCCATGTTCCTGAGAAAAGCTTGTCACGGATTGCTTCCAAATCGGGAGCAGATATGTCCCTGGGAGCAATATGATCTGGGGATTTTTGAGACACTACGATGGAGCTTGTGCCATACCTACGACTGCATCTGGGAAGGGTGGGCCCTGGGAATGTTCTGGAGACTATACAGTCTCTAATCATCCCATGACTATTAACTGGGGAAGTTCTGCACCTGTTTGATTTTATCCAGTGTTGATAGAGGACTCCAATAATCCAGTGTGGCGTCCAATTCCATCAGCTGGCCAGACAAGCGGGCGGTCCAATCTTGGAAGTGATCAAATAATTGGGTATGATGAGTGGTAACTGTTTCTGTGTGCTGTATCCCGTTTGGAAAACCTGTCCAGTCAGAATTAATCCTGTAAATAAGTATAAAAAAGAAATGTAACTTCCCCCAAAGATATTTAAATAATGAACGTTTACCCACTACTGCTTTCAAATAGGCTGCAATTCACAGCCCCCCCCCCCACCCCGCCCGCCCTCCCTAAACACGTGGGTTACACTTGCTCCTTCTCTCTCTGCGATTTAAACCCTCATCAACTAACATCCCCACGCAGCGACTGCCGATTTGATTGATGCTGAAATACTGTCCTTACTGTTGGTTCTGACATGGAGTAAGTTTAATCAGTAATTTCCAGGCTCTTCACCCTTCTTCCTCTGTCAGTTAATTTACTCGGAATTGTGATACAATGTCGGGAAGGTGTGGCCTGTTTCCGTGCTCCACTCGCTATCTGGAGGCCATGGCAACGGCGCATCTGATGTTTGTTATATCTAGCACCATACTGAGCAAGATCAATCCTTTTTACTTCCCCCGGAATTTCCTGGATCTCACGCACGTGTGTCGCGTTAAATATATCCTGAGAGCTGCTGCCATGGAGATTTATGTCTGGTTCACCCTCACTTTCTCATTTGATAGATTTGTGGCCATTCGCTGGATTTGTGGCCAAACTGAAAAGTAAATATTGCACGGGAAAAACTGCGGCTGTGGTTCTGCCAACAACCGGCACCCTGCTCTGTGTAAAGAACATTCTCCAGTATTTTATCTATGAACCTGTAGTGATAATCAAAAATGTCCAGTGGGGCTGTGCTACAAAACAAAGCTATTGGAGTGACCGCGGATGGGTTGTATATAACTGGATTACTCGCGTTTTAACACCATTGCTCCCGTTCGATTTAATCCTGTTGCTCAATGCTCTGACAGTCAGACGCATTTTACTGACCAATCGAGCACGGAAGGCACTGGAGGTCCAGAGTCAGGGAGAGAATCGTAGAGAACCAGAAATGGAGAACAGAAGGAAGTCAATGATTTTACTGTTCAGCATCTCCGGAGCTTTCATTCTCGTCTGGATGGCGCCTGTTATAAACAAATTCTATATTGAAATGGGAGGACTACCCTTCGTCAGTATAATTTACAACGAGTCGGATATATGCTGCGAGGTTTTAATTGCTGCACAAACACATTTATTTATGTGGTGACTCAATCCAGGTTCAGGGAACAGATCAAGATTGCTGTGAAATATCCAATTATATCAATAATTACATTAATGAATAAACAAAACTGACAGATAAACCCTCCAGTGCGTCTCCAGTGAATTCCTCCCTGATTGCAACTCCCGATCTTACACCACAACCCCGTTACCCTCTGACTTCCTTCCCGTTTGAGATCACTCTAATTCTCACAACACCTTACAACACATTCCCCATTTTACACTCCTCGTTTTATTCCGTCGCCCCTCGAGGTTCTGGACTCTAACACCCATTTCTATCTAACACCCAGTCCGCCTAGGTTTTAACCCAGATGCTCGAAGCCCCTTCAATCACATGCACCCAGTTCCCCCACCCGATTTCCTCGCTTCATTTCACACAAGCTCTCCCTTTGCATCGCTCTTGGAATATCTCTATAACTACATGCTAACGTATACCTCCCAACCATCTCTTAAGACCTTGACCAAAATGGCTCTCTCCACACAACCCTGACGGTTATCGCGGCCCCCTCCCGGCCAGTTATTCCACCTTGTGAAAAGTCTTCACCCTATCTAATCCTGCCTCCCTCTGAAGACAACAACAAAGAACAAAGAAATGTACAGGACAGGAACAGGTCCTTCGGCCCTCCAAGCCCGTGCCGACCATGCTGCCCGACTAAACTACAATATTCTACACTTCCTGGGTCCGTATCCCTCTATTCCCATCCTATTCATGTATTTTTCAAGTTGCCTCTTAAATGTCACTGTCGTCCCTGCTTCCACCACCTCCTCCGGTAGCGAGTTCCAGGCACCCACTACCCTCTGTGTAAAAAACTTGCGTCGTACATCTACTCTAAACCTTGCCCCTCTCACCTTAAACCTATGCCCCCTAGTAATTGACACCTCTATCATGGGGAAATGCCTCTGACTATCCACTCTGTCTATGCCCCTCATAATTTTGTAGGCATCTATCAGGTCGCCCCTCAACCTCCGTCGTTCCAGTGAGAACAAACCGAGTTTATTCAACCGCTCCTCATAGCTAATTCCCTCCAAACCAGGCAACATTCTGGTAAATCTCTTCTGCACCCTGTCTAAAGCCTCCACTTCCTTCTGGTAGTGTGGCGACCAGAATTGAACACTATACTCCAAGTGTGGCCTAACTAAGGTTCTGTCCAGCTGCAACATGACTTGCCAATTCTTATACTCAATGCCCCAGCCAAAAAAGGCAAGCATGCCGTATGCCTTCTTGACTACCTTCTCCACCTGTGTTGCCCCTTTCAGTGACCTGTGGACCCGTACTCCTAGATCTCTCTGACTTTCAATACTCTTGAGGGTTCTACCATCCACTGTATATTCCCTACCTGCATTAGACCTTCCAAAATGCATTACCTCACATTTGTCCATATTAAACACCATCTGCTATCTCTCCGCCCAAGTCTCCAAACAATGTAAATCCTGCTGTATCCTCTGACAGTCCTCATCGCTATCCGCAATTCCACTAACCTTCGTGTTGTCTGCAAACTTACTAATCAGACCAGTTACATGTTCCTCCAAATCATTTATATATACTACAAACAGCAAAGGTCCCAGCACTGATCCCTGCGGAACACCACTGGTCACAGCCGTCCAATTAGAAAATAATCCTTCCATTGCTACTCTCTGCCTTCTATGACCTAGCCAGTTCTGTATCCACCTTGCCAGCTCACCCCTAATCCCGTGTGACTTCACCTTTTGTACTAGTCTACCATGAGGGACCTTGTGAAAGGCCTTACTGAAGTCCATATAGGCAACATCCACTGCCCTATCTGCATCAATCATCTTTGTGACCTCCTCGAAAAACTCTAACAATTTACTGGGACACGACCTCCCCTTCACAAAACCATGCTGCCTCTCACTAATACGTCCATTTGCTTCCAAATGGGAGTCAATCCTGTCTCGAAGAATTCTCTCCAGTAATTTCCCTACCACTGAAGTAAGGCTCACCGGCCTGTAATTCCCGGGATTATCCTTGCTACCCTTCTTAAACAGAGGAACAACACTGGCTATTCTCCAGTCCTCCTGGACTTCACCTGAAGACAGTGAGGATCGAAAGATTTCTGTCAAGACCTCAGAAATTTCCTCTCCAGCCTCCATCAGTATTCTGGGCTAAATCCCATCAGGCTTTGGGGACTTATCTACCTTAATATTTTATAATTCGTCTTTTTGGATTTTAATGTGACCCAGGCTATCGACACACCCTGCTCCAGACTCAACATTTACCAATTCCTTCTCTTTGGTGAATACTGCTGCAAAGGATTCATTTACTCCCTCTCCCATTTCCTCTGGCTCGACACATAGATTCCCTTGCCTATCCTTCAGTTGGCTAACCCTTTCCCTCGCTACCCTCTTGCTTTTTATGTACGTGTAAAAAGCCTTGGGATTTTCTTCAACCCTATTGGCCAATGACTTTTCGTGCCCCCTTCTAGCCCTCCTGCCTCCTTGCTTAAGTTCCTTCCCACTTTCCTTATATTCCACACAGGCTTCGGCTGTTCCCAGCCTTTTAGCCCTGACAAATGCCTCCTTTTTCTTTTTGACGAGGCCGACAATATCTCTCGTTATACAAGGTTCCCGTAAATTGCCGTATTTATCCTTCGCCTTCGCAGGAACATGCCGGTCCTGAATTCCTTTCAACTGATACTTGAAAGCCTTGCACATGTCAGATGTTCATTTGCCCTCAAACATCCGCCCCCAATCTTGGTTCTTCAGTTCCCGCCTAATATTGTTATAATTAGCCGTCCCCCAAATTAGCACATTCATCCTAGGACCACTCTTATACTTGTCCACCAGCACTTTAAAACTTACTGAATTGTGTTCACTGTTCCCGAAATGCTCCCCTACTGAAACTTCTACCACCTGGCCGGGCTCATTCCCCAATTCCAGGTCCAGTACCGCCCCTTCCCTAGTTGGACTCTCTGCATATTGTTTTAAGAAGCCCTCCTGGATGCTCCTCACAAACTCTGCCCCGTCTAAGCCCCTGGCACTAAGTGAGTCCCAGTGAATATTGGGGAAGTTGAAGTCTCCCATCACCACAACCCTGTTGTTTTAACTCTTTTCGAAAATCTGTCTACCTGTCTGCTCCTCTATCCCGCGCTGGCTGTTGGGAGGCCTGTAGTAAACCCCGACATTGTGACTGCACCCTTCTTATTCCTCATCTCTACCCATATAGCCTCACTGCCCTCTGAGGTGTCATCCCGTAGTACAGCTGTGATATCCTCCCTAACCAGTAGCGCAATTCCTCCACCCCTTTTACATCCCCCTCTATCCCGCCCGAAACATCTAAATCCTGGAACGTTTAGCTGCCAATCCTGCCCTTCCCTCAACCAGGTCTCTGTAATGGCAACAACATCATAGTTCCAAGTACTAATCCAAGCTCTAAGTTCATCTGCCTGACCCTTAATACTTCTTGCATTAAAACATATGCACTTCAGGCCACCAGGCCCGTTGTGTTCAGCCACTTCTCCCTGTCTGCTCTGCCTCAGAGCCACACTGTCCCTATTCCCTAGTTCTCCCTTAATGTTCTCACATTCTGACCTATTGCTCCCGTGCCCACCCGCCTGCCACCCTAGTTTAAACCCTCCCGTGTGACACTAGCAAACCTCGCGGCCAGGCTATTTATGCTTCTCCAGTTTAGATGCAAGCCGTCCTTCTTACATAGGTCACACCTGCTGCGGAAGAGCTCCCAGTGGTCCAGATAACGGAAACCCTCCCTCCTACACCAGCTTTTTAGCCACGTGTTTAGCTGCTCTATCTTCCTATTCCTAGCCTCACTGGCACGTGGCACAGAGAGTAATCCCATGATTACAACCCTAGAACCTACCCTGATTAAGTCACCAATGCCTATGAACATTCCCTACGTACATTAATTCCCCTTTCCCATGAGCAGCGCGTATCCTGACTAATTCCCGACTCCCTATGAGCAGCCCGGAACAGACTAATTCCCTGTCTCTGTCAATAATTCTCAGCCAGATTAAATCCCCAGTCTCTGTGAGCAGCACAAATCCTGACTACCTTAAACTTCCAGTGAACACCCACACACTGATTAATTCCCCACTCCCTGTATAATGCTTTCCCAAACAAATTCTCCAGACCCAGTGAACAGCCCCTGCACTGACTAATTATCATCTCGCTGTGAACTTCCTCTATTCTGATCATGTCATCAGTCACTGTGAAATGCTCATCGCCTGACAAAGTCCCATTTCCTGCAAGAAAACGCCTCTGGTGACTAATTTCCCATTCCCTGGAAAAGGTCCCTGCCCCGATTAATACACCCTGCAAGTGAACAGCCGGTACCCTGAGGAATACCACCCCCCCCCCCTCTCCCCCACGCCTGAACAATTTCTACCGTGATTTATTGCACCCTTGCTCGGAAATACACATAATGTAAGCAATTCTCCCACCCCGAGAACTGGCACAACCTGATAGACCGATGGCAATGTAACCCACCTTGTGAACTATCCTTACCCTTTCCAATACCCACTTCATTTTCACAGCCCCCTCCTTCCAATCCCGTTCCAGTGACCAATTCCTACTATATGCTGTCTTATTGTATAAGAGTATAGCTGCATATTAGTGAAACAGGGAATCTGAAGAGCGTTTTAAGGAGTCATTTAATTTAGAAGCTGATTACAATCTGAATTCTAGTTTGGTCGACAATTCATCAAATTAAAATATGTTGCTCGATTGACTACGTAAAATTTAGTTGCAGCTTCAAAACACACGTTTACAGGCTCCCAGATGAAACTCGCTAGTTCGCTCACTCTTGGTTCAGAAGACTTGAATCAGGAGGGATGAAAGGAGATACCCTTCAGTGCTACCATGTGTGCACCGAATGCTCTATTGTTATATCAGAATGTAGCTGGAGTTTCGTCAAACACGGAGGTAGCTTAGTGACGTTGGAGCTATCAACACCAGACATTTTAGCGACACCTCTACTCGGGCAACATGCTGAATGTTAAAAACACCCGGAAATGCAATTGTGGCGTTACGGGTAAGACCACTAGCTGGGAAGTAACTGATAATTTGCATGACCATATGTCTGTTATTGTTTGGTTAAAATAAAAAGGATATATATTTTAAGTACAAAAAAAAATGCAAAGATGGGCAGGTAAGGTGGATTCGCAATGCTAAAATTGACTCTTTACATTCAAAGCTGTGTCGTTCAGGCGGGGTACCCGGATATGGCGGTTGCATGGGGATTGTTATCGTTACCTTTCAAAGGGTCTGAGAAAACACTACGGCTTGAATGACCTCCAGCTGCATAGTCGGCATTTAATTAGGAAGCAACGACAGACGATGTTATTCTCCCTGCATGATGTGGGAGTTGATAGACCCCCGTGAGGTTCCCCGTGACCGCATCTGCACAAAGTGTTGGTTCCTCGAGGAACATCAACTCAGTCAATGAGCAATGTCTGAACCTTGGACGTTGCGACACAGCCGGGAGGGTAAGAGTTTCCTGAACCCTGTGTCTCAGGAGATAGTCACACCCTTTAGATTATCTAGAATTTGACCATCGTGAACGACAGGAATATGAGGCTATGAGTCAGGCAGGAAAAGGGGTGCATGAGGTAGCCTTTCAAAAGTCTCAGCACTTGTCCTTGACCAGCAAGTTCGATATTTTGCTCCGAGATGTACAAGAGCTAGGCTGCGAGAGGATGCGAAAACTGACCACAGCACCGTGGTACACGGATCATGTAAGTAACAGGAGAAAATGACTGTGCAGATCTGGAGGCAGTGTCGTTAGATGCATAACCACGGTTCTCTGTGATCAGGAACAAAAGTCCCAAAGGCGTAGTTGCCTACCTGGTGCCTATGTTATGTATCTCGTATCTGGACTGCAGAGGGATTTGGAGTGGGTGGGTAAAAATCCAATTTCCATTGTCCATGTACGTACCAACGACTTCGGTACAACAGGGATAAAGGTTCTGCTGAGCGAATATTAGCAGCGAGGGGTTAAAAGAAAAAGAACAAGCAACAAGGCAACAATCTTCCTATTATTATTTGAGACGCCCACTCATTAGCACATTGTCAATGAAGTTAAAGAGGCAAATGCGAGGAACAATGTTTCATATTGGACAAATGGTTTTGATTTAACCGGAGAAATTGGTACAAGAACAGGGGAAGAAGGGTGTTGTTCCATTGCGACAGTCTTCTTCGTAACCATGCTTGGACCAGGGTCCGAGAAATTTATATTAGTACGGGTTTTGAGCAACAGATTGGGGAAGGGTTCCGTTTCAGGAAAAGTTAGACATCCAAGATTAAAGGAGAAGATGGCAGGGCTTGCTAACGACGGAGCTGATTGTCACCTTAAAATAAAAGGAAGTTACATAATCTCTCAATATCATGTCACACCAATGTGTCAGGTCAGAGCAGAGAAATTTGACAGTGGAACAATCTTAACGGTTTTGTGACTGAAATCACAAAGCATTCTGAACAAAATGTATTGGCTCACGATGCAAATAGAATAAAGGGTATGATTTGATTGATTTTAGAGAGGCACGTGTGCTCTCGATTGCTGTCCATTCGCTAGTGGGGGGATTCTGTTTTCCTACGTACTTCAATGGGATTTCCCATCCAAACCAACCCACGCTGCCAAGCAATCCGCTAGCAGGCGTGCGCTCGAGCGGGAAAAGAGAATTTCAAAGGTCAGTGAATTCCGACCCAGGTCTGGGAATTGAAGATACAAAGGTACTCAATAATTTGGAAGATAGACAGGAAGGCAGTGGAGGTATTGCAGATTTGCACGGAAATTACTGGAACAATGTTGAATGGGAAATGAAATAAATCAAGATATGGAAACAGTCTGGGTAGAAATAAGAAACAGCAAAATAAATAAGTCCCTGGCAACTGTAATTTATACGTCCGGCAAAAGTAGTTCTGCAGTAGACACAGTATAAACGAGGAAATATTGGATGAGAGGGCCCATATTGTTGGAGAGGCCAGTATGGAACTAACTGGTAAGTAAGCTCGAGGAGATACTTGTTAGGAAGGAAGATGTGTTGGGCATATTGAGAAACGTGAGGGTAGACAAGTCCCCCGGGCCTGACGGGATATATCCAATGATTCTACGGGAAGCAAGAGATGAAATTGCAGAGCCGTTGGCAGTGATATTTTCGTCCTCACTGTCAACAAGGGTGGTACCAGGGGATTGGAGAGTGGAGAATGGAGTGCCCCTATTGAAAAAAGGGAATAGGGAATAACCCTAATTACAGGCCAGTTAGTCTTACTTCGGTGGGAGGCAATGTAATGGAAAGGTTGATGAGGGATAGGATTTCTGAGGATTTGGGAAGACACTGCTTGATTAGGGACTGTCAGCACGGGTTTGTGAGGGATAGGTCTTGCCTGACGTGGATGAAAGCAAAGCAAACAGCAGAGGACCCTGAATTGATCACTGTGGTACGCCACTGGTAATATTGACATGGATTTTGTTAAGAAATTTAATAAGATTCCCCAGGGAAGGTTTATGGAGAAAGTAAGGAGGCATGGGACCGTGGGGAATTTGGCCAGTTGGTAACGAACTGGCTAACCGGTAGAAGTCAGAGAGTGGTGGTGGATGGCAAATATTCAGCCTGGAGCCCAGTTACCAGTGGTGTACCGCAGGGATCAGTTCTGGGTCCTCTTCTGTTTGTGATTTTCATGAATGACTTGGATGAGGGAGTTGAAGGGTGGGTCAGTAAATTTGCAGACGATACTAAAATTGGGGGAGTTGTGGATACTGAGGAGGGATGTTGGCGGCTGCAAAGAGACATAGATAACATGAAGAGCTGGGCTGAGAAGTGGCAGATGGAGCTTAACCCTGAAAAGTGTGAGGTTGTCCATTTTGGAGGCACAAATATGAATGCGGAATACATGGGTAACGGTAGGGTTCTTGGCAATGTGGAGGAGCAGAGAGATGTTGGGCTCTATGTTCATAGATCTTTGAACGTTGCCACTCAAGTGGTTAGAGATGTGCAGAAGGCCTATTATGGTGATAATGCAGCTGTACAAAACCTTGGTAAGGACCCATTTGGAGTACTGTGTGCAGTTCTGGTCGCCTCATGTGCAAGATTTGGAAAAGGTGCAAAGGATCTTGACCAGGATGTTGCTTGGAATGGAGAGCAGGTCGTACGAGAAAGGTTTCAGGGTACTCAGCCTTTTCTCATTAGAACGGAGAAGAATGAGGGGCGACTTGATAGAGGTTTATGAGATGATCAGGGGAATACGTAGAGTAGAGAGTCAGATACTTTTTCGTCCGGTGGAACAAACCATTACAAGGGTACATAACTTCCAGTTGAATGGTGGAAGATATAGGGGGGGTGTCAGAGGTAGGTTCTTTACCCAGAGGGTAGTGGAGCATGGGATGCATCGCCTGTGGAAGTAGTTGAGTTGGAAACATTAGTGACGTTCAAGCGGGTATTAGATACGTACATGGATTACTGTAGAATGCTGGGGTGTACATTGATTTGTTCTTAGTATAGGAAAACATTTCGGCACATCGTGGGCCGAAAGGCCTGTTTGGTGCTGTATTTTCTATGTCTGTAATAAAGGTATGAGACTAATCACGGGAATTCTAAATATGCATTTCGACTAAGTTAATCAAATTGGAATGGGTCGCCCAAGGGGAATTTAATTGAATGTAATAATGGGTGTGACTTGGAGCAATATATAGTGGAAAAAAACAGTCAGCAGGCTATTGTAGATTTGGAATTGTGTAGCTAGGAGGAATTAAGCAAGACCAATAAAAAATAAGGATCAACTTGTGAATAGTGACCATAACAAGACATAACTAAAAACGCTGTTTACGGGTGATAAACGGTAGCCCACTCAAGCATTCTGCAGTTAAACAAAGGTAAGTACGGAGGCATGTGTCGATATTTTCCCGACGCATTGGGTAGAAGGATGAATAGGAGGGCAGGTGATGGTCAGTCGCAGCAGTTTAAGGAGATATTCAATTATTCCCAAGTGAGATATGTCCCGGAGAGAAAAAAAGGCAGATTGTGGAAGGGGCGATTGACATCCATGGCTAAGCAAGAAAGTTAAAGATAACACAAAAACCTAAACTAAGGCAAATAATGCTGCATGTGTATGTGACATTCTGGGAGACTAGGAAACCTTTCAAGATGAAAAAAGTGCTGGTAAAACGTTTTACAAAGAGAAAAGGGTTGATGGGAAATGTTCAGACTGGAGTTCAGTTACTGGTGGTGAACCACAAGGATCTGTTTTGGGGGCACTGCTGTTTGTCATTTGTATAAATGACCTGGAGGAGGGCGTAGAAGAATGGGTGAGTAAATTTGCAGACGACACTAAAGTCGGTGGAGTTGTGGACAATGCGGGAGGATGTTACAAGTTACAGAGGGACACAGGCAAGCTCCAGCCCTGGGCTGAGAGGTGGCAAACGGAGTTTAATGCAGAAAAGTGTGAGGTGATTCATTTTCGAAGGAATAACAGGAAGACAGAGTACTGGGCTCCTGGTTATGTTTTGGCAGTGTGGATGAGCAGAGAGATCTCGGTGTCCATGTACATAGATCCCTGAAAGTTGCCACCCAGGTTGAGAGGGTTGTAAGAAGGCGTACCTTTATTGGTAGAGGGATTGAGCTCCGGAGTCATGAGGTCATGTTGCAGCTGTACAAAACTCCGGGACGGCCGCCTTTGGAGTATTGCGTACAGTACTGGTCACCTCATTATAGGAAGGACGTGGAAGCTTTGGATCGGGTGCAGAGGAGATTTACCAGGATGTTGCCTGGTATGGAGGGAAAATCTTATGAGGAAAGGCTGATGGACTTGAGGTTGTTTTCGTTAGAGAGAAGAAGGTTAAGAGGAGACTTAATAGAGGCATACAAAATGATCAGGGGATTAGATAGGGTGGACAGTGAGAGCCTTCTCCCGCGGATGGAAATGGCTAGCACGAGGGGACATAGCTTTAAACTGAGGGGTAATAGATATAGGACAGAAGTCAGAGGTAGGTTCTTTACGCAAAGAGTGGTGAGGCCGTGGAATGCCCTACCTGCAACAGTAGTGAACTCGCCAACATTGAGGGCATTTAAAAGTTTATTGGATACGCATATGGATGATAATGGCAATGTGTAGCTTAGATGGCTTTTGTTTTTTGACTTCCCATGTCGGTGCAACTTCGTGGGCCGAAGGGCCTGTACTGCGCTGTATCGTTCTATGTTCTATGTTCTATAACCTGTTCTATCAGTTTAGTATATTCGTCATCCCTTACCCCTGCATCCTTTAATAACATTTTCAGCCTCCGAGGAGACGGATGTGCAAATTGCCTCTGCATTTCTAATACAACAAGCTTTTTGTCAGCTGAAGTCCCATGTTCAACTGCCACTAACACACTCTTAACCACTCTACTTGAAATATTATTTGTCAGTAATGGAATACAATAGTATCCCGACTCTGTAAATTGTAAGTCCACCGTCTTTCCAAAAACTGTTGTCTTATCCTATTCCATATCCAGTTTCATGTGTGCTTTCTTCATCGACAGTCTGCTCAGAAGCAAAGGTATCTCACTTGATACAACATCCGTACTAACGAAATGATTCACGCCAGCAATATTGCAAGGGATCACCACTCTTTTCAGCGACTTCAGAGTATTATCCTCCCCAAACTTGAAACTTGTGGAACTTTCAAATTCCTTATCACGTTTACGATTTTCATCATTCAAGGAGTCCAGATAACATTCCACACACAATAGATGTGCACCCACTGTCCAATAAAGCACAGTTGAAGGATTCTGCAACTAACACCCTCATTACCGGCAAAAAACTGCTTGTTAATAGGACAATGCCTTCTTTCTGGTCACTATATTTTTCCTCTTCTGACTCTTCCGTGTCATGTGTCGCTTAAAACACTCTATCAGAACGAGTTGGACAGTTAAAAGTGTAATGGTATTGAGCGTCACATCGAAAATATCGATTTATCATGCCCCGTACATTTCTGGGGTTCATCTTCTAGGTTCTAACTGGTTTTCTGTCTTCATAAATTCCTTGTCTACGTCTCCTTCTACAGTCTTCGGCCCTGTTCGTAGCTATACGATTTCGCCATCCAGTCTGGAGTGCATCTTCCATTTTCTGCCTTATTGCAGGCTGATCTACTTGGGTCATTAGAGCCATCTGAATCGAATGTTTCCACATAAACTTTTGTAAAGCTTTTGTCATCTGTTCGAATAAGGTATCCTTATCCATAAACTGAACTCTTGTCAAAACCAGAAGCCTATCCATGTTGCTCACTCTAGCACAGTCAAGTAATTTAAAGGCCAACACAGACTCTGGAAATTACAGATTGTGCTTCGCCTGCCTTTTATATAGTCTGCCAAATTCCATTATATAGTCTTCCATGGAGAAATCCTCAATTTTCCGGAACTTATCAAAGTCCGACCATGCTTCACACGCACTTAACAAGTCATCTTTATCCTAGGTTCAGCCATGTATCCCTTTTTTCTCACTCACTCCTTGGTTTGATGTGGAAAAGTTGTATCTATCAACCCTTCACATTTACACAGCACACATCCTCTGCTACCAATTGTTAGGCGTTTTAGTTGCTGTGGTATGAAGAGTCAAACGTTGTGTTCCTATTTCACCAACACACATGTATTTCATTCCAATAGACTCTGCACAAAACTCTAAGTACGCATCACCAGACACAGAGGCCACCTGAAACTTCTTTACATATCAGTGTCAATTATTGCATACTTAAAATAAATGAGACAACTAATTGCAATGTCTCTTAACCCATTAATTAACGCAATTTGGTTGACGGAGTGTGAGGTTTTCCACTTCAGTCGGACGACTGGAGTGGCTGAATGGCATACTTTTGATCTTATGTACATAGTCAATTTCAACCTCACTGAGAACAGCCCGTTCCCGCGGCGGCATGTGGCGCAGTGGTTAGCACTGGGACTGCGGCTCCCAGCCGTGAGTCACTGTCGGTGTCGAGTTTGCACATTCTCCCGTTTCTGCGTTGGTTTCGTCCCCACAACCCAAAGATGTGCTGGCTAGGTGGATTGGCCACGTTCATTTGCCCCTTAATTGTGAAACAAAAATAAATAATTGGCTACTCTAAATTTATAAAACAAAAAAAGAACAGCCCCTTCCCTTAGTAACTCCGCTTGCCTCTGATCTGCCTTTACACTGACGAATTCGCCATTGCTGTTCATGGCCAAAACTCCGACTAATTCACTTTCACGATGAATCACCCTGAACGTGACCAATTAACACACCTTTTCAATTATTCATTCAGCCTCTGCCGATGAACAGCCATTAAACTGACTCAGCCCCTTTCCTCTATTCAGCGGTTACACTGACTAACCTGGGCAGAGAGACCCCACTCTCCATTCGCTGCTCATTCTAAACTGTGAACGCATTATCTTTCTGCGCCCCCAGTCCATCTAACAGAATCTACATCTTATAGAACACACATAGACCATAGAACTGTACAGCACAGTACAGGCCGTTCGGCCCACGATGATGTGTCATACTAGTCTGACACTAGATCAAATCAACCTACTCCCAACCATTCTAGTGCACTCCATATTGTAGCCACGTGAAATGACTAACTCCCGATTCAAAATGGAGAACGGAAAAGGCTGATGGGAAAGTCAGCCAACAGGCCAACAACGAGCAGTAGCAGGTTGTCTGTGTATTTACCCCTGGAAAGGCCATAACAAGATCGATACCAGCAACCATCAGCTTAACAAAACACCAGCCATCTGCATACTAATGAGCAATCCCCGGGAACAATAAGCAACATGTAGACACACACACAAAGCCAAACCAGACTCTTGGGCGCCAGCAGAAGCCTACACAAAGGGAGGTTAACGACCACCTCAACACCGCCAATCGATCCAGCATTGGAGAAAATCGAACCAAGTGATTGGGACAAAGTCCAATCACTTGGGACCAGGTACAGGGTCCGCCCCGAAAGGCGGGAAGCCCCTGGGGACCATAAGAATTGAGCCCCAAGTTCAATGCGCTCTCTTCCAGGTCTTCTCTTCAGCTCTTCACCACCGCTTCTCCAGCTCTCCACTCCTCAGCAGCTGGTAAAACTGTAAGTCGTACTTCAACGCTCGCTACGAGATAGGCGCTCCTAGCTACCAATCAGTACCATCTTCGAATCCTGCAGGCTCAGAACCCGAACGAAAGGCCATTCGTTTCCCTGACCTGGTGGGCCAGTTCCAAGTTAAGTATTGGCCTATTAACTGTAGAAGTACCTTAGACGTAGAATGTGTGCATGAGTAGTGATTACTGTGAATAATAAATGTGCTTTGATTTAAATCTTACTAAGCGGTGTATTGGATTATTGATCATTATACTTGAACCACGTGGCGGTATCATAAAAGATACCTGGCGACTCAAGAGCAAAGGTAATAAAACAGAACAATTGAACCAAGGCAATGTTAGCAACATTATTTGGCGACCCAGATGGGACCCGATCTAGAAGTGGAAAACCATTCTGGGAGAACCCAAGAATTTGAATTAGAGATCCAATTGGAAACAGAAAACCACAAGTGTTCAAGCAGTTCTGATCAATACTCATAATTTGGAAATGTGTGTATGCATGCGTAACTGACAGGGTGATAAGGTAAAACTGATAGATTTTTTTGTTGCGTCAAAACTGTCGGAAGTTTGTATTTCGGAAAGTTGCGAAAGCCGTCCCCGTATTTATAGCACCGCCTTAATACCCCTGTCCCAAATTTGAAGAGCAGCATTCGGATTAAAACTTCTTTCCCAAATTTGAAGAGCCGCATTCGGATTGGACAGATGGCAATGCAGGCAATGTAGCGCCTAATGAACCCAGAGGAACTTGCGGTCACAGCGACCAGCAGCAGTAGAGTGGGACAATGTCCCATTTGGGAGGAAGAGATCAGGAAATATCTCAAAGGGAAAGGATGGCCCCTTTGGAATGAATTCTGTGACAACGTGGAATCAGGCCTCGGGAGTATAGGACATACTTGGTGGGAGAAACTGAGCGAGATGCACCGAAAGAGCTTGGGAAAAGCTCGCAAGCCGATCACAATCGTATTCTGCTTGGCACACTTGCGTGGCACAGAGGAGGTCGTTAGGACGCTCCAGAAAGAAGTTGAGGGCATACATCGAATGAGTAAGCTCGATGTAAGCGAGGTAGAAAAGGAGATTTTGGAATTGAGAAGGAAGTTGGCAGCAAAAGATGGAGAGGTGGATGACGCCAAAAGGGCTCACCAGTCTTGTCTGGCGCACTTAAGCAGCTTCCAGTCTCACTACGAAAATGCCTATTAGGACACGCAACGTGCAGTCCTGGTACGAGAAAAAACGGAAAAAACAGGTAGAAGCATTACAGAGACAGTGTGGTGACCTCAAGGCAGCATTAAAGAGCACGTCATGCTGTCACCACAGAACAAAGACAACGCATGCTAGATCACGCAAAGTGCCGGAAGCAGATTGCAGAGCTGCTATCTCTGCTTTCAGTTCAGAAAGGTTTCCAGGAAACTTTTGGAGAAAAGTTAGATCAGGAAGACGGCCCTGATTGGGAAGAATTGAACGAAACAGCGCAGAGATATGTTCAGGGAACATGTGCACAGGGAAAGCCACAAAAGAGGAAAGCGCCCCAACCACCCACACAACAGATAGTTCAAGCTCCAATGAATCCAGTAACCACCCACCGCACAGCCACATCAGACGATGCGGAATTTCTATACTCCACACCGTTAACAGTGACCCAATTACGGGGCGCGTGCGATAAGATCACACCGTTCCGCCCCCACCTCAGACCCCCACCATTTCTTTGCCACAGTTAAGCATCAGGCGACCATGTACGGCCTGGATGAGCGAGAGCAGGTAAAGCTCACCGTTTTAAGTTTAGACCCTTCAGGAGCAGCAGACCTTCCCGACCCACAGAATGTAGAAGAGGGCACCTTTGCAGAAATGCATACCACGATCCTGGGTGCGATCGGGTATAACTGGGGTGACCCCGTAGATGGCCTCAACAAATGTAGGCAAAATAAATCCTGTGAACGCCTGTGGATTCACTTTGCAGAAGTCTTTGGAGACTTAGACCGTGCCCATTTGTCCCCAGACAACATGGCCAAATGGACCCGCACCCTTATCTCCCATGACACAGAAACAGGACAGAAAGCCTGCACGAGTTATGATCCCTCAGAGGAGGCCCATAACGAGAAGTGGGTAGTGAAAAGATTGTCCCGCGTTTGGGAGCAATCTATACAGAGCGAAACCGCAGTCAAAAACACCGAGGAAAAGCAGGCCGCCACAGATATGCAGGCAGTAAAAACAACACACCATAACCCCGCATGGGTGAATGAGGGAAAGAATAGCCCCCACCCAAGCCACAGGAGTGTTACAACTGTGGACAGTTGGGACACTTCGCAAGAGAGTACAATGCCCCTAAAAAGCCACAGCGAGCCCAGCAGACGGGCACTCTGAGTAAGAAAAAGACAGAGCCCATTCATAGCGTTAGCGCCCGTTCAGATCAGACGGACTTGACCGGAACAGACTGACGATGTACGAGCTCCCCCAGTTGGGTCTGCGACACTCTTTGGGATAGGCCCAGACGACCGGTAGCTGCAGCAAAAATTCGGGAACAGCCCATCGAATTTCTCTGGGACACAGGAAGGTCCCGCACCACAATAAATTCCTGTACCATGTTCCAAAAGGACAAGTGGCCCACTACAGCCACTATCACACTCAGCGGCATTACAGTCCATTCACAGCAGGGACACATCACAGCCCCTGTATCCATTCAAATCGGTACCATCACCACCAAGCACCCCTTGGTTTTAGTTGACCTGCCCCACACAGCAGAACACATTATGGGAATCGATTTCATGAATTCCCATAATCTTTCATTCGATCCAGTCAACCAGTGTGTCTGGAAGATGGCAAAATCCGCAAGAGCCCCCGCAACGCTCAAGATAGGAGAGTACATGAATAAAATTAGTGTCGTAGGTGAATTTTGATTCAACCCGACCACGCTTAGTACGGACAAGCAGGTTAGGGCAGTTCTGCAAAAGTACAGGGCAGCATTCGCGACCCACAAGCACGACTGTTGACGGATCACTGGCTCCGTACAAATACAAGGACCTGACCCTAGACCCCAAAAACAGTACGGATTTCCACAAGATGCTGAGGTAGAAATCTCCAAGGTAGTAGAAAGCTTATTGGAGCAGGGCATACTTAGATCAGGAGCCTCTACTATTAATGCCCCGATTTGGCCTGTGAGAAAGCCCGATGGTCGTGGCGACTGACCATCGATTACCGAACACTTAACAAAGTCACCCCCGCAGCAGCCCCCACAGTAGCAACAAGTCCCGAGACCATGCTCAAGCAGGGACTCAATTCCCGATTTTTTATGGTTTTGAACGTCAGGAATAGATGCTGGTCCATTCCATTGGCAAAGGCGTGCCAGTACAAATTTGCCTTCACCTTTAAAGCACAGCAGTACACGTGGGCATGCCTGCCACAAGGCTTCCACAACTCCCCCTGCATTTTCCACCGACAGCTGGCAAATGGTTTAGCCAAATGTTCTCACCCCGAATATCTGGTACAGGAATGTGCTGGGGTTATATACAGAGAGCATGACTTGCTGTCCTATCCTGTACTCAGTCGCATGCACTGTCTTGTCGAAACGAGCCTTGCTCTGTTACTTCCTTGTGCCCAATTTTACTGCGGCTGAGAGCTGAGCCGTTTTAACATTTTCCACTAATTGCTCTACTGCCTTCTCGTGTGTGAGGGCCGTCACTTCGGGGCTGGTCAAGTCTAAGCCTTATAAAAAATTGTGCCTTGCATGGGGCGTCCGGTCATGAGAGTGTGTGGGGTCTAACATATGGAAGTAGAAATTGTGTTCCACAAAACCATGAGCGCAAAAGGGAGGACTGAGTCCCAAGTGGTGTTGTTCTACGGAACCATTTTTCTGACGGGGGATTTTAGGGTCCGATTCATGCTCTCCACGATACAACTCGACTGTGGGTGGTATGCTATGTGGAATTTCCGGGGTGATGCCAAATATCGTGAGGACATTCTGCATAACACGTCCCGTAAAATAGGAGCATTGTTCGGATTCAATGCTGCGGGGGAGTCCCCATCTTGTAAAGATGTTGTGGGTCAAAATCTTGGCTGTGGTTTTTGCAGTGTTTGTGCGGGCTGGGAATGCTTCCACCCATTTCGCAAATGTGTCAATTACCACAAGTACATATTTATAGCCATTCCTGCAAGGAGGCAATGGTCCTATAAAATAAATCTGGAGGTTAGTCCAGGGGCCATTAACGGGTCCGGTGTGGCTGGGTTGAGCCTTTTTGGCATATCTGTCTGGATTATTCTGGGCACAGATAATACAAGTCTCGATGTAATGGTTTACATCATCCTTTAAATTCTGCCACCAACAAAGCTGCTGAGATGGGCTGTAGTGGGATCGATTCCCTGATGTCCATGACCGTCATGGAACAAACAAATCAGTTGATTCCTGTCCTGTTCAGGAACCACATAAAGGGTGTCTTTTAACACAACACCGTCATGTGTGGTCAGTGCCTTTTTGAATCTCTCATAGGCTTCTGGATATTTTCCTTTTACAGTCTCCCTGAGATTGCTGTCCTGCTTCTGGGCCTCTACTAGATCCTCGATCGTTGTCTGTGAGACCTGAACTGCACTCACTGGTGCGCGTTCGGGGGGTTTCCAAAAATGTCCATGCCTGGAACCTGCCTTAGCCAATGCGTCGGCTTTTACATTTCCGGGGGCGGGGGGGGGCGGGGGGGGGCGGGGGGGGGGAGGGGGAGGGGGCGTGTGGGGGGGGGGGGATGTGTGCATGAGTAGTGATTACTGTGAATAATAAATGTGCTTTGATTTAAATCTTACGAAGCGGTGTATTGGATTATTGATCATTACTCGGACTTGAACCACGTGGCGGTATCATAAAAGATACCTGGCAACTCAAGAGTAAAGGTAATAAAACAGAGCAATTGAACCAAGGCACAGTTAGCAACAATATGCCTAGCCATTAACCGCTTGAATGTTCCTAAATGTCCAAGGGGGTTCTTTTGCTAACACTGTTCGGGATGTTTTAAACTAGTGCGGCAGGGGGATGGGAACCAGATTAGGAAATTACAGATCAGTAAAGAGGCAGCAACTAAAGCTAGTTAGGTGTTAGATAATAAACTCAATGTGACTAAGGGGAAGAGTAGACAGGGAAGAGATGATGAATGCAAATGGGCATGTGGTCTGAGGTGCATTTGTTTTAATGCGAGAAGTGTAGCAGGTAAGACATGTGTATTTAGGATTAGTACCTGGGAATATGATGTTATTGGTATTACTGAGATTTGGTTGAGGGAGGGGCAAGACTGGCAACTAAATATCCCAGGGTAGAGATGTTTCAGGAGGGATAGAGAGGGAGGTAAAAGGTGTGGAGGAGGTGCCTTACTGGTCAGAGATGATATCACAGCTTTGACTAAGAAGGGCACGATGGAGGATTCCAGCACTGAGGCCATATGGGTAGAGCTGAGAAATAGAAATGGTGCAGTAACATTGTTGGGACTTTACAACAGGCCTACCAAAAGCGAGATTGAACTAGAGGTACAAATATGTAGACAGATTATAGAAAAATGTAGGAGCAATCGGGTGGTAGTGATGGGAGATTTTAACTTCACTAAAATTGAATGGGACCCATGTAGTGTTGGAGGCGTAGATGGAGCAGAATTTGTGAGGAGCATCCAGGAGAGTTTTTTTTTTAGAGCAGTATGTAAGTAGTCCAACTCGGGAAGGGGCCATACTAGACCTGGTATTGGGGAATGATCCCGGCCAGGTGGTTGAAGTTTCAGTCGGTGATTACTTTCGGAATAGTGATCACAATTCCGTAAGTTTTAGAATACTCATGGGCAAAGGCGAGGGTGGTGCAAAATGAAGAGTGCTAAATTGGGCAAAGGCCAAGTATAACAAAATTCGGCAGGAGCTAGGGAATGTGGATTGGGAACAGCTGTTTCAGGGTAAATCCGCATTTGAAATGTGGGAGTCTCTTAAGGAAAGGTTGATTAGAGTACAGGCCAGACATGTCCCTGTGAAAATGAGGGATAGAAATGGCAATATTAGGGAACCATGGATGACGGGTGGAATTGTGAGACTAGTTAAGATGATAAAGAAAGCACACATAAAATCTAGGCGACTTAAAACTGATGAAGCTTTGGAGGAATATCGGGAAAGTAGGAAAAATCTCAAATGCGCAATAAAGAGGGCTAAAAGGGGGTCATGAAATACCTTTGGCTAACAGGGTTAAGGAAAATCCCAAAGCCTTGTATTCGTATTTAAGGAGCAAGAGGGAAACTAGAGAAAGGATTGGCCCACTCAAAGACAAAAGAGGGAATTTATGCGTGGAGTCAGTGGAAATGGGTGAGATTCTAATTGAGTACTTTGCATCGGTATTCACCAAGGAGAAGGATATGACGGATGTTGGGTTTAGGGATGGATGTTGAAATACTCTACGTCAAGTCGGCACAGGAATGGGGGAGTTTTGGGTATTCTAAAAGGCTTCAAGGTGGACAAATCCCCAGTTCCGGATGGGATCTATCTCAGGTTACGGAGGGAAGCGAGGGACGAAATAGCTAGGGCCTTAACAGGTATCTTTGTAGCATCCTTGCGCACGGATGAAGTCTCGCAGGACTGGAGCATTGCTAATGCTGTCCCTTTGTTTAAGAAGGGTAGCGGGGATAATGCAGGGAAGTATAGACCTGTGAGCTTGACATCAGTGGTAGGCAAACTGTTGGAGAAGATACTGAGGGATAGTATCTATTCACATTTTTAAGAAAATAGGCAGCATGGTTTTGTGCAGGGAAGGTCATGTCTTACAAACCTAATAGAATTTCTTGAGGAAGTGACAAGGTTAATTGTTGAGGGAAGGGCTGTAGATGTCATATGCATGGACTTCATTAAGGCGTTTTATAAAGTTTCCCATGGTAGGTTGATGTAAAAAGTGAAGTCGTATGGGTTTCAGGGTGTACTAGCTAGATGGATAAATTACTGGCTGAGCAACAGGAGACAGAGAGTAGTGGCGGAAGGGAGTGTCCCAAGATGGAGAAAAGTGACTAGTGGTGTTCCACAGGGATCCGTGCTCGGACCACTGGTGTGATATACATAAGTGATCTGGGTGAAGGTATAGATGGTCTGATTGGCAAGTTTGCAGTTGATACTAAGATTGGTGGAGTTGCAGGTAATGAGGAGGACTGTCAGAGAATGCAGCAAAATAGAGATAGATTGGAGAGTTGGGTAGAGAAATGGCAGCTGCAATTCAATCTAGGCAAATGCGAGGTGATGCATTTTGGAAGATCTAATTCAGGGGCGGACTATTCAGTCAATGGACGAGTCCTGGGGGAAATTGATGTACAGAGAAATCTGGGAGTTCAGGTCCATTGTACCCTGAAGTTGGCAACGCAGGTCGATAGAGTAGTCAAGAAGGCATATGGCATGCTTGCCTTCATCGGACGGGGTATTGAGTACAAGAGTCTGCAGGTCACGTTACAGTTGTATAGGACTTTGGTTCGGCTACATTTTGAATACTGCGCGCAGTACTGCTCGCCACATCACCTGAAGGATGTGAATGCTTTAGTGAGGGTGCAGAGGAGGTTCACCGGGATGTTGCCTGATATGGAGGGTGCGAGCTATGAAGAAAGGTTGAGTAGATTAGGATTGTTTTCGTTTGAAAGACGGAGGTTGAGGGGGGACCTGATTGAGGTCTACAAAATTACGAGAGGTATGGACAGGGTGGATAGCAACAAGCTTTTTCCAAGAGTGGGGGTGTCAATTACAAGGGGCCACGATTTCAAGGTGAGAGGGATAAAGTTTAAGGGAGATGTGCGTGGAAAGTTTTTTACGCAGTGGGTGGTGGGTGCCTGGAACAGATATATGAACCGGTGGGGAACAGAGGGAAATCCTTGGAAAATAGGTGACAGGTTTAGATAAAGGATCTGGATCGGCGCACGCTGGGAGGGCCTAAGGGCCTATTCCTGAGTTGTAATTGTCTTTGTTCTTTGTTCTTTTGTTCTAAATTATCCGACTCCACTCCCGTGACTGGGAGTGCGTTGTACGCCGCACCCACTCTCTGCATAAAGAACTTACCTCTGACATCCATCCTGTATTTTCCACCACGAACCTTATAGTTATGCCCCCCAGTAACAGCTGCATCCACCCCATGAAAAAGCCGCTGAACGTCCACTCTATCTATCTATCTATCTATCTATCTATCCATCTATCCATCTATCTATCTATCTATCTCTCTATCTATCGATCCCTTTCATCATCTTATACACCTCAATTAAGTCACCTCTCATCCTCCTTCGCTCCAATGAGAAACGCCCTTTCTCCCTCACCCTTTCCTATGAAGACCCACTCACCAATCCAGGCAGCATCCTGGTAAATCTCCTTTGCACCTTTTCCAATTCTTCCACATCCTTAGTATAATGATGTGACTAGAACTGCACACAATACTCCAAATGTGGTCTAACTAAGGGCTTGTACAGTTGCAGCATAACCACACGGCTCTTAAACGCAATCCCCTTGTTCATAAATGCTGACACAAGGCTTTCTTCACGGCTCCATCCATTTGGGTGGCAACTTTCAAAGATCTATGGACATGAACTCCGAGATCTCTGCACTTCTCCACCTTCTTCAGAACTCTACCGTGAACCATGCAATCCGCATTGAACGTCGTCCTACCAAAATGAATCACCTCACACTTATCAGGGTTAAACTCCATCTGCCACTTTTCCGCCCAGATCTGCATCCTATCAATGCATCGTTTCAGCCTTCAATAGCCCTACACATTATCCACTACTCCACCAATCTTGGTGTCATCAGCAAATTTACTAACCCAACATTCAACTCCGTCATCCAAGTCATTGATAACAATCACAAATAGCAGAGGACCCAGCACTAATCCCTATGGTACACCGCTGGTGAATGGGCTCCAGGATGAAAATTTACCATCTACCAGAACCCTCTGTCCTCTATGTGATAGCCAGTTACTGATCCAATCGGCCACATTTCCCTTGATGCCATGCCTCCTTGTTTTCTGCATGAGCCGAACATGGGGCACCTCATCAAACGCCTTACTAATATCCATGTGCACGACATCAACTGGTCGACCTTCATTTGTAGAACATAGAACATAGAACAGTACAGCACAGAACAGGCCCCTGCGGCCGTCGATGTTGAGCCGCGCATTGCCCGAAACCAAGATCAAGCTGTCCCACTTCCTGTCATTCTTGTGTGCCCCATGTGCCTATCCAATAACCGCTTGAAAGTTCCGAAAGTGTCTTACTCCACTATCACAGCAGGCAGTCAATTCCACACCCTAAACAGTCTCTGAGTAAAGAACCTACCTCGGACATCCCTCCTATATCGCTCACGCTGAATTTATAGTTATGCCCCCTTGTAACAGCTCCATCCACCCGAGGAAATAGTCTCTTAACATCCACTCTAGCTATCAACCTTATTATCTTATAAACCTCTATTAAGTCGCCTCTCACCCTCCTCCGCTCCAAAGAGAAAAGCCCGAGCTCCCTCACCCTTTCCTCATGAGACCTATCCTGCAAACCAGGCAGCGTCCTGGTAAATCTGCTTTGCACCCTTTCCAATGTTTCCAGATCCTTCCTATGATGAGGTGACCAGAACTGCATACAATACTCCAAATGTGGTCTCACCAGCGTCATGTCTAGTTGCAGCATAACCCCGCGGCTCTTATACTCAAGCCCCCTGTTAATAAACGCAAACACAACATAGGCCTTCTTCACGGCTCTGTCCACTTGAGTGGCAACCTTCAGAGATCTGTGGACATGAACCCCAAGATCTCTCTGTGCCTCCACATTCCTCAGAACCCTGCCGTTGACCCTGTAATCCGCATTCACATTTGTCCTACCAAAATGAATCACCTCGCACTCATTAGGGTTAAACTCCATCTGCCATTTTCCGGCCCAGTTCTCCAACCTATCAATGTCTCTTTGCAGCCCACAACAGCCCTCCACATCATCCACTACTCCACCAATCTTGGCATCATTAGCACATTTACTGACCCACCCTTCTGCCCACTCCTCCACGTCATTGATAAAAATCACGAACAGCAGAGGACCAAGCATTGATCCCTGTGGTACACCGCTGGTAACTGGTCTCCAGTCTTATAATTTTCCATCCACCATCACCCTCTGTCTTCTATGTGATAGCTAGTTACTTATCCAATTGTCCAGATTTCCCTCTATCCCACACCTCCTTACTTTTTTCATGAGCCGACCATGGGAAAACTTATCAAACGCCTTACTAAAATCCATGTATACGACATCAACTGCTCTACCTTCATCTACACACTTAGATCCTCCACAAAGAATTCAATCAAATTTGTGAGGCAAGACCTACCCTTCACGAATCCGTGTTGACTATCCCGGATTAAGCTGCATCTTTCCAAATGGTCATAAATCCTCTCCTTCAGGACCCTTTCCATTAACTTAACGACCCCCGAAGTAAGACTAACTGGCCTATAATTACCAGGGTCATTCATATTCCCTTTCTTGAACAAAGGAATACTATTCGCCATTCTCCAGTCCTCTGGCACTATCCCCGTGGACAGCGAGGACCCGAAGATCAAAACTAAAGGCTCTGCAGTCTCATCCATTGCCTCCCAAAGAATCCTTGGGTATATCCCATCTGGCCCAGGGGGCTTGCCGACCTTAAGGTTTTTCAAAATTGATAATACATCCTTCTTCAGAACATCTACTTCCTCCAGCCTACCCGCCTGAATCAAACTCTCACCCTCAAAATCATGGCCCATCTCCTTAAGACCATAAGACATAGGAGCGGAAGTAAGGCCATTCGGCCCATCGAGTCCACTCCACCATTCAATCATGGCTGATTTCAACTCCATTTACCCGCTCTCTCTCCATAGCCCTTAATTCCTCGAGAAATCAAGAATTTATCAACTTCAGTCTTAAAGACACTCAACGTCCCGGCCTCCACCGCCCTATGTGGTAATGAATTCCACAGACCCACCACTCCCTGGCTGAAGAGATTTCTCCTCATCTCTGTTCTAAAGTGACTCCCTTTTATTCTAAGGCTGTGCCCCCGGGTCCTAGTCTCCCCTGTTAATAGAAACAACCTCCCTACGTCCACCCTATCTAAGCCATTCATTATCTTGTAAATTTATATTAGATCTCCCCTCAACCTCCTGAACTCCAATGAATATAATCCCAGGATCGTCAGACGTTCATCGTATGTTAGGCCTACCATTCCTGGGATCATCCATGTGAATCTCCGCTGGACCCGCTCCAGTGCTGAAGAAAAGTATTCATTCAACGCCTCTCTAATTTCTTCTGACTCCATGCACAAGTTCCCACTCCTGTCCTCGACCGGCCCTACCCTCACCCTGGTCATTCTTTTATTTCTCACATAAGAGTAAAAAGCCTCGGTGTTTTCCTTGATCCAACCCGCCAAGGACTTCTCATGCCCCCTCCCAGCTCTCCTAAGTCCTTTTTTCAGCTCATTCCTTGCTACCTTGTAACCCAGAAGCGACCCTACTCAACTTTGTTTTAACATCCTTACACACTCTTCCTTTTTCCGCTTGACAAGACATTCAACCTCTTTTGTGAACCATGGTTCCTTCACAATGTCCCCCCCCCCCCGCCCACCCCCACCCGCCCGTCCCCCGCCCCCCCGCCCGTCTCTTGTCGGCCTATCCACATATAGTGTCAGGAAAACCCCCTGCACACACTGTACAAAAACTGCCCCTTCCGAACTATTCGACCTATAGAGGTTCCAATCAATATTTGGAAAGTTAAAGTCACCCATGACAACCACCCTGTGACCTCCACTCCTATCCATAATCTGTTTTGCAATTTCTTTCGCCACATCTCGATTATTATTTGGGGCCTATATAAATCTCCTAACAATGTGACCGGTCTTTTCCTTGTTATGTACTGAGTTACCTCCTCAAAGAACACAATCAAATTGGTGAGACAGGACTTACCCCTCACAAATCCGTGCTGACTATCCTAGATTGAGTTGCATCTTTCCAAATGATCATAAATCCTATCCCTCTGGACCATTTCCAATAATTTACCGATGACCGAAGTGAGATTAATCGGCCTCCAATGCCCAGGGTTATATCTATTTCCTTTTTTAATAAAGGGGACATCATTCGCATTTCTCCAGCTTCTGGCTCTATTCCTGTAGACAGTGAGGACATAAAGATCAAAGCCAACGGCTCTGCAATCTCATCCCTCGTCTCACAAATAATCCTAGTATATATCCCATCAGGCCCAGGGAACTTATCAGTCCTCAGGCTTCTCAAAATTGCGGACCCAACCTCCTTAAAAATATCTACCTCCTCCAGCCTACAGCCTGTATCGCACTATCCACCTCAAAACATGGTCCATCTCCTTTGTGACTACTGAAGAAAAGTATTCATTTAGGGCCTCTCCTATATCTTCTGACTCCATGCACGCGTTCCCACTACTGTCCTTGACCGGCCCTAACTTCAACTTGCTCATTCTTTTATTCCTCACATAAGTGTAAAAAGACTTGGGGGTTTTCCTCGATCCTAGCCACCAAGGACGTCTCACGCCCCCTCCTTACTCGACTGAGCCATTTGTTGACCTCCTTCCTAGCTATCTTGTATCTCCCAAGTACGCTTCCCGAAATCGATTTCAATCTCCTTCATTTTGTTGAGATTGAGGGAGAGATTATTGTCGTCGCACCAGTTCACCGGATTCTCTATATCATTCCTGTACTCTGTCTCGTCATTGTTTGAAATCAGCAATTTTGAAAATCGAGTTGGAGGGGAATTTGGCCATATAGTCATAGGTGTTTAAGGAGGGGGTTGAGGACACAGCCCTTGTGGGGCACCGGTGCTGAGAATGATCGTGGAGGAGGTGTTGTTGCCTATCTTTCTTGATTGTGGCCTGTGGGTTAGAAAGTTAAGGATACAGACGCAGAAGGAGGAGTCGAGGCCAAGGCCACGTAGTTTGGAGATGAGTTCCGTCGGAATGATGGTGCTGAAGGCTGAGCTGTATTCGATAAATATGAGTCTGACTTGGGCATCACACGGATCAGGGGTGAACTGGCAAGGTGGATACAGAACTGGTCAGGTCATAGAAGGCAGACTGTAGCAATGGAAGGGTGATTTTCTGATAGGAGGGCTGTTCAGCAAGTGCTGGGAGCTTTGCTGTTCGAACTATACATAAATGATTTGGAGAAAATATAACTGGTCTGATTAGTAAGTTTGCAGACGACACAAAGGTTGGTGGAATTGCGGATAGCGATGAGAACTGCCAGAGGATACAGCAGCATTTAGATCGTTTGGAGACTTGGGCAGAGAGATGGCAGATAGAGTTTAATCCGGACAAATATAAGGTAATGGAAGGTCTAATGTAGGTAGGGAATATACAGTGAATGGTAGAACCCTCAAGAGTATTGAAAGTCAGAGAGATTTAGGTGTACAGGTCCACAGGTCACTGAAAGGGGCAACACAGGTGGAGAAGGTATTCAACAAGCACACGGCATGCTTGCCTTCATTGGCCGGGTCATTGAGTATATGAATCGGCAAGTCACGTTGCAGCTGTATAGAACCTTGGTTTGGCCACACTTGGAAAATAGTGTTCAATTCAGGTCACCAGAATTCACTACCAGAAGAATGTGGAGGCTTTAGAGAGGGTGCAGAAGAAATTTACCAGGATGTTGTCTGGTATGGAAGGCATTAGCTATGCGGAGCAGTTGAATAAACTCGTTTTGTTCTCACTGGAATGACGGAGGTTGAGGGGCGACAAGATAGAGTACTACCAAATTATGAGGGGCATAGACAGAGTGGATAGTCAGAGGCATTTACCCAGGGTAGAGGGGTGAATTACTAGGGGGCGTAGGTTTAAGGTGCAAGGGGCAAAGTTTAGAGGAGAGGTACGAGGGAAGTTGGCTACACAGAGGGTAGTGGGTGCCTGGAACTCGCTGCCGGAGGAGGTGATTGAAGCAGGGACGATAGTGAAATTTAAGAGGCACCTTGACAAATACATGAATAGGATGGGAATAGAGGGATACGGACCCAGGAAGTGGAGACGATTTTAGTTTTAGTTGGCAGCATGGTCGGCACGGGCTTGGAGGTGCGAAGGGCCTATTCCTGCGCTGTTCTTTTCTTCGTTCTTCGTTATCTAGGTGTTCCAGTGTAGAATGCAGGTCCATGCATATGGCATCTGCTGTGGACCTGTTGCAGAGATAGGCGAGCTGTGGTGGATCAAGGCAATCAAGGAGGCTGGAGTTGATTCGTGCCATGACTAACCTTTCGAAGCACTTCATGATGATGGATGTCCGATCGACTGGACGAGAGTCATTAAGGCACGCTGTTTGACATTTTTTTGTACAGGGATAATGGTCGACTTCTTGAAGCAGACAGGGAACTCAGCGTGTTGTAAAAAGAGGTTGAAGATGTCTGCGAATACCCAGGCCAGCTGATCCGCGCAAGATCTGAGTGCTCGTCCGGGTTTCCCATTCGGGCCAGTCCCTTTCCATCGGTTGAACTTCGAGAAGGCTGGTCTGACGTCTGCAGTGGTGATCTCAGATATAAATTCATCCGCGGCTTCTGGGGTGGAGGGCTCGCTCTCGCTGACCTCTTGCTAAAAGGGAGCATAGAATGTGTTGAGCTCATGAGGGAGGGGTGCATTGAAGCCGGCGATTTTACATGCCTTCATCTTGCAGCCCGTTATATGTTCAGAGGGACATGCAGACTCGGTGGGCCGAAAAGCCTCGTTCTGTATTGCAGGGATTGAAGTATTCTGTGGTTTGATGGTATGATTGTGGAATTGCTTCCTGCCCCCTCACCTAAACCCTATCCATTGCTCAGCATAATCATTGATGAACAGATAATGAGCACGCAGCTCACCATTATTTAGGAAAGCCAGGCAGAAACGGAAACAGAGATGGAGGGATAAATTGGGAATCTGGAAGAAATGAAATGAAAATCGCTTATTGTCACAAGTAGGCTTCAAATTAAGTTACTGTGAAAAGCCCCTAGTCGCCACATTCCGGCGCTTGTTCGGGGAGGCTGTTACGGGAATCGAACCGTGCTGCTGGCCTGCCTTCAAAGCCAGCGATTTAGCCCAGTGTGCTAAACAGCCCCGCACTGGAGGAGCATGGGGTGAGAAAGCCAACGACATCGGGAAAAGTGACTGACAGAAGTGGGAACATCTATGCTAATACTGAATATATGAACTGCCCCAATCCTATGGTGAGCAGGTAGTGCAGGGTGCGGGGTGAGTTGGCAGCTTGGGTAGTGAATGGGAGGAGATTTCGAGGACGATGATCAGTGTTGGTGTAGTTTTTACATTACTTCAGTAACATAGCTAGAGGTCAGAGTTGAAACACAGATCCCGACTTTCTCAAATTTGGATTGTTCACTGTCACATGTATGGAGGAAGAGTGAAAAGTATTGTTATGTTTGCAGCTGAGACAGATCATTCCAGAAAAGAAAATACATAATAGGGCAAACTAGACGTGCAGGTTAGGTGGATAGGCCATGCTAAATTGCCCTTGTTGTCCACAACGGCAGGGAGGGGTGTTGGGGGTCAGGGGATAGGGTGGAAGTGAGGTCTTCAGTTTGTCGATGCAGACTCGATGGGCCGAATGGCCTCCTTCTGCACTGCATTGCCAATAAGGTATCATGGGCAACCTCTGGCTCCAATTGAGCAGAAGACGGAATAAATATTTCTGTGCTCTAAGAGGCATCTATGGAAATCATATCACCGTCATTGCTATAAATTAGATTAGTATTCGTCCCTGTACAACACATTGACGCTCAGTAATCCACCCCTTGGTGGATTCAACAGTCAATAAAAGTTAATTGCTCCAAAATAGGTCACATCGACCCATCCAATCTGCATCGCAAGAAAATGAACCAGCCAGCCAAAGTAGAAAGAGAGACACATTTGACATCATGGGAGAGTTTCTGCCTCTTCTAAGACAAAGTGTCCCATATGCTTACTTCCTTCTGTTTCATCCCCCCCCCTCAAATGTCCTCTATTCTTCCAATAAATGGCGGGAAAACACCAGAATAATGCCTAAAATATATTTTCTGTTATCATTAGTTTACTCCAGGATCTGTCAAACTCCACTCTCGCCAGTTTTGCATTGTTGAGATGGAGGGTGTGCAGATTATCCTGTCATCTGATAGACATCAGTCAACTGCAACATAATTTTTTTCAATGGTCCTAAGGTTTGCTGAGAATATCACAAGGGCTAGCAAAGTTTCTCATTTTTGTATTACATATAAAGTACAACACATTTTTTTGTCAGTCCAAAAATCAAAAGAACAGACGTGTAAGCATTACACCCAGTCATCAAAGTGAATCTTTATTCAAATAACTTAGAACAGAGGGCAGAAAGTTCGCACAGTGAGACTTGATGCTTCGCAGCGCCGAGGTCCGAGGTTCGATTCGGCTCTGGATCACTGTCTGTGTGGAATTTGGATATTCTCACCGTGATTGCGTGGGTTTCGCCCCCACATGCTAAAGTTGTGCAGGGTAGGTGGATGGGCCACGCCAAATTGCCGTTAATTGGAAAACATTGATTGGGTACTCTAAATTTAGATTTAAAAAATAACTTATAACATATTAATCCATGATTATTAAAGTACAAACGTTTCATATCTTATGTTGTCATACAAACTGCTGAAATTATGAAGGATCTAGTGCCTAATATTTGAATTGTTTAATTATTCACCGTCAAATATTGATCACCTATCAGATAACATAGTTCATCCCTAGAATAACAGTAAATTACAATTGATTCTTAGCTCTCATCAACAATAGTCGCATACATTCATTGATTTGATTTGATTTGATTTATTGTTGTCATGTGTATTTGTATACAGTGAAAAGTATTGTTTCTTGCATGCTATACAGACAACGCATATCGTACATCGGGAAGGAAAAAGAGACTGCAGAATGTAATGTTACAGGCATAGCTAGGGTGTAGAACAATGATCAACTTGACACCATTCATTGCGCGGTGGAATGAAAATAGTGAATTGCTCATTGTGGTAAAGTGCAACAAATATTACACGACCAAAATATGTGTTGCACGACATGGGTAGAAAACATTAAATTAGTTTTAGTCGATTAAACACAGCAATTAACTACACACTTCCTTGCAACGCTCACTGTGATTGTCAAAGGATTGTTCATTCCAACAATCACAGGCGGTTTCTAATTATTGTTCAGAGAAGAACATAAACATGTAACAGATAGGTCAGAAGGAGGCCACTGGGCCCTTCGAGTCTGCACCAACCCACTTAATCCCTCACTTCCACCTTATCCCCTTAACCTAATAACGCCTCCTATCCTTTTTGGACACCTAGGGCAATTTAGCATGGCCAATCCACCTAAACTGCAAGTCTGCTCCCCACATGCCAAAGTTGTGCAGGGTAGGTGGATGGGCCACGCCAAATTGCCGTTAATTGGAAAAAATTGATTGGGTACACTAAATTTAGATTTACAAATAACTTATAGCATATTACTCCATGATTATTAGAGTACAAACGTTTCGTATCTTATGCTGTCATACAAACTGCTGAAATTACGAAGGATCTAGTGCCTAATATTTGAATTGTTTAATTATTCACCGTCAAATATTGATCACCTATCAGATAACATAGTTCATCCCTATAATCACAGTAAATTACAATTGATTCTTAGCTCAAATAAACAATTGTCGCATATATTCATTGATTTGATTTGATTTACTGTTGTCATGTGTATTTGTATACAGTAAAAAGTATTGTTTCTTGCATGCTACACAGACAACGCATATTGTACGTAGGGAAGGAAAAAGAGACTGCAGAATGTAATGTTACAGGCATAGCCTTTAAAGTACAACAAATATTACACGACTAAAATATGTGTTGCACGACATTGGTAGAAAACATTAAATTCGTTTTAGTCGAAAAACACAGCAATTAACTACACACTTCATGGCAACATTCACTGTGATTGTCAAAGGATTGTTCATTCCAACAATCACAGGCGGTTTCTAATTATTGTTCAGAGAAGAACATAAACATGTAACAGATAGTGCAGAAGGAGGCCATTGGGCCCTTCGAGTCTGCACCAACCCACTTAAGCCATCACTTCCACCCTATCCCCTTAACCCAATAACCCCTCCTATCCTTTTTGGACACCAAGGGCAATTTAGCATGGCCAATCCACCTAAACTGCACGTCTGTGGACTGTGGGAGGAAACCGTAGAACCCGGAGAAAACCCACGCACACACAGGGAGAACGTGCAGACTCTACACAGAGTGTGACCCAAGCCGGGGTCGAACCTGGGACACTGGCGCTGTAAAGCCACGGTGCCATCCACATGTGCTACCGTGCTGCCGAGAGGCAAAGTAACATTGTGTTACAATGGAATTGAGTCTCCAATTACTGAATTTACAATCAGAAGAAAATAACTCAAAATCACAATGAATATCTCATCAGCATACAGGTCACTAACAGCCTGTTATTTTTTCAGTAGAGTTATCATGGCAAGAAACAGATTACTTTCAATCCATTAATCACTGAAGATATCTGTAGCTGTATTTTACTTTCAAGAATAATATGGATTTAGAAAACTAGTTCATATCTATGAATTGTCTCTCAGGTTGTAATTCTATTAATAAAAACAATCATTGTTTCCTTATGATAGAATATTTACGGTGAAGAAGAAGGCGCATCAAGTCTGCACTGACCATTGGAAAGAGTCCCCGACCTACACTGCCCACACCCGACTGGACTCTATCCCCTTAACCCAGATGTCCGACCTCACATTTTGGACACTAAGGGCCAATTTAGAATGGCCGATCAACCTAACCTGCACATATTTGGACTGTGGGAATAGCCGGAGCAGCTGCAGGAACTCCACGCAGAGAAATGTGCAAACGTCAAACAGTCAGTCACCCAAGGCCAGGATTGAACACGGGTCCCTGAGGCTGCAGTGCTAATCACTGTGCCATTGTACCGCTCATGAATGTGAATTGGCCGATGAGCATGATAATCATCTCTGTCTTGCTGTACTGACGAGCAAGGAGGGGACATGAGAAGTATTTGGCAGGTAGGATCAAGGAAAACCCAAAAGCTTTCTATAGGTATGTCAGGAATAAGCGAATGACTAGGGAAAGAGTAAGACCAGTCAAGGACAGGGATGGGAAGTTGTGTGTGGAGTCTGAAGAGATATGCGAGATACTAAATGAATTTTTTTCGTCAGTATTCACTCAGGAAAAAGATAATGTTGTGGAGGAGAATGCTGAGACCCAGGCTAATAGAATAGATGGCATTGAGGTACGTAGGGAAGAGGTGTTGGCAATATAGGCTGAAAATAGATAGGCCCCCGGGTCCTGATGGGATTTATCCTAGGATTCTCTGGGAGGCCAGGGAAGAGATTGTTGGACCTTTGGCTTTGATTTTTATGTCGTCATTGGCTACAGGAATAGTGCCAGAGGACTGGAGGATAGCAAATGTGGTCCCTTTGTTCAAAAAGGGGAGCAGAGACAACCCCGGCAACTATAGACCGGTGAGCCTCACGTCTGTAGTGGGTGAAGTCTTGGAGGGGATTATAAGAGACAAGATTTATAATCATCTTGATTATAAAATAATATGATCAGGGATAGTCAGCATGGCTTTGTGAAGGGTAGGTCATGCCTCACAAACCTTATCGGGTTCTTTGAGAAGGTGACTGAACAGGTAGACGAGGGTAGAGCAGTTGATGTGGTGTATATTGATTTCAGCAAAGCGTTTGATAAGGTTCCCCACGGTAGGCTATTGCAGAAAATATGGAGGCTGGGGATTGAGGGTGATTTAGAGATGTGGATCAGAAATTGGCTAGCTGAAAGAAGACAGAGGGTGGTGGTTGATGGGAAATGTTCAGAATGGAGTTCAGTTACAAGTCGAGTACCACAAGGTTCTGTTCTGGGGCCGTTGCTGTTTTTTATCAATGACCTAGAGGAAGGCGCAGAAGTGTGGGTGAGTAAATTTGCAGACGATACTAAAGTCGGTGGTGTTGTCGATAGTGTGGAAGGATGTAGCAGGTTACAGAGGGATATAGATAAGCGGCAGAGCTGGGCTGAGAGGTGGCAAATGGAGTTTAATGTAGAGAAGTGTCAGGTGATTCACTTTGGAAGGAATAACAGGAATGCGGAATATTTGGCTAATGGTAAAGTTCTTGGAAGTGTGGATGAGCAGAGGGATCTAGGTGTCCGTGTACATAGATCCCTGAAAGTTGCCACCCAGGTTGATAGGGTTGTGAAGAAGGCCTATGGAGTGTTGGCCTTTATTGGTAGAGGGATTGAGTTCCGGAGTCAGGAGGTCATGTTGCAGCTGTACAGAACTCTGGTACGGCCGCATTTGGAGTATTGCGTACAGTTCTGGTCACCGCATTATAGGAAGGACGTGGAGGCTTTGGAGCGGGTGCAGAGGAGATTTACCAGGTTGTTGCCTGGTATGGAGGGAAAATCTTATGAGGAAAGGCTGATGGACTTGAGGTTGTTTTCGTTGGAGAGAAGAAGGTTAAGAGGAGACTAAATAGAGGCATACAAAATGATCAGGGTGTTAGATAGGGTGGACAGTGAGAGCCTGCTCCCGCGGATGGAAATGGCTGGCACGAGGGGACATAGCTTTAAACTGAGGGGTAATAGATATAGGACAGAGGTCAGAGGTAGGTTCTTTACGCAAAGAGTAGTGAGGCCGTGGAATGCCCTACCTGCTACAGTAGTGAACTCACCAACATTGAGGGCATTTAAAAGTTTATTGGATAAACATATGGATGATAATGGCATAGTGTAGGTTAGATGGCTTTTGTTTCGGTGCAACATCGTGGGCCGAAGCGCCTGTACTGCGCTGTATCGTTCTATGTTCTATGAAGCAGACTGAGCAGCCGTAATGATGGAAGACAGGAAGTAATGAGTGAAAAATGTTTCTATATTTTGCACCATAATTATTTAAAGGATTGGGGCTATTTGACCGCCGCAGCTGGATAACCAGAATATCCAGATCGTGGTTTTGGTTTGCATGGATCGATTTGGTTTTCTCTTGTATCCTCTCGGATTATCGTCGGCAGAAATAGCAGACAATACCTGTTCTCTTGTGATTTAGCCATCGCCGTCGTTGTGATGGGCAATGTTTACAATAATTAACTGTGTGATTAAATATTGAATGTTACAAAATTCTAGGGTCATTAATTATCGTTTATATTATTTTTTTCCCCTAAATGTTTACATTTTACCTTTAATTATTTTACATAGGGCCATTGAAATACTGAGGCCTGTCCCACAGGTTACACCCACTTGAGTATTTGTCACTTTATTACCCCGATCGAGGTTACATTTTAATCTCGATTCCTCGGATGAATCAATGCCTGTTACATTAGAGGAGGCCCTGATGTTTAATACCCTGGGATTAAAATAACCCACCTTTGCAAACATGTTAACCCCTTGGTGGGTGACAAAGATTAAATAATGCATCTTCAGCTGTACAGTATCTTAGTGAAGCCTCATTTTGGAATATTGTGTCAACTTCTGTTCGCCAAACTATCAGCAGGCGTTGGATGCGTCGGGGGAGACAGACGCCGTTTACTAGGATGTTCCCTTGTATGGAGGGCATTGGCTATGAGGACAGGTTAGATAAACTCGGTCTGTTCTCACCGGAACAACGGAGGTTGAGGGGCAACCTGAGAGAGGCCTACAAGACTATGAGGTGCATGTACAGAGTGCATAGTCAGATGTTGTTTCCTCGGGTTGTACAGTCATGTACGAGGGGCCATAGTTTTAAAGTGTAAGGGGGGGCATTTTAGAACTGATGCCCGTGGCAGGTCTTTTTTTACACAGAGGGCAGTAAATATATGGAACACGCTGCTTGGGGAGATGGTGGGAGCAGGTACGATAGGGACATTTAAGGGACATCTCGACAAATATATGAATAGGATGGGAATGGAAGGATACGGACTCCCTGCTGTATTTTTCGCTGTTCTTCGTTCTTTGTAAGTTGTTTATGGTGCTGATTGACCGGCAGGTTTTGCAAAATGACCCAACAGCGCCGACATTTTTAAGTAATCAAACTTAATTGATCTATCAGAATTGATAGATTCTGATTGATCTATCAGAAAGCATGCACGGAAGAGGAATCTGCGTTTATACCAGAATGTTATTGGCGTAAAAGTGATGTCTTGTGAGAAAATGGAGACCTTTACATATGCAGGCGGATAAAAACTGGGCAAGTGTTCATCAAGTAGTATTGCCTGTAAGGTATAGAAAGGAGGTGTTGCGAGTTGCACGTGAGGAACCAATGGGAGCTCATTTGGGGATAAGGAAAACTCAAACTAAAATCGAGAAACATTTTTATTGGCCTGAACTACATAAAGATGTAATAAAATTTTGTCAATCATGTCACACATGTCAAGTGATAGGGAAATACCAAGCAGTGATAAAACCAGCGCCCTTAATACCCATTCCACATTTGGCGAACCTTTTAAAAGGATCCTAATTGATTGCGTAGGAACGCTTCCTGATACAAAAAGTGAGAATCGATATCTTTTCACTATAAATAGGTGTGTCTACTAGGTTTCCAGAGGCCATTTGAGTACGTAATATTACAACTAAAAAGATTGCGGCGGAGTTACTCAAATTATTTACGAGATGTGGACTACCCACTGAAATACAATCGGATCAAAGATCAATTGTTACCTCGCGGTTATTCAAAGAAGTAATGGATAGCTTAGGAATAAAACAATTTAAATCAATTGCGTACCATCCAGGATCGCAGGGAACGTTAGAAGGGTGGCATCAGATATTAAAGAGATAGTTAAGGGCTTACTGTCAAGATTATCCAGAAGATTGGGATAAAGGAATTCCATTCGTACTTTGTGTAAATTGGGATGCACCTAATGAGACAACCAAATTTAGTCCTTTTGAACTAATTTTGGTCATGAGGTTAGAGGAGCACTAAAATTGATGCAAGTCAAATTGGTCAGTGAGAAATCGGAAATTACATTATTGGATTACGTGTCAAATGTTAGGGAACGATTAAATAGAGCAGGTGAATTGGCTGAACAACATTTAAAAGTTGCACAAAATGTGATGAAACGGGTAGCCGACAAGAAATCCAAAGTTCGTGGTTTTGCCAGTGGAGATAACGTTTTGGAGTTGTTACCAGTGGTCGGTAAACTATTAAAAGTTAGGTTTTGTGGACTTTATCAGATTGAAAGGAAATTAAGTGAGGTGCATTATGTGTCAAAAACTCCAGATAAAAGGAAGAATCACCGAGTGTGTCATGTGAATACGCTTAAAAGTTACTTTGATAGAGAAGGAGAGAAAATGGAAGAGGTGTTAACGATTCTAATTCAAAGTGACGAACCACATGCAGATGACTGCGAATTCGACACACCTCAAATTAAGTTGGAAAATGAGAATGTTCTTAAAAATTGGGATACATTGTTGAGTTATCTTCCAGAAGAAAAACGAACTGACCTGAAAGAGTAATTGATATTACATTGGTAAATTTGTGGAGATAAATTGGGAAGTACTAAAATGGCTGTACATGAAGTAGATGTGGGAAATACTATTCCAATCAAACAACAATCATATAGACGTAACCCTTTAACATTGGCACAGCTTAACAAAGAGATTGCTTAAGAATGGCATAATTGAAGTGGGTTGCAGCCAAAGTATACATTCAAGACTGAAAACATTTATAATTCTTCTGAATTCACCAAATGATCCATTTGGATGGCAGAGATCACATCAGTGCAGCTCACTTTTAACTTCAGATTCAGCTCACTGAAAAACACAGACACACGCAAGCTTTCTCAAACTGAAACTAAAAAAAGCCGAAGTAGAGCTCAGCTCGACCCACACTCTAACATCACTCGAGTAACAGGGGCAGCTCCATTTCTTAAAGGTACATTTCTTACACACCCATTTCTTAAAGGGTACTCTCACGTGACACCCCATTCCAAGAAAAAAAATAAACCATCAACTTCAAGATGGTTTCATTTTCCACCTTTCCACCATCCTTTAAGAAATGCACGCAGTAAATATACTTTATCGTTTTAAAAAAAGAACACACGCAAACAGGGACAATAATATAGTCCATTTTAATTTTTTTTCGTCCCTCTTCCTTCAACTGAAATGCTTCTCAATTAACAGTCTCTTTGAACAATAAGGTCTCTGCACGATCTGTCCATTGCTCTACGTCTCAGCATGTCTCTTTACAGTCAGATAATTTAGTTCAATCTGATCGTAGAGTCCCTTGTAATTCTCCAATACAGGAGCATTGGTTATCACAGTTTTCAGGCAGTCAAATGCCTGTTGAAAGTCTGCTGTCCATTGGAATTCTCGACGTTTCTTCAGCAAGTCCATCAGTGAAGCAATCACGCGACAAACATTTTGCACAAATGTTCGATCAAATCCACTCATGCCAAGAAATCGCATTATTTCCCTTTGTCTTGAGGGAATCGAAATCTCCTCAACAACTGTTGGTTTCACATCCCGTGTGACCATTCGACCCTGTCCGATTGTATGGCCAAGGAAAGTGACTTGGGCTTTTCCAAATTCACTTTTGGCTCTGTTTATCACCAAACCCGCCTACTGAAGTCGATCGAATAACTCCATCAGATGTTTTAAATGGTCTTTCCATGTCTGGCTGAAACTTACCAGATGGTAAATGACTACCGCACAATTGGGTAATACTGAAACAACTTTGTTAGTTAAACGTTCAAATGTGGCTGGTGCGTTTTTCATGCCCAATGGCATTACTTTGAATTGATATACACCACCTGGAGTCACAAAAGCTGAAATCTCCTTCGCCCTTTCTGATAAAGTTACCTGCCAGTAACCTTTACGAAAATCCAGTTTGTAAATAAAAACTGATTGTCCCACTTTCTCAACGCAATCCTCCAAACGTGGGATAGGATAAGAGTTCGTTCTTGTAACTGCATTAAACTTTCTGTAGTCCACACACAACCGTTGGGTAGCGTCTGGCTTTGGGACCATCACTATGGGAGAGATCCATTGGCTGGAACCCACTTAAATTATGCCATTCTTAAGCAATCTCTTTGTTAAGCTGTGCCAAGGTTAAAGGGGTAAGTCTATATGAATTTTGTTTGATTGGAACTGTATTTCCCACATCTACTTCATGTACAGCCATTTTAGTACTTCCCAAATTATCTCCACAAATTTACCAATGTTATATCAATTACTCTTTCAGGTCAGTTCGTTTTTCCTCTGGAAGATAACTCAACAATGTATCCCAATTTTTAAGAACATTCTCATTTTCCAACTTAATTTGAGGTATGTCGAATTCACAGTCATCCGGATGTGGTTCATCACTTTGAGTTAGAATCGTTAACATCTGTTCCATTTTCTCTCCTCTGTCAAAGTATTTTTTAAGCGTATTCACATGACACACTCGGTGATTCTTCCTTTTATCTGGTGTTTTTGACACATAATGCACCTCACTTAATTTCCTTTCAACCTGATAAGGTCCACAAAACCTAACTTTTAATGGTTAACCTACTACTGGTAACAACACTAAAACGTTATCTCCACTGGCAAAACCACGAACTTTGGATTTTTTGGCCGCTACCCGTTTCATCACATTTTGTGCAACTTTTAAATGTTGTTCAGCCAATTCACCTGCTCTATTTAATCGTTCCCTAACATTTGCACGTAATCCAATCATGTAATTTACGATTTCTCACTGACCAATTTGACTTGAATCAATTTTAGTGGTCCTGTAGCCACATGACCAAAATTAGTTCAAAAGGACTAAATTTGGTTGACTCATTAGGTGCATCCCAAATTGCACAAAGTACGAATGGAATTCCTTTATCCCAATCTTCGGGATAATCTTGACAGTAAGCCCTTAACTATATCTGTAATGTCTGATGCCACCTTTCTAACGTTTCCTGCGATCTTGGATGGTACGCAGTTGATTTAATTGTTTAATTCCTAAGCTATCCATTACTTCTTTGAATAACCTCGAGGTAACAATTGATCCTTGATCCGATTGTATTTCTGTGGGTAGTCCACATCTCGTAAATAATTTGAGTAATTCCTCCGCAATCGTTTTAGTTGTAATATTACGGACTCAAATGGCCTCTGGAAACCTAGTAGACACATACATTATAGTGAAAAGATATTGATTCTCACTTTTTTTTCCAGGAAGCGTTCGTACGCAATCAATTAGGATCCTTGTAAAAGGATCGTGAAATGTGGAATGGGTATTAAGGGCGCTGGTTTTATCACTGCTTGGTGTTTCCCTATCACTTGACTTGTGTGACATGATTGACAAAATGAAATTACATCTTTATGTAGTTCAGGCCAATAAAAATGTTTCTCGATTTTAGTTTGAGTTTTCCTTATCCCCAAATGGCCTCCCATTGGTTCCTCGTGTGCAACGCGCAACACCTCCTTTCGATACCTTACAGGCAATACTACTTGATGAACACCTGCCCAGTTTTTATCCGCCTGCATATGTAAAGGTCTCCATTTTCTCACAAGACATCACTTTTACGCCAATAACATTCTGGTATAAACGCAGATTCCTCTTCCGTGCATGCTTTCTGATAGATCCGTTTTATTTCTAGATCTTTTTGTTGTAACTCTGCCAATTTTCCTGAACTAAAATTATCCGCCTCGTCCTCCACCCGTTCTTGTTCTTTTTCACCCATCTGCTCAAAATCTTCACACTTTGATTTCTCCTCTTGTCTTAACCTGTTACTTTGCGACCTTGTTACGACACACACACCAAGAGAATCCAAGGCTATTCGTCCTTCAACACTTCAGTCTTATTTTCCTCTGGCTTATCAACCACAGTAGGCATCACTCCCACCTGCGATCCATTACCCAAGATCAACTGTATTCCTGCACAATATAGTTTCTCTATTACTCCTACTACCACTTCACCACTCTTCACTGGACTTTCCAACCTTACCTCATATAATTGAACACCACTCCTCTCACCCTGAATTCCACATATCACCACCTTTTCTGTCAACGTTCTTCCCAAACTACATAACTCCTCATCTATTACAATTAAAGATTGACTAGCTCTCGTATCTCTTAAAATTGCGACTTCTTTACCTGCTCCTCCTGATACACATGACTAAACTTTACACACACAACTAAATCCTTTCAAGATATCTGGCACCTTCTGATCAATCACCTCTTGATCAGGCTGGACAACCTTTCGCACCTCCTTCCCTTCACTTGGGCTTTCATTTACCACTTAAAAAAACCCCACTGTCTTATCCTGTTTTACCACATCATCCTTCCAGTGCCTTTATTCAACCACCAACACTGTGACTTTACATGGCCTAATTTATTACAAATAACAAAGAGAATTACAGCGCAGGAAATGTACAGTGGAAACATTTGAAATATTTCATTTCTTTTCCACCCTCCTGGATTTCCTTTTTAATCTGAGTTGCACTCTACGTATTATCTCCCACGAGATCACCTTTACTTTTACCAGTTGAGTATTTCTCATGTCCCCAGTTTCTATCCCTCGTAGGCTGAAACTGATGCCAGAAATCAAGCTTTGATTATTGAACTAATTCATAATCATCTTCTCTGACACATGAATTCTCACTCCATCAGGAATTGAATTTTTAAACTCCTCCAAAAGTATAATTTCTCTGAGAGTTTCATACGTTTGATCTATTTTCCAAGCCCTTATCCACTTAACAAAATTATTCTGTTTGAGCCCTTCGAACTCCATGTATGTTTGACCAAATGCTTTCCTTATATTTCTAAACCTTTGTCGGTGAGCTTCAGGCACTGACTAGTTCATATGCACCTAAGATGGATTTTTTCACCTCCTCATACGTCCCAGCTACCTCCTCCGATAGTGACGCAAACACTTCACCAACCTTACCTACCAGCCTTGTTTGAATCAGTCCTGTCCTGTGGCCATTTCATTTGTTTAGCTACCTTGTCAAATGAAATGAAAAAGGCTTCCACTTACTTCTCGTCAATCCTTGGCAATCTTTGGTCATACTTAAATAGATCCCCACCATGCATTCGACTTTGACGCTCTTTTTCACTGTCCTCATTACGATCATCCAAATGTACGTTTCCCTTTAAGTCTGCCAATTTTAACTGACTGTTATGTTTCATGGCCATTTTCTGAACTTCAAACTTTCTCTCTTTATCTTTTTCTCTGAACTTTGTCTCCCTTTCTCTTTCTTTTTGCTCTGCTAGGGATATTCTTTCTTATCTCCTTTTTCTCTCTCCTTTTCTTTTTCCTCTCTCTCTCTTTCTATTTCTGTTCTTTCTCTTTCTCTTTCCGCTCTCTCTCTTTCGTATTCAAGTGCTTTATTTCTTTCTCATGTTCCATTTGTTTAAATTGCAACTGAAATGTTGCCATTTTCAATGAGTCAAACTGTATCTCAGGCAACTTCGAATGCTTAGCCACCACCATAGTTACCTCATGTTTTCGGATTTTGTCAGGTAATGTTAACTGCAATGTTTTTGCCAAATCTAACAGACTGCTTTTAGTCTCTGTCCATAACATACTGCATATGATCGACTCCACCCCCAAAAACGTCTGAGCCTCTGAAAGAGTCATTGTCTACAACACACTCCGCACTTAAAAACTAAAATTCCACACATGAAAAGCAACCACATTGTGCTCAACACTCACTATCTTAAGGTTCACTACGCCAATCCAATAGATAGACTTCTATGCCGGACGAGTCCCCAATTATTATGGGCCAGGGTTTGGATAACCCCACTGTGTATCATGGAGTTCACCTGACACACAACGTTTAATAGATTGTGGTTTGGGGAGAACACGGCTCACTGTACAAGTATCGTACAACAGAAAATAAACCAGTGTTTTTTCAAAACAAAACAATGTTTATTCTATGAACTGAAGCTAACCTTTTTTAAACAACAGTGAATATCTTAGCAACCATTAATTGAATACAACCCCTAAAGAATCATTTTGACATCAAAAAGACTTAACAAACCTTCAAACAGGAGCACATTAGAGTTTACATTCAAGACTGAAAGCCTTTAGAATTCTTCTGAATTCACCAAATTATCCACAGATAGTCTTTGAATGGCAGAGGTCACAGCAGTGCAGCTCACTTTTAACTTCAGATTCAGCTCACTGGAAAACACAGACACACCCAAGCTTTCTCAAACGGAAACTAAAAAAAAGCAGTAGAGCTTAGCTTCACCCACACTCTGACATCGCACCAGTAACATGAGCAGCTCCATTTCTTAAAGGTACATGTCTTAAACACCTATTTCTTATAGTGTAATCTCACGTGACACCAGCATTCCTGGAGGATACAGATGCCCCATCAAGAAATTTTATTTCAGGCCCCTCTCCCAAGTGTTTGCAAGGCAATTAATGATTTTAATGATTAATCATTGAAAACAGCGGTAGAGGTGAGTGAGCCGGGACAGTGAAAACAGCGCGGAGGGAGAGAGAGAGAGCCGGGCCATTGAAAACAGTGCGGGAGCTGAGTGAGCCGGGACTTTGAAAACAGCGCGGGAGCAGAGTGAGCCGGGACAGTGAAAACAGCGCGGGAGCTGAGTGAGCCGGGACTTTGAAAACAGCGCGGGAGCAGAGTGAGCCGGGACTTTGAAAACAGCGCGGGAGCAGAGTGAGCCGGGACGGTGAAAACAGCGCGGGAGCTGAGTGAGACGGGACAGTGAAAACAGCGCGGGAGCTAAGTGAACCGGGACAGTGAAAACAGCGGGGGAGCTGAGTGTGCCGGGACTTTGAAAACAGCGCGGGAGCTGAGTGAGCCGGGACAGTGAAAACAGAGCGGGAGCTGAGTGAGCCGGGACAGTGAAAACAGCGCGGGAGATTTAAAAAGCGCGGGAGCTGCGAGTCGGAGCGGAGATTTTAAAAGATCGCGGCCTAGTTTCGGGAGCCGTTCGGAGGAGGAGCAGTCTCTGTCAGGGAGAGAACCTGAGAACAACTAAGACACTCAGAATTTAAGAAGGTAAGAAAGTGATTTTTACTCATTTTTTCTTTTATACCTTTTTCAAATTGTGTGTGTGTGTGTGGGGGGGGGGGGGAAGCTAACGTGACATCACAGAAAAGCTGTGGCCTGAGTGGCTGGTTCGGAATCTACACTAAATTAAAAAAATTAAGCATTGGTAACTAATTAAACATAATTACTTAATTATAATTTAGAGGGGTATCTAAGCCAGAGATCGGAGAGTACGATATTTAGCTTTCGCATTTCTATTAGAAATCTAGTGCTAGGAAACAGATAGTTAACAGTAACTTTGAAATTTAAAAAAATATATATTTAAAAAAAACATTTTTTAAAATTTTAATTTCAATTAATTGATGCAATGTCAGTTAGAGGGGTGCAGTGCTCTGACTGAGATGCGGCAGGTCCGGGAGGCTTCCAGCGTCCCGGATGGATTCATCTGCAGAAAGTGCACCCAACTGGAGCTCCACACAGACAGCATGGTTCGGTTGGAGCAGCAATTGGATGCACGTAGCAGCATGCAGGTGGCGGAAAGCGTCATAGATCGCAGTTATGTAAATGTGGTCACACCCAAGGTGCAGGCAGAGAAATGGGTGACCACCAGAAATGGCAGGCAGTCAGAGCAGAATCCCCTGTGGTTGTCCCCCTCTCGAACAGGTATACCCCTTGGGATACTGTCAGGGGGGATAGCCTATCAGGGGAAAACAGCAGCAGCCAGAGCAGTGGCACCACGGCTGGCTCTGAATTTCAGAAGGGAGGGTCAAAGCGCAGAAGAGCAATAGTAATAGGGGACTCTATAGTCAGGGGCAAAGATAGGCCCTTCTGTGGACGTGAAAAAGACTCCAGGATGGTATGTTGCCTCCCTGGTGCCAGGGTCCAGGATGTCTCCGAACGGGTATAGGCCATCCTGAAGGGGGAGGGCAAACAGGTAGAGGTCGTTGTACATATTGGTACTAACGAGATAGGCAGGAAGGGGCATGAGGTCCTGCAGCAGGAGTTCAGGGAGCTAGGCAGAAATTTAAAAGACAGGACCTCGAGGGTTGTAATCTCGGGATTACTCCCTGTGCAACGTGCCAGTGAGGCTAGAAATAGGAAGATAGAGCAGCTAAACACGTGGCTAAACAGCTGGTGTGGGAGGGAGTGTTTCCGTTATCTGGACCACTGGGAGCTCTTCCGGGGCAGGTGTGACCTATATAAGAAGGACGGGTTGCATCTAAACCGGAGAGGCATAAATATCCAAGCCGCGAGGTTTGCTAGTGTCACACGGGAGGGTTTAAACTAGTATGGCACGGGGCTTGGCATGGGAGCAATAGGTCAGAAGGTGAGAGCATTGAGGGATAACTAGGGAATAGGGACAGTGGGGCTCTGAGACAGAGCAGACAGGGAGAAGTTGCTGAACACAGGTCTGGTGGCCTGAAGTGCATATGTTTTAATGCAAGAAGTATTACGGGTAAGGCAGATGGACTTAGAGCTTGGATTAGTACTTGGAACGATGATGTTGTTGCCATTACAGAGACCTGGTTGAGGGAAGGGCAGGATTGGCAGCGAAACGTTCCAGGATTTAGATGTTTCAGGCGGGATAGAGGGGAATATAAAAGGGGAGGCGGAGTTGCGCAACTGGTTCGGGAGAATATCACAGCTGTACTGAGGGAGGACACCTCAGAGGGCAGTGAGGCTATATGGGTAGAGATCAGGAATAAGAAGGGTGCAGTCACAATGTTGGGGGTTTACTACAGGCCTCCCAACAGCCAGCGGGAGATAGAGGAGCAGAGAGGTAGACAGATTTTGGAAAAGAGTAAAAAGAACAGTGTTGTGGTGATGGGAGACTTCAATTTCCCCAATATTGACTGGGACAAAATTAGTGCCAGGGGCTTAGATGGGGCGGAGTTTGTAAGGAGCATCCAGGAGGGCTTCTTAAAACAATATGTAGACAGTCCAACTAGGGGAGGGGCGGCACTGGACCTGGTATTGGGGAATGAGCCCGGTCAGGTGGTAGATGTTTCAGTAGGGGAGCATTTCGGTAACAGTGACCACAATTCAGTAAGTTTTAAAGTACTGGTGGACAAGGAAAGAGTGGTCCTAGGATGAATGTGCTAAATTGGGGGAAGGCGAATTCTAACAATATTAGGCGGGAACTGAAGAACATAGATTGGGGGCGGATGTTTGAGGGCAAATCAATATCTGACGTGTGGGAGGCTTTCCAGTGTCAGTTGAAAGGAATTCAGGACCGGCATGTTCCGGTGAGGAAGAAGGATAAATACGGCAATTTTCGGGAACGTTGGATAACGAGAGATATTGTAGGCCTCGTCAAAAAGAAAAAGGAGGCATTTGTCAGTGCTAAAAGGCTGGGAACAGACGAAGCCTGCGTGGAATATAAGGAAAGTAGGAAGGAACTTAAACAAGGAGTCAGGAGGGCTAGAAGGGGTCGCGAAAAGTCATTGGCAAATACGGTTAAGGAAAATCCCAAGGCTTTTTACACGTACATAAAAAGCAAGAGGGTTGCAAGCGAAAGGGTTGGCCACTGAAGGATAGGCAAGGGATTCAATGTGTGGAGCCAGAGGAAATGGGCGAGGTACTAAATGAATACTTTGCATCAGTTTTCACCAATGAGAAGAAATTGGTAGATGTTGAGTCTGGAGAAGGGTGTGTAGATAGCCTGGGTCACATTGAGATCCAAAAAGATGACGTGTTGGGTGTCTTAAAAAATATTAAGGTAGATACGTCCCCAGGGCCTGGTGGGATCTACCCCAGAATACTGAAGGAGGCTGGAGAGGAAATTGCTGAGGCCTTGACAGAAATATTTGGATCCACACTGTCTTCAGGGTATGTCCCGGAGGACTGGAGAATAGCCAATGTTGTTCCTCTGTTTAAGAAGGGTAGCAAGGATAATCCCGGGAACTACAGGCGGTGAGCCTTATTTCAGTGGTAGGGAAATTACTGGAGAGAATTCTTCGAGAAAGGATATATTCCCATTTGGAAGCAAATGGACGTATTAGTGAGAGGCAGCACGGTTTTCTGAAGGCAGAGAGTAGCAATGGAAGGATGCTTTTCTAATTGGAGGGCTGTGACCAGTGGTGTTCCACAGGGATCAGTGCTGGGACATTTGCTCTTTGTAGTGTATATACATGATTTGGAGGAAAATGTAACTGGTCTGATTAATAAGTTTGCAAACAACACAAAGGTTGGTGAAATTGCGGATAGCGATGAGGACTGTCAGAGGATACAGCAGGATTTAGATTGTTTGGAGACTTGGGCGGAGAGATGGCAGATAGAGTTTAATCCGGACAAATGTGAGGTAATGCATTTTGGAAGGTCTAATGCAGGTAGGGAATATACAGTGAATGGTAGAACCCTCAAGAGTATTGAAAGTCAAAGAGATCGAGGAGTACTGACTGTGCACTCTGTCCATGCACCTCATAGTTTTGTAGGCCTCTCTCAGGTTGCCTCTCCACCTCCGCCGTTCCAGCGAGAACAGACCGAGTTTATCTAACCTGTCCTCAGAGCCAATGCCCTCCATATCAGGTAACATCCTAGTAAACGGCGTCTGTCTCCCCCGACGCAGCCAACTCCTGCTGATAGGTTGGCGACCAGAAGTTTACACAATATTCCAAATGAGGCTTCACTAAGATCCTGTAAAGATGAAGATGCATTATTTAATCTTTGTCACCCACCAAGGGATTAACATGTTTGCAAAGGTGGGTTATTATAATCACAGGGTATTAAACATCAGGGCCTCCTCTAATGTAACAGGGAGTGATTCATCCGAGGCATCGAGATTAAAATGTAACCTCGATCGGGGTAATAAAGTGACAAATACTCATGTGGTTGGAGCCTGTTACATTATAGGTCTTTCAATGGCCCTATGTGAAATAATTAAAGGTAAAATGTAAACATTTAGGAAAAAAATTAATATACACGGTAATTAATCACTCTAGAATTTTGTAACATTCAATATTTAATCACACACAAGTTATAGAAGCACCTTAGTTAATTATTGTAAACATTGCCCATCACAAAGATGGCGATGGCTAAATCACAAGAGAACAGGTATTGGCTGCTATTTCTGCCGACACAATCCGAGAGGATACAAGAGAAAACCAAATCGACCTTTGCAAACCAAAACCACGAGCTGGATATTCTGGTTATCCAGCTGCGGCGGTCAAATAGCCCCAATCATTTAAATAATTATGGTGCAAAATATAGAACCATTTTTCACTCATTGCTTCCTGTCTTCCATCATTGCGACTGCTCAGTCTGCTTCAGTACAGAGAGACAGAGATAATTATCATGTTCGTCGGCCAATTCACATTCATGAGCGTTACAATGGCACAGTGATTAGCACTGCAGCCTCAGGGACCCGTGTTCAATCCCGGCCTTGGGTGATTGACTGTTTGACGTTTGCACATTTCTCTGCGTGGAGTTCCTCCAGTTGCTCCGGCTATTCCCACAGTCCAAATACGTGCAGTTAGGTTGATTGGCCATGCTAGATTGTCCCTTAGTGCCCAAAGTGTGAGGTCGGACGTCTGGGTTAAGGGGATAGAGTTGAGTCGGGTGAGGGAAGTGGAGGTCGGGGACTCTTTCCAAGATCAGTGCAGACTTGATGCGCCTTCTTCTTCACCGTAAATATTCTACCATAAGGAAACAATGATTGTTTTTGTTAATAGAATTACAACCTGAGAGATAATTCAAAGATATGGACCAGTTTTCTAAATCCATATTATTTTTCGAAGTAAAATAAACTTCCAGATATATTCAGTGCTTAATGGATTGAAAGTAATCTGTTTCTTGCCATGATAACTCGACTGAACCAATATCAGGCTTTTAGTGACCTGTATACTGAAGAGATATTCATTGTGATTTTGAACTATTTTCTTCTGATTGTAAATTCAGTAATTGGAGACTCAATTCCATTGTAAGACAATCTTACTTTTCTTCTGTGCAGCACGGTAGCACATGTGGATGGCACTGTGGCTTAACAGCGCCAGTGTCCCAGGTTCGATCCCGGCTTGGGTCATACTCTGTGTGGAGTCTGCACGTTCTCCCTGTGTGTGCGTGGGTTTTCTCCGGGTTCTACGGTTTCCTCCCACAGTCCACAGACGTGCAGTTTAGGTGGATTGGCCATGCTAAATTGCCCTTGGTGTCCAAAAAGGATAGGAGGGGTTATTGGGTTAAGGGGATAGGGTGGAAGTGAGGGCTTAAGTGGGTTGGTGCAGACTCGAAGGGCCCAATGGCCTCCTTCTGCACTATCTGTTACATGTTTATGTTCTTCTCTGAACAATAATTAGAAACCGCCTGTGATTGTTGGAATGAACAATCCTTTGACAATCACAGTGAATGTTGCCATGAAGTGTGTAGTTAATTGCTGTGTTTTTCGACTAAAACGAATTTAATGTTTTCTACCAATGTCGTGCAACACATATTTTGGTCGTGTAATATTTGTTGTACTTTAAAGGCTATGCCTGTAACATTACATTCTGCAGTCTCTTTTTCCTTCCCTACGTACAATATGCGTTGTCTGTGTAGCATGCAAGAAACAATACTTTTTACTGTATACAAATACACATGACAACAGTAAATCAAATCAAATCAATGAATATATGCGACAATTGTTTATTAGAGCTAAGAATCAATTGTAATTTACTGTGATTATCGGGATGAACTATGTTATCTGATAGGTGATCAATATTTGACGGTGAATAATTAAACAATTCAAATATTAGGCACTAGATCCTTCATAATTTCAGCAGTTTGTATGACAGCATAAGATACGAAACGTTTGTACTCTAATAATCATGGATTAATATGCTATAAGTTATTTTTAAATCTAAATTTAGTGTACCCAATCAATTTTTTCCAATTAACGGCAATTTGGCGTGGCCCATCCACCTACCCTGCACAACTTTGGCATGTGGGGAGCGAAACCCACGCAATCACGGTGAGAATATCCAAATTCCACACGGACAGTGGCCCAGAGCCGAATCGAACCTCGGACCGGCGCTGCGAGGCATCAAGTCTAACCCACTGTGCGAACTTTATGCCTTCTGTTCTAAGTTATTTGAATAAAGATTCAAACAAACAAACAAAGAACAAATAAATGTACAGCACAGGAACAGGCCCTTCGGCTTTCCAAGCACGCGCCGACTATGCTGCCCGACTAAACTACAATCTTCTACACTCCCTGGGTCCGTATCACTCAATTCCCATCCTATCCATGTATTTGTCAAGATGCCCCTTAAATGTCACTATCGTCCCTTCTTCCATTACCTCCTCCGGCAACGAGTTCCAGGCACTCACTACCCTCTGTGTAAAAAAACTTGCCTCGTACATCTACTTTAAACCTTGCCCCCCTCACCTTAAACCTATGCCCCCGAGTAATTGACCCCTCTACCCTGGGGAAAAGCCTCTGACTATCCACTCTGTCTATGCCCCTCATAATTTTGTAGACCTCTATCAGGTCGCCCCTCAACCTCCGTCGTTCCAGTGAGAACAAACGGAGTTTATTCAACCGCTCCGCATAACTAATGCCCTCTATCCCAGGCAACATTCTGGTAAATCTCTTCTGCACCCTCTCTAAAGCCTCCACATCCTTCTGGTAGTGTGGCGACCAGAATTGAACACCATACTCCAAGTGTGTCCTAACTAGGTTCGAGACAGCAGCAAAATGACTTGCCAATTCTTATACCCAATGCCCCGGCCAATGAAGGCAAGCATGCCGTATGCCTTCTTGACTACCTTCTCCTCCTGTGCTGCCCCTTTCACTGACCTGTGGACCTGTACGCCTAGACCTCTCTGACTTTCAATACTCTTGAAAGTTCTACCATTCATTGTATATTCCCTACCTGCATTAGACCTTCCAAAATGCATTACCTCACATTTGTCCGCATTGAACTCCATCTGCCATCTCTCCGCCCAAGTCTCCAAACAATCTAAATCCTGCTGTATCCTCTGACAGTCCTCATCGCTATCCGCAATTCCACCAACCTTTGTGTCGTCTGCAAACTTACTAATCAGACCAGTTCTATTTTCCTCCAAATCATTTATCTATACTACAAACAGCAAAGGTCCCAGCACTGATCCCTGCGGAACACCACTGGTCACAGCCCTCCAATTAAAAAAGCATCCTTCCATTGCTACTCTCTGCCTTCGATGACCTGGCCAGTTCTGTATCCACCTTGCCAGCTCACCCCTGATCCCGTGTGACTTCACCTTTTGTACTAGTCTACCATGAGGGACCTTGTCAAAGGCCTTACTGAAGTTCATATAGACAACATCCACTGCCCTACCTGCATCAAACATTTTTGTGAGCTCCTCGAAAAACTCTATCAAATTAGTGAGACACGACCTGCCCTTCACAAAACCATGCTGCCTCTCACTAATACGTCCATTTGCTTCCAAATGGGAGTAGATCCTGTCTCGAAGAATTCTCTCCAGTAATTTCCCTACCACTGAAGTAAGGCTCACCGGCCGGTAGTTCCCGGGATTATCCTTGCTACCCTTCTTAAACAGAGGAACAACATTGGCTATTCTCCAGTCCTCCGGGGCATCACCTGAAGACAGTGAGGATCCAAAGATTCACTTTGATGATGGGTGTAATGATTTAACGTCTGTTATTTTGATTCTTGGACTGACAAAAAATTTGTTGTTCTCCTTTATATCATAGATTATCATCGAATTTACAGTGCAGAAGTAGGCCATTCGGCCCATCGAGTCTGCACCGGCTCTTGGAAAGAGCACCCCACCCAAGGTCAACACCTCCACCCTATCCCCATAACCCAGTAACCCCACCCAACACTAAGGGCAATTCTGGACACTATGGGCAATTTATCATGGCCAATCCACCTAACCTGCACATCTTTGGACTCCGGGAGGAAACCGGAGCACCCGGAGGAAACCCACGCACACACGGGGAGGATGTGCAGACTCCGCACAGACAGTGACCCAAGCCGGAATCGAACCTGGGACTCTGGAGCTGTGAAGCAATTGTGCTATCCACAATGCTACCGTGCTGCCCAAATGTAATACAAATATGAGAAACTGTGCTAGCCCTTGTGATATTCTCAGCAAACCTTAGGACCATTGAAAAATATATGTTGCAGTTGACTGATGTCTATCAGATGACAGGATAATCTGCACACCCTCCATCTCAGCAATGCAAAACTGGCGAGAGTGGAGTTTGACAGATCCTGGAGGAAACTAATGATAACAGAAAATATATTTTAGGCATTATTCTGGTGTTTTAACGCCATCTATTGAAAGAATAGAAGACATTTGAGGTGGGGGGGGGGGTGAAACAGAAGGAAGTAAGCTTCGGGGACACTTTGTCTTAAAAGAGGCAGAAAATATACCATTATGTAAAATGTGTCTCTATTTACACTTTGGCTGACTGGTTCATTTCCCTGCGATGCAGATTGGATGGGTCAATGTGATCTATTTTGGTGCAATTAACTTTTATTGACTGTGGACTCCAGCAAGGGGTGGATATCTGAGCATTAATGTTTTGCACAAGGAAGAATACTAATCTAATTTGTAGCAATGACGGTGATATGATTTCCATAGATGCCTCTTGGAGCACAGAAATATTTATTCCGTCTTCTGCTCAATTCGAGCCAGAGGTTGCCCATGATACCATAGTGGCAAAGCAGTGCAGAAGGAGGCCATTCGGACTTCCGAGTCTGCACCGACAAACTGAAGACCTCACTTCCACCCTATCCCCTGACCCCAACACCCCTCCCTGCCGTTTTGGACACCAAGGGCAATTTAGGATGGCCAATCCACCTAACCTGCATTTCTAGTTTGCCCTATTATATATTTTCTTTTCTGGAATGATCTGTCTCATCTGCACACATAACAATACTTTATACTCTTCCTCCATACATGTGGCAGTGAACAAATCCAAATATGAGAAAGTCGGGATCTCGAATGCGTGTTAAACAATTTTACATCATGGAATGGACGAGTAAATACATTCTAAACATTAACTTAACTATAATAATGCTGCTGGGCGAGTGAGAAGTGCTCTCTTAACTCCAAATTACACTAACTCTTCACTTCATTTCTCTTGGCGTCTCCGGTTCAATACCACTGATGTTTGGAAACAGAACAAATTGATCTAATTGATCAAAAGCAAATTACTGCTTATGATGGAATCTAAAATAAAACAGAAAATACTGGACAATCGCAGCATTTCTGAAAGTATTTGACAAACCATCATCCAGACCCGAAACTTATGCTCCTTTCTCTCTTCATAGATACTGTCAGACTTTCTGCGATTATTCAGTATTTTGTATATTGTTCAACGTTATTGTTTTCAGCAATTCATTGAACTCTTCACCAATCTGAACCATTCTCTTTATCTGCAGTGCAGGTAAAACCCCATCAAAATGTATTCATGCAAAATAATTATATTTAGATTTTTGCAGATAGTGCAGTTGAATTGTGTCCGCCTCTTTTGATGTATAATTAGGTTATTATGCTTACAATAATCATGCATTGGTATTTTAAATGCAGATGACAAAATGATGAATGAAATTCAAAGAGATTTGGGCTGATAAGCATAATTTTCCAGGAAATGTGAACTGCATTTACAACCACTCATTAAATGCGCACAACTTGTAAAGTGTAAAAATGGCAGGGGGTCCCAGACCCGGGTTATGCTCCTCGTGCTCAATGTGGGAGTTCAGGGACGCGGCCGATGCCCCTGACTCCTTCATGTGCGGGAAGTGTGTCCAGCTGCAGTTCCTGTTCGATCGCATGGGTCTCTGTAGCTGCGGATGGACTCACTTTGGAGCATCCACGATGCTGAGGAGGTCGTGGATAGCACGTTCAGTGAGTTGGTCACACCGCAGATTAGGATTGGTGAGGGACACAGGGAATGGGTGACCAAAAGGCAGAGAAAGAGCAGGAAGGCAGTGCAGGTGTCCCCTGCGGTCATCTCCCTCCAAAACTGGTATACCGTTTTGGATACTGTTGGGGGAGATGACTGACCAGGGGAAGGCAGTAGTAGCCAGGCTCATGGCACCGTGGCTGGCTCTGCTGCACAGAAGGGAGGGAAAAGGACAGGCAGGGCTATAGTCATGGGGGATTAAATCGTAAAGGGGAGTAGACAGGCATTTCTGTGGTCGAAAACGAGACTCCCGAATGGTATGTTGCCTCCCGGGTCCACGGGTCAGGGATGTCTCAGATCGGCTGCAGGACATACTGAAGAGGGAGGGTGAACAGCCAGTTGTGGTGGTTTTTACACAAATCGTTGGTGCCTTTCTGAACTTAAGGCTTGGATTCGTACCTGGGAATATGATGTTATTGGTATTACTGAGACTTGGTTGAGGGAATGGCAAGACTGGCAACTAAATATCCCAGGGTACAGATGCTTCAGGAGGGATAGCGCTGGGGGTAAAAGGGGCGGAGGAGATGGATTCCTGGTCAGAGATGATATCACAGGTGTGTTTAAGGAGGGCGCGATGGTGGATTCGAGAACTGAGGCAATATGGCTCTAGCTAAGAAATAGGAAGGGTGCAGTAACGTTGTTGAGACTTTACTGCAGGCCTCCCAAAAGCGAGCGTGAAGTAGAGGTACAAATATGTAGACAGATTATAGAAAAACTTAGAAGCAATAGAGTGGTCGTGATGGGAGATTGTAACTTCCCTAACATTAAATGGGACTCATGTAGTGTTGGGGGCGTAGATGGAGCAGAATTTGTAAGGAGCATCCCGGAGAGTTTTCTTGTTGCTACGTGCTAAAGGATGCTTCAAAGGAGCAGTATGTAAATAGTCCAACTCGGGAAGGGGCCATACTGGACCTGGTATTGGGGAACCATCCCGGCCAGCTGGTTGAAGTTTCAGTCGGTGATTACTTTGGGAATGGCGATCACAATTCCGTAAGTTTTAGAATACTCGTGGACAAAGACGAGAGTGGTCCTAAACGAAGAGTGCTAAATTGGTGAAAGGCCAAGTATAACAAAATTCGGCAGGAGCTCGGGAATGTGGATTGGGAGCAGCTGTTTAAGGGTAAATCCACATTTGAAATGTGGGAGTGTTTTAAGGAAAGGTTGATTAGAGTGCAAGACAGACATTTCCCTGTGAACATGAGGGATAGAAATGGCAAGAGTAGGGAACCATGGATGACGGGTTGAATACTGAGACGAGCTAAGATGAAAAGGAAGCATACATAAGCTCTTGGCGACTTAAAACTGATGAAGCTTTGGAGGAATATCAGAAAAGTCGGACAAATCTCAAACGCGCAATAAAGAGGGCAATAAAGGGAGATGTGCGTTTTTTACGCAGAGGGCGGTTGGTGCCTGGAACGCTTTGCCAGCGGGCTGGTAGAGGCGGGCACGATAGCATCACTTAAGATGCATCTAGACAGATATATGAACGGGCGGGGAACAGAGGGAAGTAGATCTTTGGAAAACAGAAGACAGGTTTAGATAAAGGATCTGGATCGGCGCAGGTTGGGAGGGCCGAAGGGCCTGTTCCTGTGCTGTAATTTCCTTTGTTTTTTGTTCAACTTAGACAAATTCAGAAACGATTAGACTTTACGAAATCTTAGATCTTATATATTTCTCAGGTACCGAAAATAATTTCAAGTGTTTGCTCTAGTTGGACAATAATCAGCAATTTACGGCGAATTGTTGACATACGAAATGCATTAGTAGCTCTGAAAATGGAGAAGCATGATGTAAGTCTACCTTAGCTTTGTAAACTCGCTAAAGACAATAAGACAGCTTTTTGTACAATGTATTCTTCAAATCCAGGAATGGTAACAATAATAAAATACTTTAATTATCTCAGAGCAGACACTATAACGTTCTCGCTAACTATGTTAGAACTTGGTATGTAATGGTTTAATGCAGAATCGGTTGGAACAGTTTTGACTGAGAGTACCGTTTAACGTTGTCCAAAATAATGTTATCAAATAATTCAGGATGTAATAATATGTTGGAGCAGGACTGCACCATTCGATCCATCGTTCCTCCCTGCCATTGCATAAGGCAATGGCTGACCTGAATGTGGCCCGAAACCCGCCTCCTTTTCTGTCCCCAATTGTATTCACACCCTTGTCGAATGGAATCTGTCCATCTGAACCTTCAATATATAAAATTACAGTCTGCACCACGCTGTGGGAAATGCTTTCTCAAGACTATCAACTCGGTGAGACCAGAAATCTGTCATCATGTCTGACATTCAAAAGAACCCTCATGTTTTCAACTTGTATTAGTATTTTCAAAATCATTCATTGTTGTTCAACTACCGTGTTGTAATTTAAATGAATACATTCTCAAACAATTTGTGTTAAACAGAGAGAAGCCATTTTTATAATAACTGAACATGCGTTGCAGGACACCAGTAAGTTCCGTTAAGTGGAGAGAATTAATTATGAGACAACAAAATTTAAAGTATTTTATTAATATCGATGTTAGAAAGACTGAAATTTATTTCGCAAAACGACATTTTACAATTATAAACACATTATTCAGACTTCACTATGAACACAGAACGTAAAAATGTTCTGGAAATTATAACCCTCTGTCCTTATCAGAAAGAGCTAAATATATAGCATAAATTGTTTGTGTTGTTTTGAGGGAAGGATAGCGCTCCTTTGCAAGATATCTCAACTTTAAATGACCGAAAGCTATGTTACCTCCCGTAATATACATTTTGATATGATGTATTTTCTTAAAAACGAGAGAGCGTGCATAATTATCTACAAGCAAAAGCTTCATTATCGACAAATTATTGACCAATCGATTACTGTGCAACAATATCAAAATGTTTAACGTTTAAAAGGGGATCTTCAGAAACCGTATTAGCTGAGTGTGAAGCATTGAGAGGTAGAGCGACGAAAGAGAAAATGCTGGAAAATCTCAGCAAGTCTCGCCGCATCTGTTGGGTGAGAAAAGTTTTCATTTCGAGTCCGATGTCTCTTTGTCACAGCCCATCCCTGGCCCTCCACCAGTCCCAATCCCGCGTACTCCATTTCTCCCAGTATCAACACCGCTCCCCATCCCAGGCCCTCCACCAGTCCCAATCACTGGTACCCCATTTCTCCCAACCCCAGCCATTGTCGCGTGTTCGCCATACCCTCTGACCTTCCTCTTGCTGAGGCTGAGCGTGCTGTTCTCAGCAAAGGGTTCATCTTTGTACCCTTCCGTCCCCACCTCAATCAAGATGTTGAACTCTTCTTTCGTCGCCTTCATCTCCGTGCCCACTTCTTTGGGCAAGAATCCTCACCCACTGACCCTTGCTCTTTCCAAGAGCCGGTGCAGACTTGATGGGCCGAATGGCCTCCTTCTGCACTGTAAATTCTATGATTCTTACATGTGCCTCCAACATGCTGCCAGCTTTGACAAAGAGTCATCGGACTCGAAACGTTAGCTCTTTTCTCTCCCGACAGATGCTGCCAGACTTGTTGAGATTTTCCAGCAGTTTCTCTTTCGTTTCAGATTCCAGCATCCGCAGTAATTTGCTGTTATATATGAGAGGTAGAGGGAGGTGTTCAAAGAAACGTGCCTACAGAGAGATTTAAGGGAAATGTTTACACAAATGTATGGGGATGGCTTTACAAGTTATCCTCGTTTTTCGGAGACGCCAATGCATCTCCTGATGTGAGAAGAGTGGTGATAATTTAATTCTATTGTAAAAGTTTATCTTCCCCGCACATTGTTAATTACTGATAATTACTGTTGACTAACACTTTGATTTTTAGTCTTTATAACGGTCTAATAGAGAGTAATCTTGCTGATTTCACCATTTATAGGGTTAATTCTTGCCATATTATTCAGTTTCCAGGACGTGGCATGATATCCGATTGGTTATTCCAAACAAGTGAACGCCATATACTGTCGTTCAAATATATCAATAACTCGTTGGTGACCGTTCGGCACTTTAATGATAATATTTGAGAACGTTTCCAGCTGTATGTTTGGAAACAGCAAAGTAACAATAGGAGAATATGGACGAAGTAGGATTTGTCAATTTCTTCTCGGTACAAAGTGAATCTTGACAGTGTATGAGTAAAGGGCGAGTGGAAGCGTAATACAATATCTGTTAAAAGCACACTGTTTCAAGGTGGCATGGCGGTTCGGAGGTTAGCACTGCTGACTGCGGGCTCAGGTTCGATCACGGCCCCGGTCAGTGACTGTTTGGAGATTGCACATTCTCCCCGTGTATGTGTTGGTCTCTCCCCTGCACATCCCAAACATGTAACGGTAAAGTGGATTGGCCACTGAAATTGCCCCTTGACTGGAAGAAAAAGTAATTGGGTGCTCAACATTTTTTTAAAAACACGATTTAGGGTTCGAGAAAGAGATCGGTGTATTTTATCGAACAATAATAAGAAGTGGCATCGTCATAATGTCTGGAGTTGCCAGAAAAGTTCATCATGCAAGACAAAAATCAGGGATTCTTGGAACAGGAGGGAGAACTCCATTCGACGCAGGGAATAGACCATTCAGAGCAGCTAGACCAAAGAGAGAGTTTCATTCAAAACAATTACTGGACAGATGAATTCAATTTGTGTGAGTTCTGAGTCCACTTGTGACTGTTTTCTGGTTGTCATTGAACTTCTGAAAAAAAAAGCATCTATGCCTCTCTTGCATCTGGGAGTCCCTGTAAAATTAGAGTTTTTAAAAAAATTTGTAATACCCAATTATTTTCTCAAAATAAGGGGCAATTTAGCGTGGTCAATTCACCTAAGTTATGCATTTTTTGTGTTCTGGGGTGAGACCCACACAGACACGATGAGAATGTGCAAACTCCAGATGGACAGAGATCCAGGATCAGAATCGAATGCGGATTCTCGGCGCCATGAAGCACCATAGCGAGCCAGTGCGCCGCCATGCTTCCCTGGGCTCCTGCTTCGTGCTGCAGGGCAACTTGCATCAGGGAGATCGCAATAGGTGGACACAATGACACTCTTGAAGAAATTGAAAGAGGAATACATCAGGAGGCTTGAATCGGGATGGGAGGATATTGCTTTAAACATTATGTGGAGAGATACTGGATAAAATACAAATACCTGTTCCATTATTGGATTAAGCTGATTGTTCTAATTGTTGAGTCGCTGAAAGGTAAAAAACAGCAATCTAGCTGTGTATTTGAATTTTACGATATGCAGGCAAATTGAGTTTATATTGCTTGCTTTACTTAGTAAGTAGGATAATATTGTGTAAATTAGAATGAGAGAGACAAGCAGAATGTTTGGGAAAGTGGAGTTATAAAAAACTGCAGCTCGAGACTCAGTTCTGAAGATTGAGTGTTGATGCCATGGCAGGAACGCGAACTTCCACGACAGCAAAAATGGCGAGCACCTGTCCCAATTCACTGACCGTTGAGGGTCTAGCACCGGCTACCCGGGGAGTACAATAGATCACACTGAAAAACGGCGCAGGACCGGCCGGATTCACGCAGGAGGCTGACAGGCTGCAGCCGCATATATGAACGTCACTCCCCACATGCACTCATCCCAGCCAACAAGATGACACTGGTTGTGCTGAAGCACGCCCACGCTGCTGATGTGGTTCGAGGAGAGAATTGCAAAGATGATTCTGGATAGGAGCGAAAGCAACAGGGTAGTTGTTATGGGGGACTTTAATTTTCCAAATATTGACTGGAAACGCTAAAGATCGAGTACATGAGATGGGTCCGTTTTTGTCCAATGTGTGCAAGAGGGTTTCCTGACACAGTACGTAGATAGGCCAACGAGAGGCGAGGCCATATTGGATTTGGTACTGGGTAATGAACCAGGACAGGATTTGGAGGGAGGTGAGCACTTTGGTGATAGTGAGCATAATTCGATTACGTTTACTTTAGTGATGGAAAGGGATAGGTATATACCGCAGGGCTAGAGTCATATCTGGGGGAAAGGCAATTATGATGCGATGAGGCAAGACTTAGGATACATCGGGTGGAGTGGAAAACTGCAGGGGATGGGTACAATGGAAATGTGGAGCTTTTTCAAGGAACAGCTACTGCGTGTCCTTTGTAAGTATGTACCCGTCAGGCAGGGAGGAAGTGGTCGAGTGAGGGAACCGTGGTTTACTAAAGCAGTCGAAACACTTGTCAAGACGAAGAAGGAGACTTAAGTAAAGATGAGACATGAAGGTTCAGTTAGGGCCCTCGAGAGTTACAAGTTAGCTAAGAAGGACCTAAAGAGAGGGCTAAGAAGAGCCATGAGGGGACATGAGAAGTCTTTGGCAGGTACGATCAAGGATAACCCTAAAGCTTTCTATAGATATGTCAGGAACAAAAGAATGACTAGGGTAAGAGTAGCGCCAGTCAAGGACAGTAGTGGGAAGTTGTGCGTGGAGTCCGCGGAGATAGGAGAGGTGCTAAATGAATATTTTTCGTCAGTATTCACACAGGAAAAAGACAATGTTGTCGAGGAGAATACTGAGATGCAGGCTACTAGACTAGAAGGGCTTGAGGTTCATAAGGAGGAGGTGTTAGCAATTCTGCAAAGTGTGAAAATAGATAAGTCACCTGGGCCGGATGGGATTTATCCTAGGATTCTGTGGGAAGCTAGGAAGGAGATTGCTAAGCCTTTGGCCTTGATCTTTAAGTTATCTTTGTATACAGGAATAGTGCCAGAAGACTGGAGGATAGCAAATGTTGTCCCCTTGTTCAAGAAGGGGAGTAGAGATAACCCCGGTAACTATAGACCAGTGAGCCTTACTTCTGTTGTGGGAGAAATCTTGGAAAGGTTTATAAGAGATAGGATGTATAATCATCTGGAAAGGAATAATTTGATTAGAGATAGTCAACACGGTTTTGTGAAGGGTAGGTCGTGCCTCACAAACATTTTCGAGTTCTTTGAGAAGCTGACCAAATAGGTGGATGAGGGTAAAGCAGTTGATGTGGTGTATATGGATTTCAGTAAAGCGTTTGGGAAGTTTCCCCATGGTAGGCTACTGCAGAAAATACGGAGCATGGGATTCAGGGTGATTTAGCAGCTTGAATCCGAAATTGGCTAGCTGGAAGAAGACAAAGAGTGGTGGTTGATGGGAAATGTTCAGACTGGAGTCCAGTTACTCTTGGTGTAACACAAGGATCTGTTTTGGGGCCACTGCTGCTTTTAATTTTTATAAATGACATTAAGGAGGGCGCAGAAGGATGGGTGGGTAAATTTGAAGATGACAATAAAGTCGGTGGAGTTGTGGACAGTGTCAAAGGATGTTACAAGTTACAGAGGGACATGGATAAGCTGCAGCGCTGGGCTAAGAGGTGGCAAATGGAGATTAATGCAGAAAAGTGTGAGGTGATTCATTTGGGAAGGAATAAGAGGAAGACTGAGTATTGGGCTATTGGTAAGATTCTTGGCAGTGTGGATGAGCAGAGAGATCTCGGTGTCCATGTACATAGATCCCTGAAAGTTGCCACTCAGGTTGAGAGGGTTGGTAAGAAGGCATACGGTGTGCTAGCTTTTATTGGTAGAGGAGTGTGTTTAGGAGCCATGAGGTCATTCTGCAGCTATACAACACTCTGGTGCGGCCGAGTATTGCGTGCAATTCTGGTCGCCGCATTATAGAGAAGATGTGGAAGCATTGGAAAGGGTGCAGAGGAGATTTACCAGAATGTTGCCTGGTATGGAGGGAAGATGTTATGAAGAAAGGCTGAGGGACTTGAGGCTGTTTTCATTCGAGAGGAGAAGGTTAAGAGGTGACTTAATTGAGGCATACAAGATGATTGGATAGGGTGGACAGTGAGGGCCTTTTTCCTCGGATGGTGATGTCCAGCACGAGGGGACATACCTTTAAATTGAGGGGAGATAGAAATAAGACAGAAGTCAGAGGTAGGTTCTTTACTCAGAGAGTAGTAAGGGCGTGGAATGCCCTGCCTGCAACAGTAGTGGACTCGCCAACACTAAGGACATTCAAATCGTCATTGGATAGACATATGGACAATAAGGGAATAGTGTAGATGGGCTTTAGAGTGGTTTCACAGGTAGGCGCAACATCGAGGGCCGAAGGGCCTGTACTGCGCTGTAATGTTCCATGTTCTATGGGGCATGACGACACCTGGGGGAGCGGGGGGGCCCAGAGGACATCCCCACATCATGTGGCCCTGTGTCTACAGTGGGCCATTCACCGGCATTCGCAAATGCATTGTTGCCATGCAGCATGCGGCAATGGTGCTCTTGCGGGTCAACACACACGCCAGAGCCCACCTCATGGCCATGCTCGGAACTTGGCAGACGCCCGCCGGTTGTCTGTAAATCAGGGCGACGTTAGAAAATTTCCGTACCCCCTCTCACTTCCTGAGCAACCACTGTGCCAATTGCGCGATTTTGAACAGGAGAAGTGAACCTCGCCATTCGGAATTCAGCCTGGTGGCGGCAGAGAATCCCAGTGGGCCCGGAGAATATTGGATCAGGCCCACTAATAAAATTACAACATTGTCGCCTGTACATTCGGAATGGAACTCATTGACACTGCTATGGCGGCACTGGAGAATTGCGATTTGGCATGAAACCGGCCCCGCCACAATCTCGGCGATAAAACATATTGTCCACCAAATCGTGTTTCCCAATTCCAGGGTCAACCGACGTATGGGTCAGGGTTCTTCATTTCTGAGACTAAATGCTGATGCCGGCGTGGGAACAGTGGCGTTTTATGACTGAATAAATGGCGCAACGTGGCCATCCTCTGTCTGGTTGGGAGCTAGCAGGCCCAGAGCGTAGAGCCTCTAGCTCGAGCTGCATATATGAATGGAGAATTGCCGCGTCTGAGGCCGAGCATGCGCACGGCGGCGGCCTGCAGCAGCCTCGAGGGGCAACAGGACATTGGCCGCGCGCAGACCCGGATTGTAAAATAGCGCCCCCCCCCCCCCCCATTGACCAAGATCGCCACCCCCAGTCCACCAGCCCATGCCAAAGCTTCCCCTGTCCGCGGATTGGCTCCCCAACCATGCCCGGCGGTGGTGGCACCGGACTCAGTCTGCAGCCGCCACGCCAAGTTCTCAAAAAAAAATAACACAGGCGACTGACGCCGCCGGGATGTCGGCCCATCGGGAGCGGATCATCGGGGGAGGGCCTCACATAACATCATGAGGTCGTTTCGCTGGCGTGCAGCATACTCGTACAGTATGCGATTTTGGAGGGGGCAGAGCATCGCAACAGCGCTGCCTAACCCGATTTCGGCCCCGACAGAGATTCTCTGGCCGATCGGCGAACGTAATTACGGTGTGGGATACTGGACAATCACGCCCCCTGTGTTGATGCCAATGTACAATTCGAGGACTTTCCTGACGTCAAATGTGGCGCTTCGTCTGCACCTCTTCATTTACTGTCGAGGAATTCGCACCAATGACATGTGAAACACAATCCATTCCAATGAAAAATGGTGCGGGATTCGCTGGGACCGTGATTTACATTCGGCAGGCAGACAAGGTGAAACCACACATATACATTGTAAACCCCAAAGACACTTAAACCAGCCAATAAGAGGGCACTGGTTGTGCTGGAGCGCATCCATACAACACTGGGTCGGCTGGGGCCAGAGGAGACCCAGGAGGCGGCCTGGAGGGTGAGGGGGGCGGGGGGGGGGGGGGGGGGGGGGAGGGGGGGGGACGACAACTGTATGACTCGTGGCCATGATTCACGGTGGACTGCAAGCGGCATTTGCTGCTGCATGGTTGCCATGCCGTGTAAAGTAAAGGTGGGAAAATATGTCATTTTAAACATGGAAGCCTCACAAATCCTGACCTGAGGGTACATGGGAAAATGTAGGGAACAATACCACGAAAGGATAACAGCAGCTGCAAAAGAAGGTTTTGAACTGCGGCCTTTCGCAAACAGGCGTTAAGAAAGCAGCTTGTGACTGCTGAAACTGTAAAACTGATGCATATTTTTCCAGTCAAAGCAGATTGAACTTTTAGTTGCATAAAAAAAACAATATTTCGCACCATCTTTGAAGTTAATTATTTTAGTGAGCAGCCAAAAAATAATTGCCAGGATCTTCAGTTGGATTGGGTGACAAAATGTTTAGGTGTGAACTTCTGCTGACAACATTTGAATATGCGAAGCTGGAGACAACATACTAACGCCAAATCAGAGTCTGAATTCTGACAAGCTAAGGGCACTATTTGCGAATAAAACCACTTTAGAAGTGATAGGATCCAGAACCGCTCTAGGATCAAAGAACTTTTGAACATTACAAAAGAAAAAAATGTAATAAGAGTTCCATGAGCTGAAGTCATGCTCAACATAAATATATAGTCGTGTTGGAAGTAATTGCGATTAAAGGTACCTTGAACAATCAATAGAAAAACAAAGTTATTTTCCGGTAATATCATCTAAACTTCAGAACTGTGGTAAGGGAAATATAAACCCTGAATCGGTAACAGCGAACAGAGTGAGCTCTCATAGCTGGCGTCGGTCATGGGACGAACAGAATACAGACACTGAGCAGAACAGCGAATCCGTCAGGAGAAAAGCAAAAGATAAATTAAAAAGCTTGTGAAGATATCCTGAAGGTCTATCAACTAACAAGCAGAATCCAGAAGGAAGATATTTCTACTTTTCTGTGAAGACTGTGATTGCAGCAATTAAAACAACAAATATAATAACGAAATAACGTGATGTTTTAACCTGAAACAGTAGTTATTACAAAGTCTACTTCAATTACGAAGAAACGCGTGATCCAGGATCGATGTTACTATGTGGAAAGTAGATGAAATCGTCTATAAAGATATGGGTTATACCGGGGGATAACTTGAAAACATAGATTGACCCGAATAGCACACACCTAAGTCTGCATAGGTGACAGGTAGTGAAAGTTCCTGTTCACCATTTAGAATGCCGTATTGACCCTTTTTGGCATGTGGGGATTCTAAGAATAGAACATGGAACATAGAACATACAGTGCAGAAGAAGACCATTCGGCCTATCAGATCTGCACCGCCCCACTTAAGCCCTCACTTCCACCCTATCCCCGTAGCCCAATACCCCCTCCTAACCTTTTCGGACACTAAGGGCAATATAGTAGGGTCCCAATCCATCTAAACCGCATGTCTTTGGACTGTGGCAAGAAACCGGAGTGCCTGGAGGAATCCTACGCAGACACGGGAAGAACGTGCAGACTACGCACAGTCTGTGACCCAGCGGTTAAGCGAATCTGGGACCCTGGCGCTGTGAAGCCGCAGTGATATCCAGTTGTGCTACCGTGCTACCCATAGTGGTGAGTTTTTTTTACTTTAGACGGAAATGGTGTTCCATGCCCGTCCACCCCGACCCAACAGTCCATCTCCTGGTCATCCCCCACTACTCCCGCCCAGCTCTGGCAGTAACACCTCGCCGAGCAGCACAACTGTCAGCATGCTATGGCGATGTTGGACAATTTTTGTACCCCCTTTCTCTGCCTCAGCAGCCACCGTGCTGCTTTCACGATTTTTAAAAACGCACAGGAACCACGTCGTCGGGAACTCAGTCAATTGGAGGAGCAGAATCGCGGAGGCCCTTGAGAGTACCGAGTCAGTCCAACTAATGACATGGAAAAAGTGTTTACTGTACATACGTTTCGGAAGGCATTGGCGCTGCTGTCGACGTGACAGAGAATTCGATTTTGCGCTGGGGCACTGCCTGTGCAGAGTCTGCACGTTCTCCCCATGTCTGCGTGAGTTTCCTCCGGGTGCTACGGTGTTCTCACACAGTTCAAATGCGTGCAGGTTTGGTCGATTGGCCATGCTAAATTGCATTTAGCGCCCAAAAGGTTAGGAGGGTTTATTGGGCTCCGGGGATAGGTTGGAAGTGAGGGCTTAAGTGGGTCGGTGCAGACTCGATGGGCCGAATGGCCTCTTTCTGCACTGTAAGTTCTATGTTCTATGTTCTATTTCGAACAATATTTCGTTTTTATTACTCAAGAAATATATTTTCTAGAAAGATACGTTGAACTAAAATGAAGCCTGTGATCTCAAAAACATTTTTCTATGAATTAAGAATCATTTAGAATGTAAAAATATGAAGTCTAATTAGTTAGTTGCTTTCGAGGAACGGAAATTTCATCTAAAACAACAAATTAATAATTACAATATTCTAATGTATGGAATCAATGAGAAACCAAAAGCATGTTTTCTGATTTAAAGATACTGTGAAGATAATTATTCTCCAGTGTATTCCTCCAGGGCTCAGAAATGAGACAACATTACAAAAATTAAACTTTTTCAAGAGTACAGAATATAGAGCATAGAACATCGAGCAGAACTGCACAGTACAGGCGCTTCGGCCCACGATGTTGTGCCTGCCATTTATCCTACTCTAAATCAACCTAACCTATACCCATTCAATTTACGCAGTCCATATGCCTGTCCAAGCGTCGCTTAAATGTCCTTAATGACTCTAACTCCACCACCTCTGCTGGCAGTGCATTCCACGTACCCACCACTCTCTGTGAAATAACCTACCTCTGACATCTCCCCTGTACCTTCCTCCCATCACCTTAAAATTATGTCCCCTCGTAAAAGCCATTTGTGCCCTGAGGAAATGTCTCTGGCTATCCACTCTAACCATGCCTCTCATCACTTTGGATACCTCAGTCAAGTCACCTCTATTCCTTATTCGCACGCTAGAAAAGCCCTAGCTCCCTCAACCTTTCTTCTTAAGACATGCACCCCCATTCCAGGCAGCATCCTGGTAAATCGCCCCTCCATCCTCTCCAAAGCATCCACATCCTTCCTATAATGAGGCGACCAGAACTGGCCACAATATTCCAAATGTGGTCGAACCAGGTTTTTACAAAGCTGCAGCATAATCTCGTGGCTCTTAAACTCAAGCCCCCTGTTAATAAAACCCAACACACCATACGCCTTCTTAACAACCCTGTCAACCTGGATGGCAACTTTGAGGGATCTATGTACGTGGAGCCTTAGCTCCCTCTGCTCCTCCACCCGTCAAAAAATCCTGCTTTTAACGCTGCATTCAGCATTCAAACTCGACCTTCCAAAATGAATCACTTCACAATTATGTCCGTTGAACTTCATCTGCCACTTCTCAGCCAAGCTCTGCATCCTTTCAATGTCCTATTGACACCTGCAACAGCCCTCGACACTATCTTCAACTCCACCCACCTTACTAACAAACGTACTAACCCACCCTTCCACTTCTTCATCCAAGTGATTCTAAAAATCACAAAGAGCAGATGCCCCAGGATAGATCCCTGGGAGACACCACTGGTCACCGACATCTAGGCAGAATAATTTCTATCCATTACCACTCCCTGTCATCTTTCAGACAGCTAATCCTGTGTCCATGCAGCCAAATATCCCTGTTTACCATACCCCCTGATATTCTGATTGAGCCTACCACGGGGAACCCTCAAATGCCTTACTGAAATCCATATCCATCACATTCATTGCCTTGCCTTCATCAATGTGTCTCGGCTCATCCTCAAAGAATTCAATGAGGCTTGTGTGGCATGATCTGCCCTCACATTGCAATGCTGACTATCTTTAATCAAACTATGTTTGCTAAATAATCATAAATCATATCTCTCAGAATCTTTTCCAGTATTTTGCTCACCACAGACGTAAAACTGACTGATCTGTAATTCCCAGAGATTTCCCATTCCCTTTGTGAACAGGAGAACAACATTCGCCTCTCTCCAATAATCTGATACTACTCCAGTGGAGATTGAGGACGCAAATAACTTGCTAAAATTACAGCCCCGATGCGCTGGTAAAATTTACATAATCGTTATGGTTCACTTGGACGGTGGCTGCACGTGGAGCAATACGATTGTCAGCGATTTGAGAGGCGTTAGCCTAATTTTAACTGTGCAACTGATCGTGTGTGATAGTATTTTGTCTTTTTTCGTGTTAATAAACCTTTCACTTTTATATCAGAACACAAACATTTATTTGTTTCTGTACTGCCTAGATGAGTAAGTTTCATTCTCCATTTCAAGTAGTATTGCTTATTAAGCAAAATGTCCCCGTCGGATTTGGTTTACTCCGGAATTGCCCGCAGTTGTAGCAAAACACGGATAGCCAAATTAAACAATCTTTCAGCTCACTCACTACAAAAGACTGCAGACAAGGCCATCTACTCACCTCGCCAACGTAACTACCTTACATAATTATCGATGGCAACAACTGACGTGCATGATCCGGCTATCCACCTCATCTGAATATGCGCCTTCACAGTAGCACACTTCCAGATAGAAGATACAGTGCAGTAGGAGGCCATTCGGCCCATCGATTCTGTACCGATCCACTTAAGCTCTCACTTCCACCCTATCCCTGTAACCCTGCTACCCCGCCTACTCCTAACATTTTGCACACTAAGGTAAATTGAGCACGGCCAATCCACCTATTCTGCACATCTTTGGTCTGTGGGAGGCAACCACGCAGACACGGGGGAACGTGCAGACACGGCACAGACAGTGACCCAGCGGGGAATCGAACCTGGCACCCTGGCGCTGTGAATCAACAGTGCGAACCACTGTGCTACCGTGCCGCCCATAAATAATAGATAATAACCAAATACGTGACAACCAGCCAGTTGCCAATTCTTGCAGCTGGACAAATTCACGTGCCGCATCACTCACTAACATGGTCGACATCACTGAATTGCCATAAAAATATAGAACATACGAGCAGGAAGAGGCCGTTTAGCCATTCTAGACTTCCACGCCGTTCCTTATATTCATGGCTGATCTTTCAACTCAATAGCATCATGTTGTGTACCCCTCCAGCCTTTGATCCCATTCACCCCGAGAGCTACTTCGAACTGCGACTTGAAAATATCGTGTTGTGTCTTTTACTGATTTCTGTGGTTGGCGAATTAATCAAGCCAGCCACTCTCTGGGTAAAGGAAATTATGCTGATCACAGTCCTAAATTCTCTTCCTTTTTGGAAGACTGTGACCTCTGGTTCCGGCCACCACCTCAATCTCTCCAATATCGGACATGCTTCTTTCATCCACCATGATGTGCTGTTAGAATGTTATCAGTTTCAGTGAAATCTCCTTCTATTCGTCTGAACTTCATCTAAGAAAATCCTCTCCAACTCAATCTCTCCTCATAACTATGTATTTCCAACCAATGAAAAAAATCTGATAATACGTCTTTGCAGTGCCTCGATAGGAATAATATCCTTCCTCCGGTACGGAGACCAGAACTGCACTAAATGTACTAGCTGTGGCCTCGGCTAGACGCAATATAATTGCAACAAGACATTACTGCTCCTGTACCTGACTCCTCCTTCTATTAAGATTCCATGTGCCTTTTGAATGCCTGCTGCCCCTGCATGCATAGCTTCAGCTACAGGTGCCCGAAGATACAAAGGTCGCGCAAGGTCGGGTTATTAACAACCTAAGGTCGTGTTCATAGAATTTACAGTGCAGAAGGAGGCTGTTCGGCCCATCGAGTCTGCACCAGCTCTTGGAAAGTGCACCCTACCCAAAGTCAACACCTCCACCCTATACCCATAACCCAGTAACCCCATCCAACACGAGGGCAATTTTGGACACTAAGGGCAATTTATCATGGCCAATCCACCTAACCTGCACATCTTTGGACTGTGGGAGGAAACCGGAGCACACGGAGGAAACCCACGCACACACGGGGAGTCTGTGCAGACTCCACACAGACAGTGACCCAAGCCGGAATCGAACCTGGGGCCCTGGAGCAGTGAAGCAATTGTGCTATCCACAATGCGACCGTGCTGCCCTTAAGAACAAATTAATCGACACTATAGCTTTCTACCGTAATCCATGTACCTATCCAATTGCTGCGTGAAGGTTCCTAATCTTTCCGACTCAACTACTTCCACAGGCAGTGCAGTCCATGGGTAAAGAACCTACCTTTGACATCCCCCTATATATTCCACCATTCACCTTAAATTCATGTCCCCTTGTAATGGTTTGTTCCACCCGGGGAAAAAGTCTCTGAAATTCTATTCTATCTATTCCCCTGACCATCTTATAAACCTCTATCAAGTCGCCCCTCATCCTTCTCCGTTCTAATGAGAAAAGGCCTAGCACCCTCAACCTTTCCTCGTAAGACCTATTCTCCATTCTAGGCAACATCCTGGTTAATCTCCTTTGCACCTTTTCCAAAGCTTCCACGTCCTTCCTAAAATGGGGCGACCAGAACTGTACAGAGTACTCCAAATGTGACCGTACCAACGTTTTGTACAGCTGCATCTTCACCTCTCGGCTCTTGAATTCAATACCTCTGTTAATGAACGCTAGCACACCATAGGCCTTCTTCATACCTCTATCCACTTGAGTAGCAACTTTCAAAGATGTATGAACGGAGATAGACCCCACGATCTCTCTCTATCTCTCTGCTCCTCCACATTGCCAATAACTCTACCGTTAACCCTGTATTTCCACATTCATATTTGTCCTTCCAAAATGGACAACCTCACACTTTTCAGGGTTAAACTCCATCTGCCACTTCTCAGCCCAGCTCTGCATCCTATCTATGTCTCTTTGCAGCCGACAACAGCCCTCCTCACTATCCACAACTCCACCTATCTTCGTAACGTCTGCAAATTTATTGACCCACCCTTCAACTCCCTCATCCAAGTCATTAATGAAAATCACAAACAGCAGAGGACCCAGAACTGACCCCTGTGGTACGCCACTGGTAACTGGGATCCAGGCTGAATATTTGCCATCCACCACCATTCTCTGACTTATATCGGTTAGCCAGTTCGTTATCCAACTGGTCAAATTTCCCATTATCCCATGCCTCCTGACTTTCTGCATAAGCCTATCATGGGGAACCTTATCAAATGCCTTCGTAAAATCCATGTACACTACATTGACTGCTTTTCCTTCACCCACATGCTTGGTCACCTCCTCAAAGAATTCAATAAGACTTGTAAGGCAAGACCTACCCCTCACAAATCCGTGTTGATTATCACTAATCAAGCAGTGTCTTTCCAGATGCTGAGATATCCTATCCTTCAGTACCATTTCCATTACTTTGCCTACCACCGAAGTAAGACTAACTGACCTGTCATTCCCAGGGTTAGCCCTAGTCCCTTCTTTGAATCGGGGCACGACATTCGCCACTCTCCAATCCACTGGTACGATCCCTGTTGACTGTGAGGACGAAAAGATCATTGCCAATGGCTCTGCAATTTCATCTATTGCTTCCCATATAATCCTTGGATATATCCCGTCAGGCCCGGCGGACTTGTCTATCCTCAAGTTTTTCAAAATGCCCATCACATCTTCCTTCCTAACAAGTATTTCCACGAGCTATCCAGTCTGTTTCACACTGTCCTCTCCAACAATGTGGCCCCTCTCATTTATAAATACAGAAGAAAAGTACTCGTTCAAGACCTCTCCTATCTCTTCAGACTCAATACGCAAACTCCAGCTACTGTCCTTGATCGGACCTACCCTCGTTCTAGTCATTCTCATATTTCTCACATATGTGTAAAAGGCCTTGGGGTTGTCCTTGATCCTTTCCGCCAAAGATTGTTCATGCCCTCTCTTAGTCTCCTGATCCCTTTCTTCAGTTCCCTCCTGGCTGTCTTGTATCCCTCCAGCGCCCTGTCTGAACCTTGTTTCCTCAGCCTTACATAAGTCTCCTTCTTCCTCTGAACAAGACATTCAAACTCTCTTGTCAACCATGGTTCCGTCACTGGACCATCTCTTCCCTGCCTGATGGGACATACATATCAAGGACACGTAGAACCTGTTCCTTGAACAAGTTCCACATTTCACTTGTGTCCTTCCCTGAAAGCCTGTGTTCCCAACTTATGCGTTTCAATTCTTGTCTGACAACATCGTATTTATCCTTCCCCCAATTGTAAATCTTGCCCTGTTGCACGCACCTATCCCTCTCCATTACTAAAGTGAAATTCACAGAATTGTGGTTACTATCTCCAAAATGGTCCCCCACTAACAAATCTATCACTTGCCCTGGTTCATTGCCAAGTACCAAATCCAATATGACCTCCCCTCTGGTCTGACAATCTACATACAATGTTAGAAAAGCTTCCTGGACACACTGCACAAACACCACCCCATCCAAATTATTTGATCTAACGAGTTTCCACTCAATGTTTGGGAAGTTGAAGTCACCCATGACTACTACCCTGTGACTTCTGCACCTTTTCAAAAGCTGTTTCCCAATCTGTTCATCCACATCTCTGCTACTATTGGGGGGGCCTATAGAAAGCTCCTAACAAGGTGACAGCTCCTTTCCAATTTCTGACTTCAACCCATACTACCTCAGTAGGCAGATACTCCTCGAACTGCCAGTCTGCAGCTGTTATAATATCACTAATTAACAATACCACCCCCACCCACCCACCTCTTTTACCACCCTCCCTAATCTTATTGAAACATCTATAACCAGGGGCCTCCAATAACCATTTCTGCCCCTCTTATATCCAAGTTTCCGTGATGGCCACCACATCGTAGTCCCAAGTACCGATCCATGCCTTAAGTTCACCCACCTTAATCCTGATGCTTCTTGCATTGAAGTATACACACTTCAACCCATATCCGTGCCTGCAAATACTCTCCTTTGTCAGTGTTCCCTTCCCCACTGCCGATCTACACGCTTTGGCGTCCTGAATATCGGCTACCTTAGTTGCTGGACTACAAATCCGGTCCCCATTCCCCTGCCAAATTAGTTTAACCCCCCCCCCCCCCCCGAAGAGGACTAGAAAACCTCCCTCCCAGGATATTGGTGCCCGTCTGGTTGAGATGCAACCCGTCCTCCTTGCACAGGTCCCACCTTCCCCAGAATGCACTCCGATTATCCAAAAACCTGGAGCCCCCCCCCCCCCCCCCCCGTACACCATTCCTGCAGCCACGTGTTCAACTGCACTCTCTCCCTATTCCTAGCCTCGTTATCACGTGGCACCGGCAAGAAACCAGAGATGACAACTCTATCTGTCCTGGCTTTTAACTTCCAGCCTAACTCCCTAAACTCGTTTCTTCCCTCCACACCCCTTTTCCTACCTACGTCGTTGGTACCAATGTGCACCACGACTTCTGGCTGCAACCCTCCCCCCCCCCCTTAAGGATCCTGAAGACACGATCCAAAACATATCTGACCCTGGCAACCGGGAGGCAACATACCTTCCGGGAGTCTCGCTTGCGACCACAGAATCTCCTATCTATTCCCCTAACCATTGAATCTCCTACTACTATTGCGTTTCTATTCTCCCCCTTCCCTTCTGAGCCCCAGAGCCTAGCTCAGTGCCAGAGACCTGGCCGCTAGGTCTTTCACCGGTCGGTCATTCCCCCCCCCCCGCCCCCCCCCACCACGCCCCCAACAGCATCCAAAGCGGGACACTTGTTTTGAAGGGGAACGGCCACGAGGGATCCCTGCACTGTCTGCCTGTTTGTTTTCTTTCCTCTGACTGCAACCCAGCTATTCTTGTTCTGCACCTTGTGTGTGGTTACCTCCCTGTAACTCTTCTCTATCACTCCCTCTGCCTCCCGGATGATCCGAAGTTCATCCAGCTCCAGCTCCAGTTCCCTAACCCGGTCTTTGAGGAGCTGGAGTTGGATGCACTTCCCGCAGGTATAGTCAGGTATCCCTCACCACCCACATCCTACAGGAGGAGCATGCAACTGGCCTAGCCTCCATCCCCTCTTACCTTACAGAATATTGCTGCCTTGTGGACCAACTGGACCTCCGCCCCCCGACTCTGCTCCCAGTCAGCTGCACTCTCTGTTAACTCCTGGCTCCCTTCTCGCTCTTTGCGGAAATGTAGGAAACTAAATGAAAGGAGCACCTTACTCCCTCCTCACCTAACTCCCTCAGTCACCAAACTCTCACTATAGCACTCAAATGCACCAAATTCAGCACTCAGTGCAAACAAAGTCTGCACTGTAGGGGGATCACTTTTATACTGTGAATCTAGTCTCTGAAAACTGGCCTAATCCAATTAACTAATTAACAAGCTCCAGCTGCAAGTACCGACAAGTAGAACCTTTATTTAAAGCTGATTGATAATTCACCTTCTTCTAAACCAAACAGCAACGTTTAAGTTAATTAACTAAATAAAAGGAAGACTAGACTTTAGATAAAAATGAAGGTTATTAATTTGTTTTCACGTGTTTGCCACAAATGTGGATAGCCTAATATTTATCCATATAATATTGCTTCTATCATGTATTTGCCCACTCACCAACTTGTCCAAATCGCATAGAAGGATCGCTGCATCCTCCTCACAACTTATCTTCCCACCGAGCTTTGTACCATCCTCACTTTCTGTCACGCCCACGTCAGACAAAGGAACAATAGCTATCTAACGACTTCGCATATCTCACTCACCCATCACCACGTGCACCTTATAATCATTCACGTGTTCTCCCACCCACCCAGGTAGCGCATTATCATTACCACTTCATCTCATTATCAGGTCATTCACTTAGCGGCACATTTACGCATTTATTCATGTGACTGACGAAAGTTTGCACTTATCCACGCACTTTCTCATCGATTCTGCAATGTAACCATCACTTCACTGAATCATTTTCATCACAGCGTAACGGGAGATCAACCATGATCGTGGTAAGTGTGTATGTTCGAGTGGGCGGGGTGGGAGGGGGTGGGGGCGAGCCTTTTGGTGTCAATGGAAAATCGGTTTAACATAATTTCTTGAGTCTGTAATACTCTGCCTTTTATTTCCTGATCTCTGTAAAAGCCTTTGGTATTCTATTTCAGAACATATGATCAATGTCGATCCCCTTACAAAGTACACTAGATTTTCGCGATGTCCTTCCCCTTGGAAGAGAGCATTAACCACTTTGAATGAAATTAATTGTCACAAGGATTTAACAGCGTTGTTATGCAGTGGGTGCCTGGAACTCGCTACCGGAGGAGGTAGTGGAAGCAGGGACGATAGGGACATTTAAGGGGCATCTTGACAAATATATGAATAGGATGGGAATAGAAGGATACGGACCCAGGAAGTGTAGAAGATTGTAGTTTAGTCTAGAAGATTGTAGTTTAGTCGGGCAGCATGGTCGGCACGGGCTTGGAGGGCCGAAGGGCCTGTTCCTCTGCTGTACATTTCTTTGTTCTTTGTTCTTTATTTTGATTCAAATCTACCACCGCCCGCTCATCCCAACATTGCAATTTAACAGTCAAGTTTCAAATTAATCCTTTTGAGACATAAGTCTGAACGTTTCTCCGGTGTCCAACCACTTCGAATTTAACAGTGTAATGCTGATTTTAGTCTAATTTAACTCCTTTGGCAGTGGAAATATCGCACCCTGTGGTTCATCCATTTTCTGTGTGTTCCGTTGTTGCAAAATTGTCACCACTTTATACAGTTGGAACGCATTATCGAACCAGTCTCAGTTCTGTTATGGCTTTTGTTTGCAACGTTAGTGCACACTGAATCATCACCCACCTCCATCACCAATGCAACCACTCTCCTCCGCCCCCACACTGACGATCCCAATATCCAACCCCAAGGAAATTATTCCTTGCTAGCTTTATTTCTGTCACAATTCAAATCGGAGGTTGGGTGGATTTTGCCTCTTTTGGACGAGCTTAATCTCTGGCTGCTTATGGCCGATGAACTGACCGATCTCACTTGATAGTATCCACGAAAACTCCGTCTCCCTTCGACCGAAAACCCTCTTGCTTTCCAAGTTTTACTTGCTTCGTTATCTGCTGTGTTAAGTAACTGCCAACTATGTTAAATGTAGCTGGGCATGTGCCTGAAGCGTTGTAGCCTGGAACCTACTGGGCGGCACGATGGCACAATGGCTATTATTACTGCCTCCCGGGTCCCAGATTCAATTCCGACTTCGGGTGACTGTCTGTGTGGAGTTCGCACTTTCTCCCCGTATCTGCATGGGGTCCCTCCGGGTGCTCTGATTTCCTCCCACAGTCCAGGGCAGGTGCTAAATTGCCTCCTAAAGTACAAAAATATTAGTTTGGGTCACTGGAATCGGGTGGAAGCCTGGGCTTAAGTCCGATGCTCTTTCCAAGGTATAGTGCAGACTCGATGGGCCGAATCGCCTCAGTCTGCACGGAAAATTATATGATTCTATTCAATAATACAAGGCTGCAGACTGAGTGTTGGAATGCACTATTAAAATGAGAGCTGTTTATTTTATCTGTCTTTTCCTTGCTTGTACACTTTGGTTGAATTTGCTCCTCCTTCGCCATAGCATTTTTATGTTCCCTGATTCGAAACATGCATAAGACAAGACTGTCTGCGTGCTTTTGACCCGGGTGCTGCAATTTCTGCCCAAAGTCAAAAGATGGCAGACCATAAGAACATAAGAACTAGGAGCAGGAATAGGCCGTCTGGCCCCTCGAGTCTGCTCCACCATTCAATTAGATCATGGCTGATCTTTTCTGCACTCAGATCCACTTTCCGGCCCGAACACCATAACCCTTAATCCCTTTATTCTTTAAAAAACCTATCTACCATTATTTTAAGAACATTTAATGAAGGAGACTCTACTGCTTCAGTGGGCAAGGAAGTCCATAGATTCACAACCCTTTGCGTGAAGAGGTTCCTCCTAAACTCAGTCCTAAATCTACTTCCCCTTATTTTGAGGCTATGTCCCCTAGTTCTGCTTTCACCCGCCAATGGAAACAACCCGCCCGCATCTATCCTATCTATTCCCTTGATAATTATATATGTTTCTGTACGATCCTCCCTCATCCTTCTAAATTCCAACGAGTGCAGTGCTAGTCTACTCAACCTCTCCTAGTATTCCAACCCCTTCAACTCTTGGGGTTAGCCCAGTGAATCTCCTCTGCACACCCCTCCAGTGTCAGTACGTCCTTTCTCAAGTAAGGAGATCAAAACTGAACACAATACTCCAGGTGTTGCCTCACTACCACCTTATACAATTGAAGCATACCCTCCCTAGTCTTAAAGTCCATCCCTCTAGCAATGAATGCCAAAATTCCGTATGCCTTCTTAATCACGTGTTTCACCTGCCAATCAACTTTTTGCAATTCATGCACTAGCACACCCAAATCTCTCTGTACAGCAGCATGTTTTCATATTTTATCATTTAAATAATAATCCCTTTTGCTGTTATTCCTCCCAATATGGATAACCTAACATTTGTCAACATTGTATTCCATCTGCCAGACCCTAGCCCATTCACTTAACCTATCCAAATCCCTCTGCAGACTTCCAGTATCCACTGCACCTTTTGCTTTACCACTCATCTTAGTGTCGTCTGCAAGCTTGGACACATTGCCCTTGGTCCCCAACTCCAAATCATCTGTGAAAATTGTGAACAATTGTGGGCCCAACACTGATCCCTGCGGGGCACCGCTAGCTGTTGATTGCCAACCACAGAAACACCCATTCATCCCCACACTTTGCTTTCTATTAATTAACCAATCCTCAATCCATGCTACTACTTTACCCATAATGCCATACATCTTTGTCTTATGCAGCAACATTTTGTGTGGCACCTTGTCAAAGGCTTTCTGGAAATCCAGATAACCACATCCATTGGCTCCCGGTTATCGACCGCACTGGCAATGTCCTCAAAAATTCCACTCATTAGTTGGGCACGACCTACCCTCTTTGAACCCGTGCTGCGTCTGCCCAATGGGACAATTTCCATCCAGATGCCTCGCTATGTCTTCGTTGATGGTAGATTCCAGCATCTTCCCTACTACCGAAGTTAAGCTCACTGGCCTAAGCTCAATTGCCCACTTTCTGCCTACCTCCTTTTTAGACAAAGGTGTCACGTTTGTTAATTTCCAATCCGCCTGGACCACCCCAGAGTCTGGTGAATTTTGGTAAATTATCACTAGTGCCTTTGTGATTTCCCTAGCCATCGCTTTTCGCACTCTGGGATGCATTCCATCAGGGCCAGGAGACTTGTCTACCTTTAGCCCCATTAGCTTGCCCATCATTACCTCCTTCGTGATATCAATCCTTTCAAGGTCCTCACCTGTTATAGCCTCATTTCTATCACTGGCATCTTATTTGTGTCTTCCACTGTGAAGACCGACCCCAAAAACCTCTTCAGTTCCTCAGCCATTTCCTCAGCATCCATTATTAAATATCCCTTTTCTTCCCCCAAAGAACCAATATTAGCCTTCGCCACTCTTTTTTGTTTTATATATTTGTGGAAACGTTTACTATCTGTTTTTATATTCTGAGCAAGTTTACTCTCACAATCTATCTTACTCTTCTTTATTGCTTTTTTAGTAGCTTTCTGTTGCCCCCTAAAAATGTTCCAGTCCTCTGGTCTCCAACTAATCTTTGCCACTTTGTTTGCTTTTTGCTTCAATTTGATACTCTCCCTTATTTCCTGAGAGATCCACGGTCGATTTTCCCTCTTTCTACCGTCCTTCCTTTTTTTTGGTATAAACCTTTGCTGAGCACTGTGAAAAATCGCTTGGAATGTTCTCCACTATTCCTCAACTGTTTCTCCATAAGGTCTTATCTTCCAGTCTACCTTAGCTAGTTCTTTTCTCATCCCATTGTAATCTCCTTTGTTGAAGCACAAAACACTAGTGCTTGATTTTACCATCTCATCCTCCATCTCCATATGAGATCATGAACCAGATCTAGGACCGCTTGTTCCCTCGTAGGTTCCATTACATACCGTTCTAGGAAACTATCACGGATACATTCTATAAACCCCTCCTCAAGGCTGCCTTTACCAACCTGGTTAAACCAATCGACATGTAGGTTAAAATCCCCCATGATAACTGATGTACCATTTCTACATGCATTCGTTATTTTTTTGTTTATTGCCTGCCCCATCATAATGTTACAATTTGGTGACCTATAGACTACTATCAGTGACTTTTTCGCCTTACTATTCCTGATTTACACCCAAATGGATTCAACCTTATCCTCCATAGCACCAATGTCATCCCTCACTATTGCCCGGATGTAATGCTTAAATAACAGAGCTACACCACCTCCCTACCACCCACTCTGTCCTTCCGAATAGTTTGATACCTTCGGATATTTAACTCCCAGTCGTGACCATCCTTTAACTATGTTTCAGTCACAACTACTAAATCACAGTCATTCACGATGATTTGCGCCATCAATTCATTTACCTTATTCCGAATACTACGAGCATTCAGGTAAAGTACACTTATGTTGGGTTTTTTTTGCCTCTGTTTTGAATTTATCATCTCGATCAGTAACCTCGCCCTAGTTATATTTCCTCTTAACTTTTCTCCTAATTTTCCTTGTCGTTGAACCCAAATCTTCCTGCCGCGTCGCTTACCATTAATGTTTTTACTTCCAGTTTTATTCCTTTTAGTATTACTGGGCCTATTCACTGAGCTCCCCTCGGTCACTGTACCTTGTACTTTCGCCCTTTTTGATTTTTCACTGTGGCTTCTCTGCCTTACACTTTCCGACTTACTGCCTTTTGTTTCTGCACCTGTGTTACTACCTTCCAACATCCTGCATCGGTTCCCATCCCCCTTATTATGCCACATGAGCTTAAACCCTCCCCAACAGCTCGAACAACCCCCCCCCCCCCCCCCACCCACGACATCGGTTCCAGTCCCTGCACAGGTGCAGACCGTCCGGTTTGCACTGATCCCACCTCCCCCAGAACCGGTTCCAATGCCCCAGCTATTTGAATCCCTCCCGCTTGCACCATCTCTCGAGCGACACATTCATCCTATCTATCCTGACATACCTACTCTGACCAGCTCGTGGCACTGGTAGCAATCCTGAGATTACTTCCTTTGAGGTCCTACTTTTTAGTTTAACTCCTAACTCCGTGAAATCAGCTTGTAGGACCTCATCCCGTTTTCTACCTATATTGTTGCTGCCTATTTGCACCACGACAGCTGGCTGTTCACCCCTCCCCCACCCCTCCTTGCAGAATGTCCTGCAGCCGCTCCGAGACATCCTTGACCCTTGCACCAGGGAGGCAACATAGAATCAGAACCGGTCCGCAGAACCACCTGTCTATTCCCCTTACGATTGAGCCCCCTATCACTAAAGCCCTGCCATTCTTATTCCTGCCCTGCTGAGCACCAGAGCCAGCCAAGGTTCCATGAATCTGGCTGCTGCTGCCTTCCCCTTGTGAGCCATTTCCCTCAACATTATCCAAAGCGGTGTACCTGTTTTGCAAGGAGATGACCACATGGGACACCTGCACTGCCTTCCAACTCTTGCTCTGTCTTTTCGTCACCCATTTTCTATCTCCCTCAGTATCTTTCACCTGCGGTGTGACCAACTCGCTAAACGTGCTATCCAGGACGTCCTCAGCATCGCGGGTGCTCCAAAGTGAGTCCATATCGGTACCAATGACATAGGTAGGAAAAGGAATAGGGATGTAAGGCAGGAATTCAGGGAGCTAGGGTGGAAACTTAGATCGAGGACAAACAGATGTATTATCTCAGGTTTGTTACCCGTGCCAAGTGCTGGCGAGATGAGGAATTGGGAGACAGAACAGTTGAACAGAGAGAGGGTTTCATATTCCTGGATAACTGGGGCGCATTCTGGGGTAGGTGGGATCTCTACAAACGGGATGGTCTATACCTGGAGCAGACGGGTACCAATATCCGGGGGGAGGGGGGGGGAGGCATTTGCGAATACTCTTTGGGAGGTTTTAAACTGTATCAGCAGGTGATCGGGAACCTGAATTGAAGCTCCAGTATACAGGAGGTTGAGAGTAGTGAGGTCATGAGTAACGTTTCAAAGTTGCAGGAGTGTACCGTCAGGCTGAAAGGTGGTTTAAAGTGTGTCTACTTCAATGCCAGGAGCATCCGGAATAAGGTGGGTGAACTTGCGGCATGGGTTGGTAGCTGGGATTTCGATGTTGTGGCCATCTCGGAGACATGGATAGAGCAGAGACAGGAATGGTTGTTGCAGATGCCGGGCTTCAGATGTTTCAGTCAGCTCAGGGAAGGTGGTAAAAGAGGGTGAGCGGTGGCATTGTTCGTCAAGGACAGTATTACCATAAGACCATAAGACATAGGAGTGGTAGTAACGCCATTCGGCCCATCTAGTCCACTCCACCATTCAATCATGGTTGATTTCAACTCCATTTACCCGCTCTCTCTCCATAGTCCTTAATTCCTTGAGAAATCAAGAATTTATCAACTTCTGTCTTAAAGACACTCAACGACCCGGTCTCCACCGCCCTCTGTGGCAATGAATTCCATAGACCCACCACTCTCTGGCTGAAGACATTTCTCCTCATCTCTGTTCTAAAGTGACTCCCTTTTATTCTAAGGCTGTGCCCCCGGGTCGTCGTCTCCCCTACTAATGGAAACAACTTCCCTCCATCCACCCTATCTCAGCCATTCATTATCTTGTAAGTTTCTATTAGATCTCCCCTCAACCTCCTGAACTCCAATGAATATAATCCCAGGATCCTCAGACGTTCATCGTATGTTAGGCCTACCATTCCTGGGATCATCCGTGTGAATCTCCGATGGACCAGCTCAAGTGCCAGTATGTCCTTCCTGAGGTGTGGGGCGCAAACTTGCTCACAGTATTCTAAATGGGGCCTAACTAATGCTTTATAAAGCTTCAGAATACATCCCTGCATTTATATTCCAAGCCTCTTGAGATAAATGACAACATTGCATTTGTTTTCTTAATTACGGACTCAACCTGCAAGTTTACCTTTCGAGAATCCTGGACTAGGACTCCCAAGTCCCTTTGCACTTCAGCATTATGAATTTTGTCACCGTTTAGACAATAGTCCATGCCTCTATTCTTTTTTCCAAAGTGCAAGACCTCGCACTTGCCCACGTTGAATTTCATCAGCCATTTCTTGGACCACTCTCCTAAACTGTCTAAATGTTTCTGCAGCCTCCCCACCTCCTCCATACTACCTGCCCCTCCACCTATCTTTGTATCATCGGCAACCTTAGCCAGAATGTCCCCAGTCCCGTCATCTAGATCGTTAATATATAAAGAGAACAGCTGTGGCCCCAACACTGAACCCTGCGGGACGCCACTCGTCACCGGTTGCCATTCCGAAAAAGAACCTTTTATCCCAACTCTCTGCCTTCTGCCTGGCAGCCATTCGTCAATCCATGTTAGTACCTTGCCTCGAAAACCATGGGCACTTATTTAACTCAGCAGTCTCCCGTCAGGCACCTTATGAAAGCCCTTTTGGAAGTCAAGATACATAACATCCATTGGCTCTCCTTGGTCTAACCTATTTGTTATCTCTTCAAAGAACTCTAACAGGTTTGTCAGGCACGACCTCCCTTTACTAAATCCATGCTGACTTGTCCAAATCCGACCCAGCTCTTCCAGGAATTTAGAAATCTCATCCTTAACAATGGATTCTAGAATCTTGCCAACAACCGACGTTAGGCTAATTGGCCTAAAATTTTCCATCTTTTCCATTGTTCCCTTCTTGAACAGGGGGGTTACAACAGCGATTTTCCAATCTTCTGGGACTTTTCCTGACTCCAGTTACTTTTGAAAGATCATAACTAACGCCTCCACTATTTCTTCAGCTATCTCCTTTAGAACTCTAGGATGTAGCCCATCTGGGCCCGGAGATTTATCAATGTTTAGACCTCTTAGTTTCTCTAGCACTTTCTCCTTTGTGATGGCTGCAATATTCAACTCTGCCCCCTGACTCTCCGGAATTGTTGGGATATTACTCATGTCTTCTACTGTGAAGACTGACCCAAAGTACTTATTCAGTTCCTCAGCTATTTCCTTGTCTCCCATCACAACATTACCAGCGTCACTTTGGAGCGGCCCAATGTCAACCTTTGCCTCCCATTTGTTTTTAATGTATTTAAAGAAACTTTTACTCTCATTCCTAATGTCACTGGCTAGCCTACCTTCAAATGTGATCCTCTCATTCCTTATTTCTCTCTTTGTTATCCTCTGTTTGTTTTTGTAGTCTTCCCAATCTTCTGACTTCCCACTACTCTTTGCCACATTATAGGCTTTCTCTTTTGCTTTGATGCATTCCGTAACTTATTTTGTCAGCCATGGCTGCCTCGTCCACCCTCTGATAACCGTTCTTTTCTTTGGGATGAACCTCTGTACTGTGTCCTCAATTACTTCCAGAAACTCCTGCCATTGCTGTTCTACTGTCTTTCCCACGAGGCTCTGCTCCCAGTTGACTTTCGTCAGTTCCTCCCTCATGCCCCTTTATTTAACTGTAACACTTTGACATCTGATTCTACCTTCTTTCTTTCAAATTGGAGATTGAATTCGACGATATTATGATCACTGCCTCCTAAGAGCTCCCTTACTTGAAGATCTTTTATCAAGTCTGGCTCATTACATAACACTAAGTCCAGAATGACCTGTTCCCTCGTGGGCTCCATCACAAGCTGTTCCAAAAAGCCCTCCTGTAAACATTCAATGAATTCCCTTTCCTTGGGTCCACTGGCAGCATTATTTACCCAGTCCACCTGCATATTGAAGTCCCCCATGATCACTGTGACCTTGCCTTTCTGACATGCACTTTCTATTTCGTGGTGCATTTTGTGCCCCCGGTCCTGACCACTGTTAGGAGGCCTGTACATAACTCCCATTATGGTTTTTTTGCCTTTGTGGTTCCTCAACTCTACCCACACAGACTCCACATCATCTGACCCGATGTCGTTTAGTGCTATTGATTTAATTTCATTCCTTTTTTAAAAAAAATATATTTTATTCAAACTTTTGTGGCCAAACATAACAGTACATAGTTTTTCTTTTGAACAACAATAAAACAATATAAATAACCGTGGCCAGTTTTAAACAAATAAATAAATAATATATAAACTAAAACAAAAACAAAACTGAGTGGCAACTGCCTTTTTCAAAAATAGTTACTCTCCAAAGATACAGTCCAACAATCCAATATACATTACCTATAACAAGTGTCTATACATACACAATGACATCCCTGAGAGTTCGTCCGGTTCCTCCCCCCACCCCCTCCACCCTGGGTTGCTGCTGTTGTCTTCTTCTTTTCCATTCCCTCTATCTTTCTGTGAGGTAGTCGACGAACGGTTGCCACCGCCTGGTGAATCCTTGAGCCGAACCACTTAATACGAACTTGATCCGTTCTAACTTTATAAACCCTGCCATGTCGTTTATCCAGGTCTCCACACCCGGGGGTTTGGCCTCCTTCCACATTAACAATATCCTGCGCCGGGCTACTAGGGACGCAAAGGCCAAAACATCAGCCTCTCTCGCCTCCTGCACTCCCAGCTCTCGAATATAGCCAACGCCCAGCTTGGTTCGACCTGGACCCCCACCACCTTCGAAAGCACCTTTGCCACCCCCACCCAGAACCCCCGCAGCGCCGGGCATGACCAGAACATGTGGGTGTGATTCGCTGGGCTTCTCGAGCATCTCCCACACCTATCCTCTACCCCCAAAAATGTACTAAGCCGCGCTCCCGTGATATGCGCCCTGTGTAACACCTTAAATTGTATCAGGCTTAGCCTGGCACACGAGGACGATGAGTTTACCCTACGTAGGGCGTCGGCCCACAGCCCCTCCTCAATCTCCTCCCCCAGCTCTTCTTCCCATTTCCCTTTCAGCTCATCTACCATGATCTCCCCCTCGTCCCTCATTTCCCTATATATGTCCGACACCTTACCATCCCCCACCCATGTATCTGAGATCACTCTATCCTGCACCTCCTGCGTCGGGAGCTGCGGTAATTCCCTCACCTGTTGCCTCGCGAAAGCCCTCATTTGCATATACCGAAATGCATTCCCTTGGGGCAACCCATATTTTTCCGTCAGCGCTCCCAGACTCGCAAACGTCCCATCTACGAACAGATCTCTCAATTGTACTACCCCAGCTCTTTGCCATGCTCCAAATCCCCCATCAATTCTCCCCGGAACAAACCTATGGTTATTTCTTATCGGGGACCGCACCGAGGCTCCCGTTTTTCCCCTATGCCGTCTCCACTGCCCCCAAATTTTTAATGTAGCCACCACCACCGGGCTTGTGATGTATTTCTTCGGTGAGAACGGCAACGGTGCCGTCACCATTGCTTGTAGGCTAGTCCCCCTGCAGGACGCCCTCTCCAATCTCTTCCACGCCGCTCCCTCCCCTTCTCCCATCCACTTACACACCATTGAAATATTGGCGGCCCAGTAATAGTCGTTTAGGCTCGGTAGTGCCAACCTCCCCCCCCCCCCCTCTCTGTCCCTACTACGCTGCAAAAATCCCCTCCTCACTCTCCGGGTCTTCCCGGCCCACACATATCTCATAATACTCTTCTCGATTCTCTTGAAAAAAGCCTTCGTGACCACTACCGGGAGGCACTGAAACAAAAAAGGAATCTCGGGAGGACGACCATTTTAACCGCCTGCACCCTACCTGCCAGTGACAGGGACACCATGTCCCATCTCTTAAAGTCCTCCTCCTTCTGTTCCACCAACCGCGTTAAATTAAGCCTGTGTAATGTACCCCAATTCTTGGCTATCTGGATCCCCAAGTACCGGAAGTGCCTTGTTACCTTCCTCAACGGTAAATCCTCTATTTCCCTGCTCTGCTCCCCTGGATGCACCACGAACAACTCACTTTTCCCCATGTTCAATTTATACCCTGAAAAATCCCCAAACTCCCCAAGTATCCGCATTATCTCTGGCATCCCCTCCGCCGGGTCCGCCACATACAACAACAAATCATCCGCATACAGAGATACCCGGTGTTCTTCTCCTCCCCTGAGTACTCCCCTCCACTTTCTGGAACCCCTCAATGCTATGGCCAGGGGCTCAATCGCCAGTGCAAACAATAACGGGGACAGAGGACATCCCTGCCTCGTCCCTCTACGGAGACGAAAATAATCAGACCCCCGTCCATTCGTGACCACGCTCGCCATCGGGGCTCTATACAGCAACTGTACCCATCTGATACACCCACCTCCAAAGCCAAATCTCCTCAGCACTTCCCACAAATAATGCCACTCCACTCTGTCAAATGCTTTCTCGGCATCCATCGTCACCACTATCTCCGCTTCCCCCTCTGGTGGGTGCATCATCATTACCCCTAGCAGCCTCCGTATATTCGTGTTCAGCTGTCTCCCCTTCACAAACCCAGTTTGGTCCTCAAGAACCACGCCCGGGACACAATCCTCTATCCTCGTTGCCATTACCTGGGCCAGAATCTTAGCATCCACATTCAGGAGAGAAATGGGCCTATAGGACCCGCATTGCAGCGGGTCTTTTTCCTTCTTTAGGAGGAGCGATATCGTTGCCTCTGACATAGTCGGGGGCAGCTGCCCCCTTTCCCTAGCCTCATTAAAGGTTTTCATCAGTAGCGGGGCCAGCAAGTCCATATATTTCCTATAGAATTCCACTGGGAATCCGTCTGGTCCCGGGGTCTTCCCCACCTCCATGCTCCCAATCCCTTTCACTACTTCCTCCGTCTCAATCTGTGCTCCCAGTCCCGCCCTCTCCTGCTCCTCCACCTTAGGAAATTCCAGCTGATCCAGAAATCACATCATTCTCTCCTTCCCTTCCGGGGGGCTGAGTTTCGTATAATCTTTCATAAAATGCCTTGAACACTCCAATCACTGTCTCCGCTCCCCGCTCCATCTCTCCTTCCTCATCTCTCACCCCCCCATCTCCCTCGCTGCGCCCCTTTTCCTCAGTTGGTGGGCCAGCAACCTGCTCGCCTTCTCTCCGTATTCGTACTGTACACCCTGTGCCTTCCTCCATTGTGCCTCTGCATTACCCGTAGTCAACAAGTCAAATTCTACATGTAGCCTTTGCCTTTCCCTGTACAGTCCCTCCTCCGGTGTCTCCGCATATTGTCTGTCCACTCTCAAAAGTTCTTTCAACAACCGCTTCCTTTCCCTACCCTCCTGCTTTCCTTTATGTGCCCTGATAGATATCAGCTCCCCTCTAACCACTGCCTTCAACGCCTCCCAGAGCACTCCCACCTGAACCTCCCCATTGTCATTGAGTTCCAAGTACCTTTCAATACACCCCCTCACCCTTAAACACCCCCCCCCCCTTCATCTGCCAATAATCCCATGTCCATTCTCCAGGGTGGGTGCTGTTCTTTTTCCTGCCTTATCTCCAGGTCCACCCAATGTGGAGCGTGGTCCGAAATAGCAATAGCCGTGTACTCCATCCCCGTCACCTTCGGGATCAGTGCCCTTCCCAACACAAAATAGTCTGTCCGTGAATAAACTTTGTGGACATTGGAGAAAAACGAAAACTCCTTACTCGTAGGTCTACTGAATCTCCAGGGGTCTGCTCCTCCCATCTGCTCCATAAAGTCCTTGAGCACCCTAGCGGCAGCCGGCCTCCTCCCGGTCCTGGACCTCGATCTAATACGGTCCAGCCCTGGGTCCAGCACCATATTAAAATCTCCACCCATTACCAACTTTCCCGCCTCTTGGTCCGGGTTGCGTCCCAACATATGCCTCATAAAATTGGCATCATCCCAGTTCGGGGCATATACGGTCACTAGAACCACCGCCTCCCCTTGCAATCTGCCACTCACCATCACGTATCTACGCCCACTATCCGCCACTATGGTCTTTGCCTCAAGCATTACCCGCTTCCCCACTAATATAGCCACCCCCCTGTTTTTTGCGTCTAGCCCCGAATGAAACACCTGCCCCACCCATCCTTTGCATAGTCTGACCTGGTCTATCAGCTTCAAATGCTTCTCCTGCAGCATAACCACATCTGCCTTAAGTTCCTTCAGGTATGCGAGTACCCGTGCCCTCTTAATCGGCCCGTTCAGCCCTCTCACATTCCACGTGATCAGCCGGGTTGGGGGGCTCTTCCCCCCCCCCCCCCCCTTGTCAAACTACCATCTCCTTTTTCAATCCAGCTCCTCACCCGGTTCCCACGTAGCCGTATCTCCCCCCAACGGCGCCCTCGCGCCCCGACCACCCCACCCCATACCAGCTCCCCCTTCTCCCCAGCAGCAGCAACCCAGTTAACCACCCCCCCCCCCCCCCCCCGGCTAGATCGTTTTCTAGCATAATTGCACCCCCCATGTTGCTCCCAGAAGTCAGCAAACACTGGCCGACCTCGGCTTCCCCCCGTGACCTCGGCCCCCACTGTGCGAGGCCCCCTCCTTCCTGCTTCCCTGTTCCCGCCATGATTACCATAGTGCGGGAACAAAGCCCGCGTTTCCCATTTGGCCCCGCCCCCAATGGCCGGCGCCCCCAGCTCCTCATCCTCCCTCCCCCCCTCCCCCACGACATGGGGAAGAGAGAAAAGTTACAGGGTCGCAGGATTAACAACTTGGAAATCATCTCTTCCCCCCTTCCCCCCCTTCACCCCACGTAATCACCCCACCACTTTATCCCAAACGTTCTTTTTCTAGCCCGCTTATTCCAATTTCTCCTCGACAATAAATGTCCACGCCTCTTCTGCCGTTTCAAAGTAGTGGTGTTTACCTTGATGTGTGACCCACAGTCTTGCCAGCTGCAGCATTCCAAATTTAACCTTCCTTTTGTGCAGCACCGCCTTGGCCCGATTAAAGCTTGCCCTCCTTCTCGCCACCTCCGCACTCCAATCTTGATATACACGGATCAACGCGTTCTCCCACCTACTGCTCCGGGTTTTCATTGCCCATCTCAGGACATTCTCTCTGTCCTTATATCGGAGAAATCTCACCACTATGGCTCGAGGAATATCTCCAGCCCTCTGTCTTCGCACCATAACTCGATAAGCTCCCTCCACCTCCAACGGGCCCGTCGGGGCCTCCGCTCCCATTAACGAGTGAAGCATCGTGCTCACATATGCCCCGACGTCCGCCCCTTCTGCACCTTCGGGAAGACCAAGAATCCTCAAATTCTTCCTCCTCGCATTTTTCTCACAGCACCTCCAGCCTTTCCACACACCTTTTGTGTTGTGCCTCGTGCATCTCTGTCTTCACCACCAGGCCCTGTATTTCGTCCTCATTCTCAGCAGCCTTTGCCTTCACGACCCGAAGCTCCTGCTCCTGGGTCTTTTGCTCCTCCTTTAGTCCTTCAATCGCCTGTAATATCGGGGCCAACAGCTCCTTCTTCATCTCCTTTTTAAGTTCTTCCACGCAGCGTCGCAGGAACTCTTGTTTGTCAGGGCCCCATATTAAACTGCCACCTTCCGACGCCACCTTGCTTTGTGCTTGCCTTCCTTGCCGCTGCTCTAGAGGATGCACCGCAATCCGGCCACTTTCCTCGCCTTTTTCCATTCGTGTCCAGGGCAGATTCCCTTCTGGATTACCGCACAGTGTTTTTAGCCGTTAAAATTGCCGTTGGGGCTACTATTAAGAGCCCAAAAGTCCTTTCCACCGGGAGCTGCCGAAACGTGCGACTTCGCTGGTCATCGCCGCACCCGGAAGTCCGATTTAATTTCATTCCTAATTAACAAAGCAACCCCGCCCCCTCTGCCCACCTCTCTGTCTTTTCGATAGGTTGTAAATCCCTGGATATTTAAATGCCAGTCCTAAACCCACTGCAACCATGTCTCTGTGATGGCTACCTCATCATACCTGCCAGTCACAATCTGGGCCACAAGCTCATCTACCCTGTTCCGTACACTGCGCGCATTTAAATATAGCACCTTTAATTCTCTATTGACCGTCCCTTTTTGTTTTCTTAGTGTTGTGGACCTTGGTTTACGCTGGCAGAAAGAACGTTTGATGAGGACTCCATAGAATTTACCATAGAATTTACAGTGCAGAAGGAGGCCATTCGGCCCATCGAGTCTGCACCGGCAGTTGGAAAGAGCACCCTACCCAAGGTCAACATCTCCACCCTATCCCCACAACCCAGTAACCCCACCCAACACTGAGGGCAATTTTGGACACTCAGGGCAATTTATCATGACCAATCCACCTAACCTGCACAGCTTTGGACTGTGGGAGGAAACCGGAGCACCCGGAGGAAACCCACGCACACACGGGGAGGATGTGCAGACTCCGCACAGACAGTGACCCAAGCCGGAATCGAACATGGGACCCTGGAGCTGTGAAGCAATTGTGCTATCCACAATGCTACCGTGCTGCCATCACTCGTTGACTGATGGACTATGGGCTGAGGTTAGAAACAGGAAAGGTGATATTACCCTGTTAGGGGTTTTCTATAGGCCTCCGAAAAGTTCCAGAGATGTAGAGGAAAGGATTGCAAAGATGATTCTGAATAGGAGCGAAAGTAACACGGTAGTTGATATTGGGGTCTTTAACTTGCCAAATATTGACTGGAAACGCTGTAGTTCGAGAACTTTAGATGGGTCCGTTGTTGTCCAATGTGGGCAGGAGGGTTTCCTGACGCAGTATGTAGATAGACCAACGAGAGGTGAGGCCATAATGGATTTGGTACTGGGTAATGAACCAGGACAGGTGTTAGATTTGGAGGTAGGTGAGCACTTTGGTAATAGTGACCACAATTCGAATACGTTTACATTTGTGATGGAAAGGATTAGGTATGTACCGCAGGGCAGGACTTAAATCTGGGCGAAATGCAATTATGATGCGATGAGGCAAGACTTAAGATGCATCGGATGTTGAGGAAAACTGCAGGGGATGGGCACAATGGAAATGTGGAGCTTTTTCATGGAACAGCTGCTGCGTGTCCATGATCAGTATGTACCTGTCAGGCAGGGAGGAAGTGGTAGAGCGAGGGAACCGTGGTTTACTAAAGCAGTCGAAACACGTGTCAAGACGAAGAAGGAGACTTATGTAAGAATGAGACGTGAATGTTCAGTTAGGGCGCTCGAGAGTTACAAGTTCGCTAGGAAGGACCGAAAGAGAGTTCAGAAGAGCCAGGAGGGGGCATGAGAAGGCTTTAGCAGGTGGCATCAAGGATAACCCTAAATCTTTCTATAGATATGTCAGGAATAAAAGAATGACTCGGAATGACTAGGGCCAGTCAAGGACAATAGTGGGAAGTTGTGCGTGGAGTCCAAGGAGATAGGCGATGTTTTAAATGAATATTTTTCGTCAGTATTCAAACAGGAAAAGGACAATGTTGTCGAGGAGAATACTGAGATACAGGCTTCTAGACTAGAAGGGCTTGAGGTTCATAAGGAGGAGGTGTTAGTAATTCTGGAAAGTGTGAAAATAGATAAGTCCCCTGGGCCGGATGGGATTTATCCTAGAATTCTCTGGGAAGCTAGGCAGGAGATTGCTGAGTCTCTGCCTATGATATTTAAGTCATCTTCGTCTACATGAATAGTGCCAGAAGACTGGAGGATAGCAAATGTTGTCCCCTTGTTCAAGAAGGGGAGTAGAGACAACCCCGGTGACAATAGCCCCGTGACTCTTACGGCTGTTGTGGGCAAAGTCTTGGAAAGGTTTATAAAAGATAGGATGTATAATCATCTGGAAAAGAAAAATTGGATTAGAGATGGTCAACACGGTTTTGTGAAGGGTAGGTCGTGCCTCACAAACCTTGTTGAGTTCTTTGAGATGGTGACCAAACAGGTAGATCAGGGTAAAGCAGTTGATGTGGTGTCTATGGATTTCAGTAAAGCGTTTGATAAGGTTCCCCACGGTAGGGTATTACAGAAAAAACGGAGGCATGGGATTCTGGGTGAAAGGGCAGTTCGGATCAGAAACTGGCTAGCTGGAAGAAGACAAAGGGTGATGGTTGAAGGGAAATGTTCAGATTGTAGTGCAATTACGAGTGGTGTATCAAAAGGATCTGTTTTGGGGCCACTGCTGTTTGTCATTTTTATAAATGACCTGGACGAGGGCGTAGAAGGATGGGTGAGTAAATTTGCAGGTGACAGTAAAGCCTGTGGAGTTGTGGACAGTGCGGAAGGATGTTACAGATTACAGAGGGACATAGATAAGCTGCTGAGCTGGGCTGAGAGGTTGGAAATGGAGTTTAATGCAGAAAAGTGTGAGCTGATTCATTTTGGAAGGAAAACCAGGAAGACAGACTACTGGGCTAATGGTAAGATACTTCGTAGTGTGGATGAGCAGAGAGATTTCGGTGTCCATGTACATAGATCCTTGAAAGTTGCCACCCAGGTTGAGAGGGTTGTTAAAAATGCATACGGTGTGTGAGCTTTTATTGGTAGAGGGATTGAGTTTCGGAGCCATGAGGTCATGTTGCAGCTGTACAAAACTCTGGTGGCCGCATCTGGAGGATTGCGTGCAATTCTGGTCGCCGCATTACAGGACGGAAGTGGAAGCATTGGGAAGGGTGCAGAGGAGATTTACCAGAATGTTGCCTGGAGGGAAAATCTTCTGAGGGATGACTGAGGGACTTGAGGCTGTTTTCGTTAGAGAGAAGAAGGTTAAGAGGTGACTTAATTGAGGCATACAAGATGATCAGAGGATTAGATAGGATGGACAGTGAGAGCCTTATTCCTCGGATGGTAATGTCTAGCGCCAGGGGACATAGCTTTAAAATGAGGGGAGATAGATATAGAACAGATGTCAGAGGTAGGTTCTTCGCTCAGAGAGTAGGAAGGGCGTGGAATGCCCTGCTTGCAACAGTAGTGGACTCGCCAACAGTACGGGCATTCAAATGGTCGTTGGATAGACATATGGAAAATAAGGGAATAGTGTAGATGGGCTACAGAGTGGTTTCACAGGTCGGCGCAACATCGAGGGCCGAAGGGCCTGTACTGCGCTATAAATGTTCTATGCTCTATCCGCAGCTCCAGAGCCGTCAAGCGGTCTAATAAGACCTGCAACTGGACACACTTCTTGCACGTGAAGGAGCCAGGGACAGTGGACGTGTCCCTGAGCGCCCATATCGCACACCAGGAGCATGACACGGGTCTGGGATCTCCTGCCACGTCTTAAACCTTAGGTAAATGTATACAACTACAAGTCCAAAAAACGAAAAGAAAAATAAATAAATTAGACAATGAAAAGAAAAACTACTTACCAGTCACTTACCAGGGATACAAAGCGTCCCCCCCCCCCCCCCCCCCCCCCCAGCTTCGAATTCCCACCAAGCTTCAAATTCCCAAACTCACTCTTGGTTGTGTCTCACTCTGGCTGTGTCTTCTCTGGCTCACTGCGAGAATTCACTGGTAGTGAGTTACAAGCTGCTCTTTTAAATTGGACTGGGTTGACTCCCCTCCCCCACCTGCTTTTAGATCAAAGTAGATTCAGTTGACTGACACTTAACTGCCAACCTGTTATGTGAGTTGGTGGGGCAGGCCTTGTTAACCTACACTGCACAACTCTAGGTTAATTTAAATTAATTTAAACTCCTGAAATTTAAAAGCAACAGTCTTACCGATTGGATTCGATTTAATTCCCACCTAGCTTCAAATTCCCAAACTCACTCTTGGTTGTGCCTCACTCTGGCTGTGTCTTCTCTGGCTCACTGGGACAACTCACTGGGAGATCTGGTAGATTGACCACGCTAAATTTCCACATAATGTACACAGATGTGCAGGTTAGGTACGGTTACTGCGATTGGGCGGGTGAGTGGGCCGGGGCGCATTGTCCTTTCAGAGGGTCGGTCCAGACTTGATTGGCCAAATGGCCTACTTCTGAACAACTGATCTTCTATGGTTCTATAGTTCTAGAAGAATTGAAACAACAGATTAATATTCCATGTTAGGCTCTCTAAACTGCCGCTCACGCCGTGAACATAGCACATAGAACATACAGTGCAGAAGGAAGCCATTCGGCCCATTGGGTTTGCACGCACACAGTTGCACCCTATCGCTGTAACCCAATAACTCCTCCTAACCCTGTCAATAAGGGCATGTGTTCATGGCCAACCCACCTAATCTGCACATCTTTGGGCTGTGGGATGAAACCGGAGCAGCCGGAAGAAATGCACGCAGACATGGGGAGAACGTGCAGACTCCGCAGAGACAGTGACCCAGCGGGCAATCAACCTGGGACCCTGGCTCTGTGAAGCCACAGTGCTATCCACTTGTGTTACCGTGTTGCCGATAATTTCATGAGAGCAAGACCGACTTCTGAAGACAGTTCAGCTGTTTAATATATGCCCTGCACACATATGGGTTTATCCGGCGAACAGTCACATTAAATCTATATCCACTTGTAATTACACCCACCAGCTGGGAAAGCATGTCTTTCCGGTGTATCTTATTTAGGGCGTTGATAATTTTGTTGCCATCAATTAAGTTCCACCTGAGCCTCCTCGAATCGAAGAATAATAATGCAACTTCTACATTTGGTCTAAAAGCTGCAATTTTCAACAACCATCACCATTCTGGAAAGTCTCCTCTCTCCTCTCCCCAGCGGAATTATGTCATCGCTGAAATGTAATGATTCTCGCCAGCGGAATTATGCCCCTCATGCAATGTGATGACCATATCTGCATACAAAATTCCAGCGGTGGTCCAACCCGTGTGTTAGGCAGAGCCTCAATTACAAAACAAATTGGCATAGGGAGGCAAGAAGAAGGGAAGTTAACACGTGGCTGAAAGAGGGGGTGTGAGAAAGAGGGGTTCCTTTTCATGGGACACTGGCATCAGTTTTGGGACAGCGGTGACCTATACCGTTGGGATGATCTCCATCTGAACGGAGCTGGGAGCAGGCGAAAAGAGTAAATAGGGTGGTCAATAGGACTTTAAACTAGAGATTGGGGGGGGGGGGGTGGGGGGTGGGGGAAGGGAAAGTCAGGAAAGCAAGAGTTGAAGTAATCATTGGGAAGCGTAGCTGCTTAGGAATACAAAAAAGCACGAAAGGACAGAACTCAGGAGAGGTTACGATAATCCCCATCTCACAAAATATGGCACAGTGTATGGAAAGGCTCAGTAAACCAAGGTCCACCACACTAAGAAAACAAAAAGGGACGCTCAATAGAGAATTAAAGGTGCGATAAATAAATGCACGTAGTGTACGGAACAAGATTAGCTTGTCGCCCAGACTGTGACTGGCAGGTATAATGTGGTAGGGATCACAGAGATCTGGTGCAGAGGGTTTAGGACTGGCATGTAAGCATCAATGGATTCACAACCTATCGAAAAGACAGAGAGGGGGGAAGAGGAGGCGGGGTTGCCTTGTTAATTAGAAATGACATTAAATCAATAGTACGAAACGACATAGGGTCAGATCATGTGGAGTCTATGTGGGTAGAGTTGAGGAACCACAAAGGCAAAAAACCCTAAGGGGAGTTACGTACAGGCCTCCTAACAGTGGTCAGGACCTGGGGCACAAAAATCACCACGACATAGAAAGGGCATGTCAGAAAGGCAAGGTCACAGTGATCATGGGGGACTTCAATATGTAGGCGGACTGGGTAAATAATGTTGTCAGTGGGCCCAAAGAAAGGGAATTCATTGAATGTTTACAGGAGGGATTTTTGGATTAGCTTGTGATGGAGCCCACGAGGGAGCAGGCCATTCTGGACTTAGTGTTTTGTAATGAGCCAGACTTGATAAAAGATCTTAAAGTAAGGGAACACTTAGGGGGCAGTGATCATAATATGCTGGAATGCAGTCTGCAATTTGAAAGAAAGAAGGTAGAATCAGATGCAATGGTGTTACAGTTAAATAAAGGTAAATACAGGGGCATGAGGGAGGAACTGACGAAAATCGACTGGGAGCAGAGACTAGTGGGAAACAAGTAGAACAACAATGGCAGGAGTTTCTGGGAGTAATTGAGGACACAGTACAGAGGTTCATCACAAAGCAAAGAAAGGTAATCAGAGGGGCGATTAGGCAGCCATGGCTGTCAAAGGAAGTCAGGGAATGCATCAAAGCAAAAGAGAAATCCCATAATGTACCAAAGAGCAGTGGGAAGTCACAAGATTGGGAAGGCCACAAAAAGAAACAGAGGAAAATAAAGAGAGAAATAAGGAAGGAGAGGATCTGGAAGGTAGGCGAGGCAGTAACATTAGGAATGATAGTAAAAGTTTCTTAAATTACATTAAAAAAAAACGGGAGGCAAAAGTAGACATTGGGCAGCTCCAAAATGACACGGGTAATCTAGTGATGGGAGACAATGAAATAGCTAAGGAACTAAATAATGACTTTGCGTCAATCTTCACAGTGGAAGACATGAGTAATATCCCAGCAATTCAGGAAAGTCAGCGGGCACAGTTGAATATGGTAGCCACCACAAAGAAGAAAGTGCAAGAGAAACTAAGAGGTCTAAAAATTGATAAATCTCCGGGCCCAGATGGGCTACATCTTAGAGTTCCAAGAGGAGATAGATGAAGAAATAGTGGAGACGCTAGTTATGATCTTTCAAAAGTCACTGGAGCCAGGGAAAGTCCCAGAGGATTGGAAAATCGCTGTTGTCACCCCCCCCCCCCCCCCCGCCCCCCTGTTCAAGAATGGAACAAGACAAAAGATGGAAAATTATAGGTCAATTAGCCTAACCTCGGTTGTTGGCAAGATTCTAGAATCCATCGTTAAGGATGAGATTTCTAAATTCTTGGAAGTGTAGGGTCGGATTAGAGCAAAACAGCATGGATTTAGTCAGGGGAGGTTGTGCCTGACAAACCTGTTCGAGTTCTTTGAAGAGATAACAAATCGGTTCGACCAAGGGGAGCCAATGGATGTTATATATCTTGACTTCCAAAAGGCCTTTGATAAGGTGCCTGACGGGAGACTGCTGAGTAAAATAAGGGCCCATGGTATTCGAGGCAAGGTACCAACATGGATTGACGATTGGCTGTCAGGCAGAGAGTTGGGATAAAAGGTTATTTTTCAAATGGCAACCAGTGAGGAGTGGTGTCCCGCAGGGTTCAGTGTTGGGGCCACAGCTGTTCTCTTTATATGTTAACGATCTAGATGACGGGACTGGGGACATTCTGGCTAAGTTTGCGGATGATACAAAGATAGGTGGAGGGGCAGGTAGTATTGAGGAGGTGGGGAGGCTGCAGAAAGATTTAGACAGTTTAGGTGAGTGGTCCAAGAAATGGTTGATGAAAGTCAACGTGGGCAAGTACGAGGTCTTGCACTTTGGAAAAACGAATAGAGGCATGGACTATTTTCTAAACGGTGACAAAATTCATAATGTTGAAGTGCAAAGGGACTTGGAAGTCCTAGTCCAGGATTCTCTAATGGTAAACTTGCAGGTTGAGTCCGTAATTAAGAGAGCAAATATAATGTTGTCATTTAGCTCAAGAGGCTTGGAATATAAAAGCAGGGATGTACTTCTGAAGCTTTATAAAGCGCTAGTTAGGCCCCATTTAGAATACTGTGAGCAATGTTGTGCTCCACACCTCAGGAAGGATATACTGGCACTGGAGCGGGTCCAGCGGAGATTAACATGGATGATCCCAGGAATGGTAGGCCTAACATACGATGAACGCCTGCGGATCCTGGGAGTATATTCAATGGAGTTTAGGAGATTGAGGGGAGATCTAATAGAAACTTACAAGATAATCAATGGCTTAGATAGGGTGGACGGGGAGAAGTTGTTTACATTAGCAGGGGAGACTAGGACACAGCATTGGAATAAAAGGGAGTCATTTTAGAACAGAGATGAGGAGAAATATCTTCAGCCAGAGAGTGGTGCGTCTGTGGAATTCATTGCCACAGAGGGCGGTGGGGGCACGGACGTTGAGTGTCTTTCAGACAAAAGTTGATAAATTCTTGATTTCTCGAGGAATTAAGCCTATGGAGAGAGAGCGGGTAAATGGAGTTGAAATCAGCCAAGATTGAATGGTGGAGTGGACTCGATGGGCCGAATGGCCTTACTTCCGCTCCTATGTCTTATGGTCTTATGGTCTTAAAACAGAAATAATTCAATTTGCTTTCTTCACCACCTTATCCAGCTTCGCGTGTCGTTTTTAATTACCTGTGCAGATGTACTCCAAGGCCTCTTCCAACACTAACCATACTCAATGGACGAGTAAATGTTGACTTTCTTGGACGGATGCTGTGTCTCCGGACGCTCTGAGGCAGGGATTCACGCATATTCGCTCAGGGTTTCCATCATATGAGACCCTCGATTGTGTATTTTCTCACTATGCTCTTTGCAACTAACATTCCACACTTCCCCTATTAAAATAGAATATCTACAGCTTTCAAATAGTCAGTGAAGAAAGAGGCAAGTTATTCTCCAATGCCTTACCACTTATGTAGTTATTATGTTGCTAGTAGAGTTGTCCGACACCCTGAGCGATTGTGCCGTCAATCTCAGCCCCAGAGGCTCCGGAGACACAGCATCCGTCCAAGAAAGTCAACATTTACCCGTCCATTGAGTATGGTCAGTGCTGGAAGAGACCTTGGAGATCTTAGGTTCACAACTGCTCCAAAGATGGAAAGGCACCTGAATTGTAATTAAAACACAAAGAAAACAGTTTATTTAGAACAGGAGGATAGATAAACTTGTGTGGCGATAATATAGTAATGGGTCTTCTCCTCGAATTATCCAGCCCATGCCACATTTACCGTCTCACCATCGACCCACATGCACATAAGGCAGTCACACGATGGGAAGGGAAGGCTTAATATAATTGTAGAGATAATTAGGGATGAGGGATAGGACCTTCACTGCGAAAGTCGTAGTCGTGGCAGTTGGCAATGTTCTCGGGACACAAAGTTTTTAAACCACTGCTCTGGATTTTCTGGCTGGAACATAAAAGCCTGATTCTGAGGCTGTGAGGTCACCACCAGGGAGACACTTTAACGAACATTCACAAAATCCGCAAATCACAGAATACTACAGCGCAGAAGGGGATGTTCGACCAATCGAGTCTACATGGACGATTCAAAGTCACTGACCTGCCCAACTAATCCCACTTGCAAGCACTTGCTCCCTGGTCCTGAATGTTATGGCCAGCCAAGTGCTCATCCAGGTAGCTTTCAAGAATGTGAGGCACCTCGCCTCTCCCATCCTCCAAGGCAGTGCATTACAGACCGTCACGATTCCTGGGTAAAAAGGTTATCCCTCAAGTGCCGCCGCCCCCCCCCCCCCCCCCCCAACATCCAACTCCTAGCTTTTAACTTGTGTCCCTCGTAACTGATCCCTGAACGATGGGGAACAGCTGGTCCATGTACACCCTGCCCATGCCTCTAATAACCTTGTATACCTCAATAAAGTCACCCCTCAGTCTTCCTTGCTCCAGTAAAAAAAACAATCCAGGCCTCCGGAGTACTCTATGTGTAACCCTTCGTAAATTGCCTAACAGCATCCATAAGTCAAAGACCCTTTTAAAGACAGCAGGTGTGCATTCCTTACAGAAACAGGTACTACTTCGAAATCAATTGGAGACATTTTTTAGCATGCAGAGAGAGACCAAAATACAAGTTAGAAGTTACAGGGGGACATAGATAAACTGCAGTGCTGGGCTGAGAGGTGGCAAATGGAGTTTAATGCAGAAAAGTGTGAGGTGATTCATTTTGGAAGGAATAACAGGAAGGCAGAGTACTGGGCTAATGGTAAGATTCTTGGCAGTGTGGATGAGCAGAGAGATCTCGGTGTCCATTTGCAGAGATCCCTAAAAGTTGCCACTCAGGTTGAGAGGGTTGTTAAGAAGGCGTACGGTGTGTTATCTTTCATTGGTAGAGGGATTGAGTTTCGGAGCCAGGAGATCATGTTGCAGCTGTGCAGAACTCTGGTGCGGCCGCATTTGGAGTATTGCGTGCAATTCTGGTCGCCACATTATAGGAAGGATGTGGAAGCATTGGAAAGGGTGCAGAGGAGATTTACCAGAATGTTGCCTGCTATGGAGGGAAGATCTTATGAGGAAAGGTTGAGGGACCTGAGGCTGTTTTCGTTAGAGAGAAGGTTAATAGATGACTTAATTGAGGCATACAAGATGATCAGAGGATTGGATATGGTGGGCAGGGAGAGCATTTTTCCTCAGATGGTGATGTCTAGCACGAGGGGACATAGCTTCAAATTGAGGGGAGATAGATAGAAGACAGATGTCAGAGGTAGGTTCTTTACTCAGAGAGTAGTAGGGGCGTGGAATGCCCTGCCTGCAACAGTAGTGGACTCGCCAACACTAAGGGCATTCAAATGGCCGTTAGATAAACATATGGATGATAAGGGAATAGTGTAGATGGGCTTTAGAGTTGTTTCACAGGTCGGCGCAACATCGAGGGCCGAAGAGCCTGCACTGTGCTGGAATGTTCTATGTACACCTCCTTGGTTTGAATGCAGCTCTCCATCTGAAAACGAAACCAAAATCTCAGCTGCAAAACACCTTCCAAAAATCAAAGCCAGATCCCCGCTCCACCAACACAATGACATCACTGCAGTCACTTGAGAAGGCAAACGCTTCTTAAAGTGACATTCCCATGACAGCCCTCACACATTTCGGAGTAAAATTTAATCTGCACTCATCCGCCGATTTGACCATCCCATCTATATCTTCCTGTTTCCCAAGACACTCAACCTCACTTTTAATCACCCAGATAATGTTTGTGTCATCCTCAAACGTAGCGATCCTAACCCCACCGATTTCTATGTAATTTATATGAATGACAAACAATAGGGCCCCGAGAGGGAACATATTGGGCCTATATCGTCCTAATTTCCCCTTTGGACATCCCTGGTTGTTTTGTATGTTTCCCCACAAGGAACTCCTCATAGTCTACCTTGCCCAGATTCTGCCTTATTTCTTTACTCTCTACTTTCCCTCAATCGCAAAACTTTTATTTCTTTGTCCATAACAAATTCAAATTGAACCATGTTCTGGTTGCTCTCATTAAAATACCCCCCCCCCCACAACCCCCCCCCCCCCCACCACCACCGCCATCAATACATCAACCACCCTTGTCCCGTCATTCTGCAGAATGAGGTACAGTACTGCACCATCCCTTGCTAGATCCTCTACATATTGAGAAAAAATGTTCTCCTTTATAAATGTTAAGAACTCCTCATCATCTAAGCCCCTAACATGACGGCTATCCCAAATAATTTTGGGCAAGTTCAAATTACCTGATATAATTAACCTCATGACTTCCGATGGTGCGAGGGAGCGTATAGGCTGCATGAGGAGGACGAGCCGCCATCGGATATTTCTTTCGGCGTTTTCGGTTTTTTTCCCCACCGTTTTGTTCCCCCAATCTTTTTCGGCCTTTAGAGCCCAAGAGACCGGTACGAAACCAAACCGGTTAAAAACCGATGAAAAACCCCGCCGGGATTCGGGAAGTCGGAGCAAAGGCGTGAAGCCGGAGTGCGCGGCAGTTGGAGTGGCGGGTGCGTAGTCTGACACGTGCCAGTCGGGGCGGCAGGTCCAGATCCAGGAGCGAAGCAGCCTAAACGGTGGCAGAGGATGAGGCAGCTGGAGCAGCAGGACCGAAGGCAAAGTGTGGAGCAGCAGAACTGAAGGCGAAGTTTGAAGCCACTGGTGCAGCAGGACTGAGGGCAGAGTGAGGAGCAGCTGGAGAATTGAGACTGAGGTCAGTGCTTGAAGCAACCGGAGTAGTGGGGCAGGGCCCAGAATCGAGGCAGCCGAAGCCGAGTGGCCGTCATACTTTGGGTGGCTCCTGTCTGAGGCGTATATCTTGTTTTCTTTTTAGGAATTGTTAATGCCCGATCCCGGGGGAAATTCATGAAGAACTAATGAACGGCAATGAGGCGATCTCCAAAAATAAGAGGAAGACATCAGCGAGGAAGGGAGAAAATGAGAGCTCACCGTCGAGCGTGAGGATCAACCTGGGGCTGACAAAATGGACGGCTTCCTGGCCGCTGGGTGGAGCAGCGGTGCTTAAAGCATAGAAGATAGCTGAGCTGGTATCTCTAGAGCTCAAAAAGCAGTTTAAAAAGCATGTGGAGGTGATGAAAATGGAGATTGCCGTGGCACTGAAGGCATTGTTAAAGAAGGCAATTGCCCCGGTGATGGCAATTGTTGAAAAGGCATCGGCTCAGGTGAGGGAACTGAGTGCGAAGATGAAGAGTGGTCGTCATGTCGGGGCACAGCGATCAGCTCACCTTGATGGGAGATGAGCTGCTGAGGGTGGGTGAGGCCAATAAGGCGCTGCGAGCAACGCTGGTAGATATGGAGAACAGCTGAAGGTGAAAAAAATTAAGGCTTGTTTGCCTGCCAGAGGGGGCAGAGGAACCGACGCCAACAGAATATTTTGCCAAGGTGTTGGCAGAACTGATGGAGGAGGGAGAAGAACCGTCTCGCTATGAATTTGACAGGGCTCATCAGCTGCTAAGGCTTAAGCCTAAGTTAAACGAGCGGCCAAGGGTAGTAATTTTCTGTTTTCACTGTTAGCACATGAAGGAGAAGCTATTGAACCGGCAAAGAAGGAGCAGGAGGTGAAATTGGCTGGTGCCAACGTTCGTATCTATTAGGACTTGAAAGTGGACCTGGCAAAGCAGAGAGCGGCAATATATGACAGTGGAGTGGGGTTTGTAGTGTTGTATCCAGCAAAGCTAAAGATGACCTAGGACTCCAGAGACTTTTATTTTGAGGCGGTGAAAATTGTGGAGGCATTTATGAAGGCAGAGGCTTGGGACGGAAGTAAAGAGTGGGATAACTTCTATAAGTAACTTTGAATAATGTTCCTACTTGGATTGGATTGGATTGGATTTGTTTATTGACACGTGTACCGAGGTCCATTGAAAAGTATTTTTCTGCGAGCAGCTTAACAGATCATTAAATACATGGGAAGAAAAGGGAATACAAGAAAATACGTAATAGGGCAACACAACATATTCAATGTAACTACATAAACACTGGCATCGGATGAAGCATACAGGGTGTAGTGTTAATGAGGTCAGTCCATAAGAGGGTCATTTAGGAGTCTGGTGACAGTGGGGAAGAAGCTGGTTTTGAGTCCGTCCGTGTTCTCAGACTTCTGTATCTCCTGCCCGATGGAAGAAGTTGGAAGAGTGAGTAAGCCGGGTGGGAGGGATCTTTGATTATGCTGCCCGCTTTCGCCAGGCAGCGGGAGGTGTAGATAGAGTCAATAGATGGGAGGCAGGTTCGTGTGATGGACTGCACGGTGTTCACGACTCTCTGAAATTTCTTGTGGTCCTGAGCCGAGCAGTTGCGATACCAGGCTGTGATGCAGCCCGATAGGATGCTTTCTATGGTGCATCTGTAAAAGTTGATAAGGGTTAGTGTGGACATGCCGAATTTCCTGAGTTTCTTGAGGAAGTAAAGGCGCTGTTGTGCTTTCTTGGTCGTAGCGTCGACGTGGGTGGAACAGGACAGATTTTTGGAGATGTGCACCCCTAGGAACCTGAAACTGCTAACCATCTCCACCTCGGCCCCGTTGATGCTGACAGGGGTGTGGACTGTACTTTGCTTCCTGAAGTCAATGACCAGCTCTTCATACTGGTATAGAGATTAAAGTTTTGTTGTTGTTGTGATTTGTAGCTTCGTATAATGTTCTCACTGTTATTGAGGTGAAAGATTTTTGTTGCTGCTCTTTGTAGCGACGATATTTTATGAAAAGTATATATCTGATTTTTTTTTTCCCCCGGGACAGGCCGAGATGGGGGAAAAGGCCTCAGCACGGGACCCCGCAATATTTAACTGAGGTCGACTAGTGAATGGAGATTTTTTGGGGGGGGAGGGGCTGCAGACGTTGGAGCCTGGTTATCCTATACCAATGGAGGTAGAAAAGGGTGGGGATGGGGATGCACACAGGGTGGGGTATCCTCGGGAGGGAATGTAGGGGGGATTCTTGGCGAAGGGATGGTGTTCGATGTCAACAATGAATAGGGACGGTAGAGACTCAGTGGGTAGGCCGCACAATTATTATGATGGTGGATAAGCAGGGAGAGGGGGAGACCTCCTGTTAGGATAGTTCCATGGAACGTGAGGGGCCTGGGAGGCCCAGTGAAGAGCCGAGGGTGCTTGCAAATTTAAAAAAGTTTAACAGCAGATGTGGCCCGCCTGCAGGAGACTCGCTTGAGGGTGCGGAATCAGACGGTGCTTAGAAAGGGCTGGGTTACCCAGGTGTTTCAATCGGGTTCAAGAGGAGGACGTGGGGGTAGCGGTTCTGGTGAATAAAAGAATGTGGTACCTAATGGATAATGTTGTGGCAGATAAGGGAGGTTAGCACGTAGTAGTGACAGGGGCTTGGGAAGGAAGGTTGGTGGCGTTGGTCAGCGTGCATGGTCCCAACTGCGATGATGCAAGCTTTATAAAGAAAGTGTGTGGGGCCATTCCCGCCTTGGATTCACATGAATTGATAGTAGATGTAGACTGCAATGTGGTGCAGGCGCCAAAATTGGTCAGGGGTCGCGAAGGCATTGACTGGGCGAATGCTAGAAATGGGAGGAGTGTACATTTGGAGGTTCTTGCACCTGGTGGAGCGGTTGTATTCTTTCTTCTCTTCAGTTCTTAAGGCCTATTCAGAGAAAGGTTTGTTTGAGGTGGGGAAGTCGATGTTGGCCGGGGTCAAGCGGTCGGAGTATTCGGCAGTTGCTATATCGGACCATGCGCCTCACTGGGCTGATATGGTGTTGGTGAAGGAAATCGTGCAGAGACAGGGTGGAGCTTGGATGTGGGTCTGTTGGGGTTCGAGAGTTTTGTGATACGATTGAAAAAGAGATTGCGGAATATGTGCTGTTTAATTGTACGGCTGAGGTCTGGCAGGCGGTGATATGGGAACCTTTGAAGGCAGTGGTGAGGGGGTGGTGATATCATTTAAGGCAAAGGTGGATGAGGGGGAGAGGGTGGAACGGCAATATTTAATTAATGAGACGTTGAAAGTGGACAGGAGGTATGCAGAGATTGTGAATCCAACACTGTTGGAAAACAGGAAGGAGTTGCAGGCGACTTTTGGCTGGCTGTCCACATCGAAGGCGTTGCGCCAATTGATAGGGCACGAGGGGCAGTCTACGAGTAGAGAGAAAAGCTGGGACACGTGCTGGTAGATGAACTTCAAAGGGAGTCATTGGCGAGGGAATTTGTGCATGTGTGGGATAGGAAAGGCATGTTGCTGGTGGCTCCACATACGATTAACAGGGTGTTTGAGGAGTTTCACGAGATATTGTATAGGTCGGACCCACTTGGCTAGGATCACGAAATGTAGGAATTCCTGAATTGCTTTAAATACCCGAGTTTGGGGACGGGGGTGGGGGGGGGGGAGGGGGGGGGGCAGAGCCACATTGGAGGAGGCGATAGCGGAGCAAGAAATAAATGATGCAATTCGAAAGATGCAGTCGGGGAAGGTGCCAGATATGTTTCCGGTGGAGTATTACAAGAAATTTAAAGATACGTTCTCACCGCTGATGGTGGAGATGGTTGAGAAGGCGATCGGGAAGTTGATGTTGCCACTGACTTGCGTCAAGCATCGATCGCCCTATTGCTTAAGAAGGATAACGATATGGCTGAATGGGAGTCGTATAGACCCATATCACTTTTGTCTGTGGCAACTGTGGGAAAGGTATTAGCGGATTGATTGGAGGAGTGCCTACCGAAGGGGATAGGGGAATATCAGACGGGGTTTGTGAAGGGGAGGTAGCTTTTTCCTAACATTAGGAGGATATCAAATGTGGTTACGATGCCTGCGGAGGGGAGGGTAGCCAGAGGTGACTGCGGCATTGGACGCCAAGAACACATTTAACCGAGAAGAATGGTGGCATTTGAAGGCCTTTCTGGGCAGGTTTGGGATTGTGCCACATTGGTAAGGCTGCTGTACAGGGAACCGAGGGGGAGTGTCCGCTCGAATAACATGAATTTGGGATATTTTGCTATGCACCGTTGGACGAGGCAGGGATTTCCAATGTTACCCCTATTGTTCGAGTTTGCAATTGTACCTTTGACCATCACGCTGAGGTGTCTGGCGGTGTGGAAAGTGATAGTGCGGGGTTGAGAGGTAGAGCATAGGGTACATTTGTATGCAGAAGACTTGCTATTCTATTTATCGGAACCGAGTGTGATTGTGGCGGGGCTTATTGGAGCTGGTTCGAGTGTTTGGGTATTTTTCGGGATACAAACTAAATTTAGATGGAAATGAATATTTTGTGGTTTCTCGGCCGGGAGAGGAGGGGAGGGGGGCAGGTGGCACGTGATTGGGGGAGGGGGTTTCCGTCGGTATAACATTACTCGTCTGGTGGGGAGGGTGAAAGCGAATCTTGTTGGGGTAGATTTATGGGACATTGTGGAATTATCTCCCTCTGGCGCTGGCAGGTCGTATCTAGGCAATTAAAATTGGGAAGCGCGGTAGCATAGTGGTTAGCACAACTGGTTCACAGCCCAAAGGTCCCAGGTTCGATTCCCGGCTTGGGTCACTGTCTGTGGGGAGTCTGCACGTTCTCCCCGTGTGTGCATGGGTTTCCTCCTGGTGCTCCGGTTTCCTCCCACAGTCTAAAGATGTGCAGGTTAGGTGGATTAAACATGCTAAATTGTCCTTTGTGTCCAAAATTGCCCTTAGTGTTGGGTGGGGTTACTGGGTTATAAGGTTATGGGTACAGGGTGGAGGTGTGAGCTTGGAAAGGGTGCGCTTCCGAAGAGTCGATGGGCCGAGTGGCCTCTTTCTGCAGTGTAACTTCTATGACTTCTATGAAAATTAACGTGTTGCCACGATTCTTGTTTATTTTTCAGTGCCTGCCGATCTTCCTGCCAAAGGCATTTTTCAAGGAGGTTAAAAAGATGATGACCTCGTTTATGTAGTGGGCAGGGACGAGGTGGCTAAGATTAGGAACATGCTGTTGCGGAGAGGACGACAGTCAGGGGGTTGGGTCTTCTGAATTGACTGTACTGTTACTGGGTGGCAAACGCTGGGAAGCTGAGGACCTGGTATGGAGGGGGGACTCCCAGTGGGTTATAATTGAGAAGAGTCTTAGTAGGGGTCGGGCTGAACGCGTTGGCAACTGTGCCGCTCCCGATGGTCCCGGGGAAATACTCAGGGAGTCAGGTCGGAATAACTGCGCTGAAAACCTGGAGGCAGTTCGCCAGTACTTAAGGCTGGGGGCGGGGGTAAGATAAAGGCCGATTCGGGGACAATCACAGATTTTAACCACGGAAGTGGGATTGGAGTTTTCGGAGATGGGAGGAGAAGGCCTTCAGAGCACTAAATGACTTGTTTACAGGGGGCCGTTTTGCGGGATTGAAGGAACTGGTGGAAACTATGGGTTGGGGAGGGGAAAATGTTTCGGTGTATGCAGGTGCGATATTTCACAAAGAAGGAGATACAGAGATTTCTGGTGGTAGTGGCCTCCACATTGTTGGACGAGGTGCTGATGACAGTGGCAATATAGAAGAGATCCTGTCAGCGATTTATGGGACGATTCTGGGAGAAGAGAAGGCACCACTGGAAGGGATTAAGACAAGTGGGAGACAGAGTTGGTAGAGGCTATGGACGAGGAGTGGGGTTATCAGGTGGGCCGGACGGTGAATGCGTCAACTTCTTGCGCGAGGTTGGTAATGATACAGCTGAAGATAGTATTTAGGGCGCACCTCACAAAGGCGAGGATGAGCCGACTCTTTGAGGGGGAAGAGGATGTTATTGAACGTTGCGGGGAAGCGGGGGGGGGGGGGTGGGGGGTGCAAACCACATTCAGCTGTTTTGTTCCTGTCGAAAGCTGGAGGGGAATCTGAGGCAGGTGTTCAGGGTAATTTCGAAGAAGGTAAATATGAGCCTTAGCAGGGTCCTCTGGTTACCATATTCGGGGTATGAGTCTGGCCGGGGTTGGAAGCAGGTGCGGAGACAGATGTTTTAGCCTTCACTTCGCTGATCGCAGGAAGGTGAATTCTGTTGGGATAGAGGTCAGTAACTCCACCCTGTGCCGTACCGTGGCGGGCGGATCTGTTGGTATTTTTAACACTCGAGAACGTGAAGCTTGAGTTGAGGGGAAGGCTCAAAGAGTTCTAGAATTCGTAGGCTTTCAAGAATTGAATGACATCGTACATCAGCGGCGGGGTTGGATTGTACATGACTATGTAGGGGTGGATGATGGATTCCTGATTCCTTTTCTTTGATGTTTGTAATGGAAATGTTGAGGGGTGTTTGGTGGTTGGTGGGAGGAAGTAATTGTTGGCCAGGGTTTTGGCATTGTATTTGTTACCCTTGATTGTTTGTTGCTGGGTATAAGTTTGGATGTAAATGTTTAAAAGGAGGAGAATTAAAATATTTTTTGAAAAATGTGTCTAATTACCCTCTCCGTATGTTATACCAAGACACAAATTACGCGCATACATGCTCCACTATTTACCGCATGTTCCTAACATGCCTGCTTCAGGATACCAATAAAGGTCCAGCTTTAACAGTTCAAATTTTTTTCATTGCCGGGTTCTGAATACATAGTGCCCATAGAATACCACTTTTGACTGCACCTAATGATTTGGCTTATTGTAGCTCTATCCATGCCGCTTACGTCAATTCAGCTCTCCGCTTTTTTACTCCAAACACGCCCCTTCCGCCAACTAGGAAGGTTGTTTCTTTATTTTTAATTTTTTTTTTTAACCCTGACGAAGTTCTGCATCTTCATAAAAATAAGCAACATAGTGTGTGTTGTCGAATATGAAGCAACGGCACTGGGCTGTTAAAATCTCACTTCGTCTGTCAGCATTTTTTCCGATAGGGACAGAGCAATCGGTTCGAGTCCTTAGATTCCTTGTGAGAACTGAAGGGAGGTAAAACTGTTGGAACTGTCGAAGTTGCATCAAACAGTAGAAAAGTTAAGAACAAAAAACAGAATGCGGTGTGAGGAGGTTGAGCATTGAGCGAAACCACTCATGGACAATTGTAAAATATGCTTTAAGGTGGAGGAGAAAGGCCAAATTCTAATGTGGTTGGACTAAATGTGTAGCCCTGTAGGTTGCAGTGTACCTAAGCTGAAGTTAATATGTGCTCCCGCATGTTGCACAGACTTCACTGGAGCGTTGTAGTAAACCAAGGACGGAAATGTAGACATGAGAGCACGTTTCGGAGTTTAAATGGTGCGCAATATGAAGATTGATGTCATATAACGCGGTCCCACATTTTGGCTTTTCTTCTCATGATCACTCGATGAATTCTCTATGTAAACTGCACTTCTGCCAAATTGATGTTGGACGAATTCGTGATTTTTCCCACCGTCCGCAGTTCCAGAATTTTTGTGATATATTTACCTATTCTGAGCCTGCTGTTGGCCTTTGTTGGCCTTCTGAACTCTGAAATTACACTGCGAGCGTCATGGTAGATTTCGTGTAACTGCCAAACGTTGGCATTTTTCCCTATTTCCCGGTTGCAACTTGTTCTTTTTTAAATTCAAAAGATATTGGAGCAGAATCAGAATATTTGGCCCATCGAGTCAGCTGCGCCATTTGACAATGGGAGATCTCATCCTGACCTGAACTCCACCGTCCTGCTCGTTCCCATAACCCTTCAACCCATTTCCAATTAAAAGCCTGTCTAACTTCTCCTGCAATTTAGTCACTGCCCCCAAATCCACCGCAATCTGGGTTAGGGCTTTGCACAGATTCACAAACTTTTGGGACAAATAGTTTCTCCTCATCTCTGTTTTAAGTTTGCTGCCTCTTTCCCTAAGGCTCTGGTTTCTCGTTCTAGAATGCCGCACGAGAGGAAGCATCCGCTCCCATTCGGCCGATGATCAGTGCCGTCTGGTCCCCTGATCTGTTTCACAGTTTTCAGCTGCCACTCCCGTGACATCTGGGCCTCTCGGTGAGTTTATCTTCCCTTCAGCAACATCGGGGCATCCAAAGCTTCTTGTAGCATCACGCTTTCCAGATGTCACTCAAAAGCAGGTGCCTTGACATCATTATTACATCGACACTATGTATGTTTCTGCTTTTATTTCTGCGCTGAAAAAAACCTTCTCAACTATGCACCCTTCAACATCCCCGAGAATATCTGCAACTGCTGTCTTTACTTGAAATCCCTGATCTTTTTCCTGACCCACTGAAGCTCTTGTTCTTCCCAACACTATTCCCGGGTGTACGATGTCGTTCCAAATTACCTATATTATTCTTCAGTGAGTGATCCCCACTTTAGCACCCCTCGACGTCTTAAAGTTTTGCAGACAAAGCAGCTGAGAATCTGTTGGCATATTTCTACTTTGCGGAACATATTGCCTCTCCCGCTGAAACACATCGTAACCACTCAACATATTATCCAACATCGAAACAACAACGTGCATTATTTCAAAAACCATTGTCATCATTCTTCTGCCATTAGAAATGTTTCTACCTGCTGTCCAGTTGTCGGTCCTTTGAAAAGCCAGCCACCAACAGAATCAGTTTTACGGATCTGCTGTACTTTCCACTTCATTAGCCGATTTGAGACCCAGGGATGCCTTCTGAACGGTTTTATATTTGTGAGCAACCTGGACGCGTGACCTTTCAGAAGGTTACCACTGTTCCCTCCGCTTGCTGATTTCCATTAAATTGAATGGTATGCGCTAAATTTTCATAATTCTGGACATTCTGCACTGTAAATTCAATGATAATCTGTGATAAATCTAGGACAAAGGTTCGACACAACATCGTGGGCCGAAGGGCCTGTTCTGTGCTGTATTTTCTATGTTCTATGATATTCTCCTCACATTTTCCGTGAATGCCAGAACTGCTGACAACCATACTGTTCCACTTGTACTCTGTCCTTATTGAGGCTGGTGTTAAAAAACATTTTTTTAAACTGCACAATCAGAAGCTTTGACCAATACACTTCTTAAAATTTAATTTCTGGCTAAAGACCATTCAGCAGACAGCAGGTACGCAGAGACATATCACGGGACCGAAGCAATCAAAAGGAGCACGTTTCCCAGGAATCTATATATAATTCAACCAGGATGCGGAGAGCTCGTCTGAAGGTAATCCAATAGCGGAACTTTCACTCGACAAGTACGCAACATTTATCGCTAGCGAAACAATGTGCACCGTCGAGAATCCCCTCGCCTTGACGACAGTCGGGTGCACGACACGTTCCATGATTATCTCCGCACCAGTTGAAAAGGCCTGAAATTCATCAGAAAAGGTTGAGTTCGCAAAGGTTCTTTTTTATGACAGAACGATAAAGAGAGGGAGGGATGGGAACAAAGCGCCTGAGATAGGAGAATCAATGATGAAAACAGGAATGTAAGTCTGAAAATGTGACTACCTATAGATAACACATTTGCATGAAGACTTTATCTCACCCCTTTTAACCTATGTCCCTGGCATAAATCACAGACAGGGCTTTAACTGCGCATTATCAAACCCCATGTGAAACAAGCCATAATTAAAATAGAGATCTGACATTAATGTAGACGTTTCCCCTTCAGTGTCTGTCCTCAAAGATTTTCACATAGACTGCCGTGAAAGTAAGGAAAATATTAAGTTGTGGTGCACGGATACCGAATCAGGAAGCAAACATATCCGTGCTAATTTTAAGAAGGTTAGTTACGTTTCGCAAAGTTACAAGAAACAACTGTTATACTTTATACATTAAATAATTGGACAGAAATTGTATCCCACTCGCAACAGTTGAGAATAATTTACTGATTCCGGGGGGACACAATGACGATGTGCACAGTGTTTTGATGACAGTTACTTGTGGCAACAATAACTGCTCTGATCTATCTCTTTGGAAACACATTCCAACAGCCCCCCCCCCCCACCTCCCCCCCCCCCCCCCACCCCCGCCCGCTTCAGTTCCCTGCCCTCCGTTGGCCTATCATCCATTTTGATAACGCAACTGCATAACGTGTACTGCCACCTATTGTAAAATGACCACCAACAGCGAGGGTGGAGAGATTCTCTCCACTTTGTTAGACAGTGACATATTGCTTTGTGTGTGATAGGAAGAGATCTCCTTCGTGCCTGTTGAAATAATGAGCCAGACAATCACTGCTGAATGAAACTGAGCACAGGATGACAAGTTGATTTATCATCTTAATTCCCAAATTAACTGATTGACATAAATGGTTGAAATTGATTGGTTTACTAGTTCTATTATTTAATTCCTCCCCGCACACTGTCCCCATCCGATGGAAGCTCCAATATTGATCTATTGCAATAAAACTCGGCTACATTATTTGATTCTCATCTCTACGCCGCATCTAATGAACACCTAACTCAGTTTGGGATGTCAGCTCTGCAGGCAACACCCCTCATGAATCAGCATTGCCCACTTGTGATAATAGATACTGACTGTCAGAGAAAAGTGACCTAAATATCTAGCAATTGTGTTCATTAAGAAAATCTGGCACACTAACAGACTGTAGCAGGTACGAATGATCGGAAGGATACAATCAAATTTTTTGCACCGTGATACCCGGACAATTACGGCAACCCCAGCGATTCATAGATAGGTCAATGCTGCAGTTCACATCGAAACACATTTGTATCTTGTCTATTTGCATCAGCGCACATTCCTCACTCCCACGAACCGTTGATCTCGGAAAACTCCCATTTATGAATTAATCTGATGATGCTTTTCCCCACAAAATTTTACTTTTTAACCACTCAAAACAGGCTCAATCCGGGGGACACAATTTGGTTTTCAAATACAACTTGCACTCTTTCAACAGGGTCCCACAAGAGATGTCAAAATAAACAACCTGTCCAAGAAAACTTTGGTTCTCTAACGTTCCTTCTATTTTCCTCTCTAGGTCTACCAGTTATGGACTCAGTCAACAACAGGGAAGACACGACCAAAAACAACACGTGTCTCATCTTCAACACACTTCTTCAGGATTGGAAAGCTCATGCGATGTTGTGATTCCAGATTTGGGGCATTATCTAGGTTTATACTCGCAGAAACCTTCAAATGTAATGTTTAACTCCACGAGTCGTTCAGCAAGCTGGCAGCCACTTTGAGGTTGAATTTCAACATCATTCTAGTTATATGGATGGATAGGAATCCTGTCAGGTATCTCCATTCTCAAATCCACTGATACTATAATGTAATTTTACATTAAACGGCAGCAGCGTGGCACAGTAGTTAACACTCCTGCCTCACAGCACCAGAGACCCGAGTCCAATTCCGGCCTTGGGCGACTGTCTGTGTGGAGTTAGCACATTCTCCCCTTGTCTACGTGGATATTATTCGGGTGCACCGGTTTTTCCCCACAGTGCAAATGTGTGCAGGTTAGGTAGATTGGGCACGTTAAATTGCCCCATGCCCAGTGAGGTGCGTACAGAGAGGTGCCGGTTTGGTTATGGGTTGACGTGGATAGGGTTCTGCACGCTCGATGGGCTGAATGGCCTATATTTATAGTGTAGGGATTGAATGATTCGAACAGGAATTGAAGATCACCTATTTCAATTAGTAAACTAATGTGAACTCCAAAAACAAATCCAGAAATATATTATATTTATATAACTTCATGAAAACGATACTATTCAAGTGTCCTACTTGGACCAAAATTTCCACAATTCACCTGATGCTCATTATGCTGAGAACCTTCCAGCGAAACGACATCCTCAGTTTTAATATGTTAAGCCGAGCAGAGGCGCTGTCATTGCATTTTCCTGCGTCTCTGAAATCAAAGAAGCATGCAGTGCATGAAATTCGGAAATGCAATCAATATGTTTTTTTTAATTCAATCATGATTTTTAAGGTTAACAGCGGTAGTAAGAAAGGCTGAAGTATCCTTATGGCACTCCGAGCCATGTGGTAGACGAAATCAGCCATGTACTACTTCAACAGTTGAAGTTTATTTTCCCAACGTTTGACTGTCAACAGCTTAGCGACGTCATGGGACGTAACTCATTTCAATTTTACATTCTGTCCTAGTCAGACGTACTTTGAATTGAGAGCAGATCATATGGATCCACTTTTTCATAGAATTCGCTGTCTGTATATGGATTCATCAGCCATTCCTGATTGGGCAGTGTCCTGTAAATACTATTAGACTGAGACTTCGAGCTTCATTTCAGGAAATGTATTCACACGATGTGGTGGAGAGGCTGCAATGGTTAATGACCATTCATTAGCTCTCTGGGTTACAGCAAAAATAGAGAATATATTTATCCCGTAATAAACAGCTTTCCATGCAAAACAATCTCCAGTTTGGCCATATTTATATTGAACGAACTTGGGAGTGCTCTTCGCCCATTATCTCTGAACTGACAACATCCTGCAGTCCTTGGTCAGAAAAATCCGTCAGCACAATAGGATTAATGTAACAGTTGTTTTTCAAGTACTTTGAACATCATGCATCATTCTAAGATATGACTAAAACAGTTTTAAAATATATTCAAGGAGTCCTAGCATGCTTTATCAAGTGCACTGTATAATGGCAACTGATATTAATATATTCTCTCTGTGGTCCAAAAAAATTAATGATTCCTCACATTATTTTCCTTCTGCAGGTGGTCGCTATAACAATTGTCGGACATGCTGCGTTCTAATCATTTTAAACACGAGAAGATCATGCTATTTTGTTGGCACATAACATGCATTTGAAGGCGTCTGTCCTTGTTTCAAGTTTAGATAATAAATTCATTAATTCCCTGCAAGTTGTTCACCTTGAAAAAGCTGGTTTACTTGTACAATTACAAATCCCATCTGTCTGCTATTGAAACATTTTTCTCGGCTGATGCATAAGCTTCGGTCCAAAGGAACACGCTGTTCTTGATTTTCCCACTCCAATATTTCGCTGAAAATAGGCTGAATTCCCTTAATATCCCCGCTGTGACCGTTTTCAAAATCTAATCATGAAATCGGAACTTACACCCGACTCGTTTTCCATTTAAAACTCACCACCTAATCTATTAATCCCGGTTATAATGCACATACTGCCTCCTTCTTTCAGCTGGCAAACAAATCAGCTTTCGAAGATGCTGCTGAACAAGCTTTTTCCATTTGGGCCGTGCATGTTTTACACAATGCTACATCATATTTTCCATGAACATTTTGAAAACCGTACTCAAATACTTTCACAACTGTCAAGTTCCAGGGAATGCAATCCTATTTTCTTACATACCAAAACCGGAATTAAATATAAGCCCATCAAATACTTGTGCGACAAAGGTAAGAGGCACTGCCTGCATGGTCACTGTATCGTACATTGCTGTGTGGCGTTTAGAATTGCTTCCAGTATTCTTTGTCTGGATCCCCCGCGGGAATTTGCAGGTGACGCATGAATTTGAAAGAAGTATGGGTTATCTTCAACAGATAATTGGACAGTTATTCATCTCCAATTTTAGTTATTCTTTGTTTCACACAAGGCATGTTTAACTCTGATGCGCCTGGAAATACATGACACTTCGGCCTAATATTTATTTTCACTGGTTGTCCACTATTCTTACACATTCGAAAAATGTTCAGTTCCGAAAGCTTCTTCCAAAACTGAAATCTATTTGTAAATTAGATGCCTATTCTGTCACACTATTTGCTTGTATCTGGGATATTCTTCGCTTTATCTTGTATCTTGCAATTTGGAAGAAGTATCTTTCTGTACCGAGTAAGGTTCTCAGAGCAATTATAGCATGAGTTACGTTCAAAGTAAAGCTGCTGTGCCAGATTATGGAGGACACCGCAGACCAACAAAAAGCGGGCGACTGTTCGGGGCGTGGGGCTTGTTCTGCAGTCCATCATCATAGTGGTCATGTCATTGGAAATCTATTTTGAGAAGTTCGATGCACCACTCAATAACAGCTCACCTGTCCTATAAGGAGGTCGTGGTATCGAGTGTCATCATCGGTCAACATCCTCCGTACTGGTGTTATTAGCCAAGCTCTCAGCGGGTACTCCTTACCCTCCAGTAGCCCACTGGCCATCTCCGCGTGGCCTTGAAGAGGCCGGGGATGAGCGGCTTCCCCAGGATGTAGCCGTCGTGCACCGTCCCTGGGAAGAGAGTCTCGGCGGAAATGTTCCTGATACTGGGGCCTTTGTTTTTTCGAATGTTGGTCGCTGCTTCCCAGGTGTTCTCTCGCTCAGTGTGCAGGAACAGTGCCCAGGCAGAACAGTCTGTTTCACATGCGAGGCAATAACTCCCACTTGCTACATGGCAAGGTAACACACGAGAGACCACTTGGGATGTGGAACAGCTCACTTGACTATGATTGCTGACTCCTTATTAGCAATTGCATTTAGCGACGTGGGCAGTGGCGTCGGCCGTGAGTGACAGTTATGGGAGTTCGGTGGGCAGGCGGGCAGGGGATGGAGTAGCCTGTGGGCCGAATCTCTCGAGCGGGGGTTGGCATGGCGGACACCAGGCACTGAGGCACCAATCTGCCCCATTGCCCCCGAGCCGAACCCAATCTATTTGATGCAACAACCCCCCATCCCACCCACCCCCCATCGTTGTTCTTTAATCTCCCTTCCGAAGAGGCTGACCGAGGCTGAGCCCCCAGGAACACCGCAGAGCACGGGCCAGCAACCGCAGTACCCTGGTCTCTTCTGTGAGCGAAGATTGCTGCTCACCATCTCGTATCCCCAAAGCAGCCCTTCCGCCAGGTTCACGTTTTTCAAACGAAATACTATCTGTGTCCACGTGACTACTTGCAACGTAGCTGGTTAGATGGCCGGAGGTCGTTAGATAGAGGATCGAACCCCTTACTTACATCGGGCTTGGTCTTAAGTGTTGATTCTTGATTTCTCGTCACTATCAGGCGAGATCCTGATTTCGACAATGAGAGCGGGCCTGTTCGATGGCAATACAATCGGAAAGTGGTGCGGTTCTCCCTTCTGGCATCTTAAATTGTGCCCATACTAACTCGCTATATTATGCAGATTTACTAGAAACTGATCTAACCTACAATGGGTGGGATTTACACCGCAACATATATTCGTTTACAAACCCCGAACCGTGAAGTGATAATTTATGCCCATAATTGAAAAGTCTAGAATGCCACGAGGAAAACAAGCGAAAGTTAGAAATCCGACAAAGAATCAGCGGTTTCTGGGGGCTGATCAATGAAAAACGATGGCAGGGACCGCGTTTGGGACTCGGGCCCTCCAGGAACGGCCAAGATGATTCCGACTACGATGGTATTTCACAGGCGAATTGTACCTGGGCGCCTCCGCAAACCAATGGAAGGGACCTTAGTTCTCACTAATGTGGTGTTGGAGGGGACCACCGAAACGGCAAAGGCACATGGAGCCACGAATAAAGCACACGGAGGTCGTCTTGAGAGGCATTGTGACCATTTGCCTCTCTGGAAGTGGGGATGCCTGTAATGGCTAATACGAAAAAAGTACTCAGTGTCAACGTCAATGATTTGGCGATTTCTTCTGGAACACAGAACGTCCACACTTCGGGGCTGCCAAAGGGGATCGAAGGCCCAACTCCCAATATATTATGGGTACCGCGATCCTAGACCAGACCTCAGCAGTAGCTATGATATTGGACTGAAACCTCAATATTTTTGTTTATTTTGTAAGGCGGTGATTCACTCCAGAACTGATTCGGTGAAGAAAGAGATATTGTGCATTTTTAAAACAGAACTTATTATGAACGCTCTTAACTTCCTTATCGAAAATAACAGCTTGCGAGAGCTCAATAAACCCGACTATTCAATTCTCCATTCAACAACAAAATAAACCTGCAGCTCTCAATTTATCTCAAAATGCGAATGCCATAGACTAATAGTTGCTTCACAGTATCATTTTTACTCCTGTTGGAACATATTCCGAACCAGATTGAATGCCTTCAAAATGCTGGTTTAACTAGCATGTTTTAGCTTCTTCCTTGTGCTCAGACAAGACTACTCTGCTCTAACTATTATTACCATATCTATCCTACGAGGAGAGACTTGTGAACTCAGTGACAGATAGTTCAGAACTCAAATCCTCCCCAAGGCTGGCACAACATCTCTACTGAATCTCTGAGCGCCACTGAGCAATGGCATCATCTCGACAAGCTGAAGTACACATCACGCCTCCAGGCTAAAGGCCCCAGAGACTTTCCCCAGGTAAGCCAGAGTGCATTCGCCCAGCCTGAACACATAGATAAGCTGCAGAGCTGGGCTGAGAGGTGGCAAATGGAGTTTAATGTAGAGAAGTGTGAGGTGATTCACTTTGGAAGGAATAACAGGAATGCGGAATATTTGGCTAATGGTAAAGTTCTTGGAAGTGTGGATGAGCAGAGGGATCTAGGTGTCCATGTACATAGATCCCTGAATGTTGCCACCCAGGTTGATAGGGTTGTGAAGAAGGCCTATGGAGTGTTGGCCTTTATTGGTAGAGGGATTGAGTTCCGGAGTCAGGAGGTCATGTTGCAGCTGTACAAAACTCTGGTACGGCCGCATTTGGAGTATTGCGTACAGTTCTGGTCACCGCATTATAGGAAGGACGTGGAGGCTTTGGAGCGGGTGCACAGGAGATTTACCAGGATGTTGCCTGGTTATGGAGAGAAAATCTTATGAGGAAAGGCTGATGGACTTGAGGTTGTTTTCGTTGGAGAGAAGAATGTTAAGAGGAGACTTAATAGAGGCATACAAAATGATCAGGGGGTTAGATAGGGTGCACAGTGAGAGCCTTCTCCCGCGGATGGAAATGGCTGGCACGAGGGGACATAGCTTTAAACTGAGGGTTAATAGATATAGGACAGAGGTCAGAGGTAGGTTCTTTACACAAAGAGTAGTGAGGCCGTGGAATGCCCTACCTGCAACAGTAGTGAACTCGCCAACATTGAGGGCATTTAAAAGTTTATTGGGTAAGCATATGGATGATAATGGCATAGTGTAGGTTAGATGGCTTTTGTTTCGGTGCAACATCGTGGGCCGAAGGGCCTGTACTGCGCTGTATCGTTCTGTGTTCTATGTTCTATATGCCTCTGGTCAATTTCACCTCCTGGCTCCGAACAGTTCCGGGGTCCTGAGAAAAAAAATCCCTTTGTAAAGCATGACCACTGCAGTAGAACGCATTCTCACCCCAGCTTTTTACCACAAAAATGGCCAAAGGTTTATATTCCAATGTTCACAATATCTTTCATTTTTCACAGTAGATGGTTGGGAAGATGGTGGAGGAGGTTGACCCACATCCCATCGTGAGCTTGAACTGCAATGGAAACTGCATCCCAACAAACCACGGCCAATAGTAATCGTGAAATTTCAAAGCTTCAAAGAAAAATATAGTGTCCTGAAATTGGCGCAGGAGCATCACCACTACAAACGGGAAGGGCAAGCCATTACAATCGACCAGGAACTGGCACACCGTGCTGGCGAATAAGCAGGTGGCGTTCAATATGCCCAGACCGCTCTGTACGGCAGCAGCAACCGATTTGATTTTGTGTATCTGGCCATGCGAAGCGTGACTTTTGAGGGAGACGCCGAATTGTTTCATGGACAGGGCAACATGGATAACTCTGTAAAGAAGGATGCGCTGCGCGCCGGTTCATTGGAGTTGGTAGATGTTCACAATGGACATGTTGATATGTGACTGTTCAGATTTCTTGTTCATGTTTACGTTTTTCTGTTCTTGTTGGCGTCGAATGTTTTATAAGTTGGGCTTAGGCCTGGGGTTTTGTTTTACGTGGGTTTTCGGTTCAACTGTTCGAAAATTTATAACTCCCTGTTGGAGTATTATGTTTTAATGGTTTTGATACTTGCAAGTTTTTCTATTGGCATTTATCTTTGCTCCGGATGGGAGCCGCTAGCCCAAGATTTCAATCTCGAAAGTGGTGTTGAGCAGTTGATTGCAGCACATTTTTGGCGTGGTGTTTAAGTTAATAAACTTTATGTTTTCTTCAGTTTCGGGTTAGATTTAGTCGATGTAGGTTTTAGCTCTTTATGCTTGCATCGCTAATATATCCATGCATATGTAGGTGTACGAGTGTTTGTGGTCAAGGGCAGCGAAGGGATATGAGTTCGGAATAGTTTGCTGACTGGGTCTTCTGATTTTACTGTTTAATATTGTTGGCGAGTTTTACAGTTGATAAATCTGCTAAGGCAACACGGCTGAAAAAGAACGTCGAAAACGATGTACAAGGTTTACTAGTAGTATAATAAAACATCCACTTCCCGAATAGTCCCCCTCCTCGACCTGCATCCAGTTCAGGGGTTTTCCACGACTGAGGCATCCCTTATAATGGGAAGGCCGAACCCCGCTACCAGCGAAGTTAACATTCTGTTAAGGTCATGGGCATTCACATCCTCCTTATTGCTTGACAGCCTTGATAGTTATAACGCCGCGGCCCCCGCCAAGTGATGTCCATGTTTGTTGACTGATACCAAGGGCCTATCGGCTTCTTGGCTTGGAAATTGATGTCGTGCATTGTCATTGTAGTACCTGGAGATGAATACCTGACGGGGAAACTGCATTTTAGCGAGGAGTGTCTGGGCAACCCTGACTCGGCTGACTCGGTTGCGGGTTCTGACATTGCTGACTCTGGTGGAGGCAAATATCCATGTCTGATTCAGAATCAAAGCTCAGCGACACCTCGACGAGCGCCTCAGCATCTTCGAACACAGGGACAGTGGTGGAAGCTGCATCCGCGCGGGAGAGGGGGTGCAATTAAGGTGGTAGAGGGCTCTCAATCGGGGTTTCTGAAACATGCTCTGGCACCTCGACAATGTTGCAGCGGAGACATGTCACATGCTGATTGGGTTCAGGAATTTGTATCCGCACCCTTTACGAAACTGGTCCAATTTGTGCCAACGTCATGCGCGGGGTCCATCTGACTCGTTCCCAGAAATTCCGGACGTGCACAATATCACCAGTGGCAAACGTCCGTAACGCTGCTGCATCCTCCTCGATTCTGCCATGGCGGCCCTTCCTTACAATATCTGGGAAGACCAAATTCAGATGAGCCCCATCAACACCTCGGCCGGTGGTAGCTCCGTCATGATGTGGAGCGTCATGTGTTAACAAAACAAAAAGCGTGCCTGTCGAGTTTCCCAGGAACCCTGGTCCTGCTTCTTGATGCCGAGTTTAAACGTTTGAGCTGTCCGCTCTTCTCGTTCATTTGATGCCAGATGGTACTGGGCAGTTCGTCAGAGACGAATGCTAATCGCAGACATGAATGACCCACTTTCCACAATTGCGAATGTCGTCCCATTGTCGGAAATTAGCACGCCAGCTATGCCGTGTGTGCTGAATGTTTGAGATAACGGTTCAACTGTGGCCCGACCGTCGTAACCTATATCCTGTGGACCTCCATCCTCCGAGTGATCATCTAGGGGGATTAGAAACATTGGACCTGAAAACGTCCAGAAGACACCTTTAAAATATTTTTTTTTCCAATTAAGGGGCAATTTAGCGTGGCCAAACTACCGACGCTGCACATCATTGGGGTTGTGAGTGTGAGACCCACGCAGACAGGGTAGAATCTACATACTGTACAAGCACCGTGTCTCAGTGCCAACATTAACCATTGGTCCCGTCACCGGGTGGCTTTGTCACTGTGCCCCTGCATCCCGTGAAGTGGATGTGAAGGCGCGACCACGGCCGACCTGGAGCAGCGCCATTAAAGGGAGCCTTTAATGCTCCTGGCATGGCGTACAGAGGTAGGTCAGTTTTTCAATGTGCGTCAATCCCTGCGCACCACACGTACCTGCAGGCCATTATCTTCATCTTTGATGCGCCTGGGAGTCCGTTGTGGAGGTCTTGCAAGAGCAGACCGTGCCGTCGCACCACACGTGCTCCCCACAGGATAACTATTTGGCTTGCAAATGTACGTTTTCTGATCGCCGGGAACAGCTCGGTACAGCTCCGCACAGAATGTTGTGATTGTCAGGTACAACGGCGGATCCATCTGTGTCCAGGCCAGGATGTGTGAGGCCATGACCAGGAGGGAGACCATAAAATGGAGACGTCATCGGCCAAGGTTAGTGGGAGTGGCCCGGTGGGAAGGTGAATGCTGGGTAAACATTTTCCACCCGAAATAACACGGCCAAACCTTCCTTTTCGATCTGAGCATAGTTGTTCTCAAAGTCTGCAAACGTCCATGCTGCAACTCACCTGTCGTATATTTGGTGGGTGAGGACAGATCTACCCCTGTAGGGGGAAGCATTGCACTTCAGCAGTTGTGGTTTGGATGGGTCAAGGTGGGCTAGCGGTTTTGAGGGTGATAGTCGTTGTCCCTTGCTTAAGCTGTGTCCTGCGCCTGGGGTAATTCCCACAGTTTTCCCTATTTGAACAGGCGTTGGGGAGGGAGTGGGAGGCTAATTGTGTGACCAGGTTTGGGGTAAATTTCCTGTGATAGTTCACGAGGCATAAAAATGAGCAAAGTTCCCTCGGCCTGCTGTGTATGGGGACTGCCAAATTGGCTGTACTTCTCTTCATCAGGGTGCAACCCGTGGCGGTCCAGGCGGCAGCCGAGGGAAATGACCTCGCCTGGGTCGTTTTTCCCTCCAGAGGTGAACGCCAACCTCCTCAAATCTCTGGAGGACTTTGGCTCAATTATCCAAACGTTCTTGTCAGATGAGCCTGTAACTAGAACATTTTCCGTACACAGGCAGATGTGGTAGCCCGCGCAGGTTGTTTTCTACTTCCACCTGGAAGACGGTGCACATGAGGGAACAACCAACAGGCAGTTTGGTAGATGCGTACAGTCCACAGTTTGTTTTTATGAACACATACCTCAGGATTCTGGGGCCATAACCTGGGAGGAACATGTGGCTCATGTCAAGTTTGGAAAGTGTTAGCCATCGCTGAGCTTAGCGCATTTGCCTTCAATATGAGGAAAGGGATAGCGCTTCAATCATGTGGCTTGGATGACTGTTATTTTATAGCCCCCACATAGGTTGTGCCGAGCAATGAGGGTTCATGACGAGCACGACCGTCATTGCCTAATTTACGAATTGGGTGGACCGTATGATTTTCAGGCCATCGAAATGGCCTAACTCAGCGTCCATTTGAGGCTGCAATTCATAAGTTAGCGGTCGTACACAAACGTAAGGTGGTAGTTCCATAAGGCCAACGCTGACGCGGGTCTGCTTCCCTTTATAGTGCCCAAACCACCCTGGAAACAGAACATGCATCTCACCAGAAAGCCTTCATGGCCACGCGGGTGCATTCAGCAGACACGCTACCAATCCGACTGTAGATTCCGTAGCCAGCCCTGTCCTTAAAGACCTGGCCCGCTGCTGTGCACGACCACCAGAGGCAAGTTGCCAACGGATACCCAATACTGGGACATTTGGGGTCACCAGGAGTTCCCCCGTATAAGTAACAAGGCGGATGTTGGCGTCTCAAAGGGTCAATGTTTGGAGGCTGAACGTGATCTGGTTGAAAGTGCCGAACATGATCACGGATATCGCTGTTAAAATATCCACCCCATCCGAAGTGACTGCACACTTACGCGTGCAGGGGAACGACCATGTTGAGGCTAGGCAGTGTAACTGTTGGGAGGAGCTTCCATTGGCCTCCTCACAGTGACTGGATCTCTAGATCAGCGATCACGCCGCGTGCGACGGCGAGAAAGCAGTCCCTAGTGCTGTCAACAGCCCTTGTAGCGTACGTGGCCAGTGGCTGTCGGTGGGTGCTGGTACTCCTGTTCGTCTCGGTTATGAGAAAATGTGTGGCAGCACACCATGCCCTGGTCGGCGGCCAGTGTCTCTGCGATAGTCATCCCACTGTCGGGGGCATGCTCCTGAGCAACAGTTGAACACTGCGCGCTTTAGGTTTCAGGTTCAGCACCACCATTCTCTGTAGTTCCTGGACCCCTTGTTCAGCACGCTTGCCAGAGAGAGAGGTATCTCTCCCTCACGTGGCTTATCTAGGTTATTTCCTGCCAAACGTTTTCGTACAGGTGACGTGTCTCAGATTCTATGGACTAAGTTGTCACCGACTGACTCATTGTGTGTGCCGTTGAACTTCCAACTTTCGGTGTACTTTCTTATGCTTGCCTGAAAGCACTATTAGATTCAAACTCGGCCTGAATGGCCATTTGGAACCAGTACTTCTGGGCAATCAGCGGCGGCTTCACTTAAAATTGCTTCCCAACCAGGACCACGAAAGCGGGGGAACGAGTCCGAATCCGGCACATCTGCATAGCTTAGACTTCTGTTGAGGCTATAGCACCCCCCTCCCCCCACCGTCCATACAAACAAAGACAAGCTGTTAATAGGTTACTGGCTGCCTTTCTCACAGACGATCCAGTTGGTGCAAAATAAACATCTCATATGCTCAAGATATTGCGTCCAGTGATCGGTACCCTCATTAACTTACTCCAATTTCCAACCTGCTACATTTCGTCTGATGGACTTAACACCTTGCGAGGCGTAGATGAAGGGCCTTCAGTGCATAGTACTTCGCTCCTATCGCAGCTCCACTTTATCCTCATCGTCAGTGTTGCATCCATCAAAGCGGCACTCATAAAACAGCAGGTGGAAATCAATGAATAAGTTTCCTCAGTGGTACACCAAAACTCACCACTCCCCGAAGAGTATCACTCCAGGACCTGCACACAGGTCAAGGTTTTTTTAACAGGCAGGTCTCCTCTGTTGCTGACAGATTTCATATTGCATGGAGGTCACGGAGAATCAGATCATCCTTATTCCTTCACCTCCGTGGAGTTATAACAAAGTTCAGCTTGGGCGGGCCTGTTTGCTCTACTTTCTATTTAACTGTTGGATAACCCCTCTTGGTGGAAATATCTGACGTCTGATTGAGTGAGGTGTATTTGGGAGGACACCTGGAATGTTAGGGCGATCGATGGCACAGTGGATTGTTTGACGTAATTTTCTCACCTTTGGAGTATAAATGCCGAAGTGGTATTTTTTTCAAGTGAATCACTTGAGGGACAAGACAACATTGCGAAACGGATGGTTGGACACATTTTAGATTTTTCCCTTCATGGTTCTACCCAGAGGAGTGGCAATATTAATCAATAAATGTGTTCGGTTTTCTGCCATGAAGATCTTCCCTGACCCCCCCAATTGTAGACATTGTATTTTCTGCTGTGCCATCCCGGGAACGTCAGGTAGTTCTTCGAATGTCTATGCTCCAAACGGTGACGATGTGGATTTTATTAATAAGCTTTTGGCCTCCATCATCAATTTGGATTCGCATCAGCCGATTTTGGATGGTTACTTAAACTGTGACCAGGAGCCGAGTACTGGATCTCTTCGGGACAAAATCTGTCTCCATCAGGGGTGTCCAGGGCTTTGTTCAGATTTATGAGACAGATGGGGCAGTGTGGAATGGACAAATACAAATTCGCCTTTACATTGCAGGGACAACAGTATACGTGGACGTGTCTTCCACAAGGCTTCCACAACTCTCCCTCCATTTTCCACGACAGCTGGCAAATGAATTAGCAAAATTTCCCCCGATTGTCTGTTCTAGTATGTAGAAGACTTGCGACTACAGTCAGACACAAAGGGAGAGCTCATTTCGCTTCTCGCCGAACTCCTCGGATTCCTCAAACAGGTTGGATGTAAAGTCAACCCCAAGAAGGCCCAGATTTTGAAAGAAAATGCGATTTACTTGGGTGCAGTAATCACTCATGGTAAACGCGAGATCAAGCAAACGAGAATTGATTGGATCGTCAAATTGCCCCTTCCCCACAATGTCTCACTTTTAGGACTGGTTGGCTACTGCCGAAACCATATTGACGGTTTTGCCACAAAAGCGCCCCTATCCGACCTTGTCAACAAACAGGCACCTTGGGAATGGCTTCCACAGCTTACGGATGCCGTGGATGCTTTAAAAAGGGCACGCATAACAGGTCCCAGATCCACTATCCCCGTACGCAATCGATGTAGCAAGCACCGACCGAGCACTTTCGGCCGTGCTACTCGAGGAACGCTGTGACTAATTACACCTCACGCGTGTTAGATCCTATCGAGCAAAGAATTTCTGCCTGCGAAAGACACCTGCTCGCTTTTTTTGGGCAGTACAGTACTTCACCTACATTACAGGACAGGACCCCATCACCATTCTCATGAACACACCCCAACACAGCTATTGTTAGACGGCTGACTTAAAGATGGCACAGTCAGCCAAATCCGCGCAGCCCATTGCAGCCTTGTTTTATAGGGATAGGACATTACAGTTAAAAGAACAAAGATCCACACCTGCCTAGTCGCTAATTTGCATTATACCGGTACCCCTCATGAGTGTGAGATCATCACCACAAAACACAATGCAGGCCCATTTTTACCCAAAACACCTCCCAGGAAAGCAGGTAGTACACCCCAGAGACCCCAGCCCACAGACCCGTGCGCACTCCTGAAAATGTATGTGGATGTATCCTCCACAGTTTTAAATGGAAAGAGAATCACCGGTTGCGGCATTTATGTAAAGGACGCACAGGGACGCCCAGATAAGGTTTCACTAAAGTTGCCAGAACATCAAGGCTCGCAGGCAGAAGAACTGGCAGCAATCGCTTATATTGTTGCGGCATTTATGTAAAGAACGCACAGGGACGCCCAGATAAGATTTCACTAAAGTTGCCAGAACATCAAGGCTCGCAGGCAGAAGAACTGGCAGCAATCGCTTATATTGTAGACCACCCCGAATCGTTCCCGACCCCAGCAGGCATCTATTCGGACAGTTTGTATGTCTGTAATAGTTTAACGCAATTCCTACCCCTGTGGGAAACGTGTGGATTCGTTTCCGCAGACGGAAAACCACTACCCTCAGGCCCATTACTCCGACGTATCTTAGAGACAGCGAAGGATTGAAAATATCGTATCATTAAGGTTCGCAGTCATCACCGTTCTTCCCCCCCACCCCCCCCCCCCCACCCCCTGGCAACGTTAAAGCAGACGCCCGAGCGAAGGAAGGTTCGAGACATAGTTATTTCTGGAACACCCCCGAAAGCACCCCAGTACACGGGGTTCAGGTCTCACAGACCAACATTCAGGATCTAGCGAAGGCACAGAAGGAAGATGAAAAGCTCAGGGAAGTTTTGAAAGCAACTTTCGCAGCCCCGTATGATAAATATAAGAACGCAATAACCACACATGACGGTGTGAATTTGAAATAAGACATTTATGTAATTCCCAGCCAGGACAGGAACCAGTTCATTTGTCAGTTATATGACAATCATGGACACCAAGGTATTGACCCACCCTTCCCCACCTCAGACCACTCTGCTGGTGGTCTGGTTTAAAAGCCGACGTTACCCACTACATTGAGAATTGCTTGATATGTGCCCAGATCAATTGGATAGATATGCAAGAGAGGCTCAGCTTAGTCATACCCGTCCCGTTAATGCCCCCTCGACAAATTTACAGATAGATTATATAGGACCCCTACCAGCCTGCAGAAATGGTTATGAGTTGGTGGTCATCGACTCCTTCACAAAATGGGTGGAAGCTTTTCCATCGAGAACGAATACGGCGAAGACAACAGCTAAAATCCTAACACAGCACATCTTCACAAGGTGGGGCCTCCCTCGCAGTATAGAGTCCGATCAAGGCTCCCATTTTACAGGACGAGTAATGGAAAACGTCCTCACAATTTTCGGAATTAGGCAGACGTTTGACTTTAGCATACCACCCCAATCAAGCGGTATTGTAGAGAGGATGAACAGGACATTAAAAGCCACCCTCAGGAAAATGGTGCAGTTCAACAACAGCACCTGGGATTCAGTTCTCCCATTAGCTCTAATGTTTTTACGGAACACGGTATCCACGTCTACAGGATACACCCCCACACCCTCATGGCTGGATGCCCCATGAAGGGGACAGAGTATTTATTAGGACTGGATTTGGTCTCCCGCGCAGTCATGGAAACATGAAAACGCTGTACAGAAGCTTATTGAGAATAGAAACGCAGCCCAACTCACAACAGCTGTGAAACTTGGGGCACGGAGGAAACAGAGAAGGCTTGTTTCGACAAAGCAGTACACGCCACAGAGTTTGTGGTAGGACAGCAAGTGATGCTTTCCCTAACAATCCCAGTTCATTCCTTTCCCCTTAAGTTTCCGGACCGTACTCCATTCCAGACAAAGTCAGCCCCTTGGTATAGAAGTTTACATATCCCAATGGCAAGTCTGCGTGGTTTCACATAAACCAGCTTAAGGCTTATGGCTCGCAGAATAACCACACACAACACATCTTGCTCGCAGCAGCACGCCCCGGCCACAGATAACGCATTCCTACCTTCCCCCAGCCAGTTCCGCCCCTCCTCAGACACGACTTCAACTCCACCCCCAGACGCACGACTCCACCTCTCCCTTCCTTCAACCAGCAGCGACAGCGACAACAATGACGACAGCCACAGCGCACCACATTATGATTATCCCCCTGTACCAGGCCCCACTCCCAGCGAATCCGAGCATGATTCCAGTGACCCCTTCGAGATTACGTACATCGAAGCCCCAGAGCCACACCCACCGTCCGACGATTGCGACGATAGTAGCTCCACCTCGACACACAATGCTGGCACCGAGACAATTCGTTCAGGCTCATCCGGAATGATGAGATGGACCCGAATTCGCCCCAAGCTGATGTAGCCAATTTACTCCAGTCAAGAGAATGGCAGCCGGGAGAAGAACACAGAACAAAGATCAAAGAAAAGTACAGCACAGGAACAGGCCGTTCGGCCCTCCAACCCCGTGCCAACTATGCTGCCAGACTAAACTACAATCTTCTGCACGTCCTGGGTCCGTATCCCTCTATTCCCATCCTATTCTTCTATTTGTCAAGATGTCCTTTAAATGTCACTGTCGTCCCTGCTTCCACCACCTCCTCCGGCAGCAAGTTCAAGGCACCCACTACTCTCTGTGTAAAAAACGTGCCTCGTACATCTACGCTAAACCTTGCCCTTCGCACCTTAAACCTATGCCCCCTAGCAATTGACGCCTCTACCCTGGAGAAAAGCCTCTGACTACCCACTCTGTCTCTGCTCCTCATAATTTTGTAGAACTCTATCAGGTCGCCCCTCAACCTCCGTCGTTGCAGTGACAACAAACCGAGTTTGTTCAACCGCTCCTCATAGCTAATGCCCTCCATACCAGGCAGCATTCTGGTAAATCTCTTCTGCACCCTCTCTGAAGCCTCCACATCCTTCTGAAGCGTGGCGACCAGAATTGAAGGTTCTACACAGCTGCAACATGACTTGCCCATTCTTATACGCAATGCCTCGGCCAATGAAGGCAACCATGCCGTATGCCTTCTTGACAACCTTCTCCACATGTGTTGCCCCTTTCAGTGACCTGCGGAACTGTACACCTAGATTACTCTGACTTTCAATACTCTTGAGGGTTCTACCATTTACTGTATATTCCCTACCTGCATTAGCCCTTCCAAAATGCATTACCTAACATTTTTTTAAAATTATAGAATTGACAATGCAGAAGGAGGCCATTCGGCCAATCGAGTCTGCACCGGCTCTTGGAAAGTGAACCCTACCCAAGGTCAACACCTGCACCCTATCTCCATAACCCAGTAACCCCACCCCTAATGGCAATTTTGGATACTAAGGGCAATTAATCATGGCCAATCCACCTAACCTGCACACCTTTGCCCTGTGGGAGGAAACCGGAGCACCCGGAGGAAACCCACGCACACACGGGGAGGATGTGCAGACTCCGCACAGACAGTGACCCAAGCCAGAATCGAACCTGGGACCCTGGAGCTGTGAAGCAATTGTGCTATCCACAATGCTACCATGCTGCCCGAATTTGTCCATTTTAAACTCCATCTGACATCTCTCCGCCATAGTCTCCAAACAATATAAATCCTGCTGTATCTTCTTACAGTCCCCATCGCTATCCGTAAATCCACCAACCTTTGTGTCATCTGCAAACTTACTAATCAGACCAGTTGCATTTTTCTCCAAATGATTTATATTTCCTACAACCAGCAAGGGTCCCAGCACTGATCCCCGCGGAACACCACTAGTCACAGCCCTCCAATTAGAAAACCATCCTTCCATTGCAATTCTCTGCCTTCTATGACATAGCCAGTTCTGTATCTACCTTGCCAGCTCACCCCTGAACCCGTGTGACTTCACCTTTTGTACTAGTCTACCATGAGTGACCTTGTCAAAATCCTTACTGAAGTCCATATAGACAACATCCACTGCCCTACCTGCATCAATCATCTTTGTGACCTCTTCGAAAAACTCTATCAAGTTAGTGAGACTCGATCTCCCCTTCACAAAACCATGCTGCATCTCACTAATACGCCCATTTGCTTCCAAATGGGAGTAGATCCTGTCTCGAAGCATTCAATCCAGCAATTTCCCTACCACTGACGTAACGCTCACCGCCCTGCAGTTTCCTGGATTAGCCGTGCTACCCTTCTTAAACAGAGCAACAACATTGGCTATTCTCCAGTTCTCTGGGACATCACCTGAAGACAGTGAGGATCCAAAGATTTCCGTCAATGCCTCAGCAATTTTCTCTCTGCTCTCCTTCAATAATCTGGGGTAGATCCCATCAGGCCCTGGGGACTTATCTACCTTAATATATTTCAAGACGCCTAACATCTCGTCTTTTTGGATCTCAATGTGACCCAGGCAATCTACACGCTCTTATCCAGACTCAACATCCACCAGTTCCTTCTGTTTGGTGAATACTGATGCAAAGTATTCATTTAGTACCTCGCCCATTTCCTCTGGCTCCACACATAGATCCCCTTGCCTATCCTTCAGTGGGCTCACCCTTTCCCTGGCTGCGCTCTTGCTTTTTATGTACGTGTAAAAAGCCTTGGGATTTCCCTTAACCACATTTGCCAATGACTTTTCGTGACCCCCCCTTCTAGCCCTCCAGTCTCCTTGCTTAAGTTTATTCCTACTTTTCTTATATTCCACACAGGCTTCGTCTGTTCCCAGCCTTTTAGCCCTGACAAATGCTTCCTTTTTCTTTTTGACGAGGCCTTCAATATCTCTCGTGATCCAAGGTTCCCGAAAATTGCCGCATTTATCCTTCTTCCTCACAGGAACATGCCGGTCCTGAATTCCTTTCAACTGACACTGGAAATCCTCCCACACGTCAGATGTTGATTTACCCTCAAACATCCGTCCCCAATCTAGGTTCTTCAGTTCCCGCCTAATATTGTTATAATTAGTCTTCCCCCAATTGAGAACATTCACCCTAGGACCACTCTTATCCTTGTCCACCAGCACTTTAAAACTTACTGAATTGTGGTCACTGTTCCCGAAATGCTCCCCAACTGAAACTTCTACCATCTGGCCGGGCTCATTTCACAATACCAGGTCCAGTACAGCCCCGTCCCTAGTTGGACTGTCAACATATTGTTTTAAGAAGCCCTCCTGGGTGCTACTTACAAACTCTGCCCCGTCTGAGCCCCTGGCAGTAAGTGAGTCCCAGTCAATATTGGGGAAGTTGAAGGCTCCCATCACAACAACCCTGTCGTTTTTACTCTTTTCCAATATCTGTCTACCTATCTTCCGCTGGCTGTTGGGAGGCCTGTAGTAAACCTCAAACATTGTGACTGCACCCTTCTTATTCCTGATCTTTACTCATATAGCCTCACTGCCCTCTGAGGTGTCCTCCCGTAGTACAGGTGTGATATTCTCCCTAACCAGTAGCGCACCACCGCCACCCCTTTTACATCCCCCTCTATCCCGCCTGAAACATCTTAATCCTGGAACGTTTAGCTGCCAATCCTGCCCTTCCCTCAACCAGGTCTCTGTAATGGCAACAAAATCATAGTTCTAAGTACTAATCCAAGCTCTAAGTTCATCTGCCTTGCCCGTAATACTTCTTGCATTAAAACATATGCACTTCAGGACATCAGACCCGCTGTGTTCAGCAACTTCTCCCTGTCTGCTCTGCCCCAGAGCCATACTGGCCCTATTCCCTAGTTCTCCCTCAATGCTCTCACCTTCTGACCTATTGCTCGCGTGCCTACCCCCCCCCCCCCCTGCTATACTAGTTTAAACCCTCCCGTGGGACACTAGCAAACCACGCGGACAGGATATTTAAGCCTCTCCAGTTTAGATGCAAGCCGTTCTTCTTTCTAGGTCACACCTGCCCCGGAAGTGGTCAAGTGCCAAGTGGTCCAGATAACGGAAACCCTCCATCCTATACCAGCTGTTTAGCCACGTGTTTAGCTGTTGTATCTTCCTATTTCTAGCCTCACTGCACGTGGCACAGGGATTAATCCCGAGATTACAACCCTAGAAGTCCTGTCTTTTAAAGTACTGCCTAGCTCCCTGAACTCCTGCTGCAGGACCTCGTGCCCCTTCCTGCCTATGTCGTTAGAACCGATATGTACAACGACCTCTGCCTATTTGCCCTCCCCCTTCAGGATGCCCGCTACCCGTTGGGAGACATCCTGGACCCTGGCACCAGAGAGGCAACGTACCATCCTGGAGTCTGTTTCACGTCCATAGAAGCGCCGATCTGTGCCGCTGACTATACAGCCCCCTATGACTATTGCTCTTCTGCGCTTTGTTCCTCCCTTCTGAACATCAGAGCCAGCAGTGGTGCCACTGCTCTGGCTGCTGCTGTTTTCCCCTGTTAGGCTATCCTACCCGACAGTAGCCAAAGGGATATACCTGGTCGAGAGGGCGACAACCACAAAAGATTCCTGCACTGACTGCCTGCCCTTTCAGGTGGTCACCCATGTCTCTGCCTGCACCTTGGGTATGATCACATTTATATAACTGCTATCTATGACGCTTTCCGCCACCTGCATGCTCCTAAGTCCATCCAACTGCTGCTCAAGATGATGGCATAGTGTCTGACACCATCAAACGATTCCTTTTGCGACCATGTTCGCTACTGAGCACTGAGGTGTCCAGATGGTGGTAAAAAGGGACCGCTGGAGAGATACGGTGTCCTTTCTGATGGAACCTGCGCCTTGTTTGTTGTCTGTTTGTTCGTTAGTGTTAATGTTCAGTGTTGTTTTTGAATTGTGAACGTTTTTCACGGCCCCAAGCCTCCACTCCTTTAACGCCCACTCATTCAGAGGTACTAGTTTGTCGGCAGACACCGGTTTAGAGGAACAAGTTTGTCAGCAGACACCAAGGCAACCCCCAGGACAACCACATTATTACCCGTTCTTGCCGGTCGCTCAGGCAATGGAGAAACGGCACTCGTCCCCGCCCTGCCTCAGGACCACCCCCCCACCCCGCTCCCCTCTGGTCAGCTACGCTCGGGTAGAGCACAAACGGCACTGATCACCGTCCTACCCGCGGATTCCACACATTTCTTACCCGCCGTGGCCCATTTTGGCACTTTTCGTTCGAAAATGTTTTGTTTGTTTATGGCAACCCCTTGGTTGCGTTCCTATGCTATTTACATCCTCAAACACTGGGATTGTAAATCGCACAGGATGCGAGACGACTCGCACTGTGTCAGTATTTTTCTCGTATGTCTTGTCCAAATATTCGTTTTAAAACAAAAATGAGAGAGTCACAAATGGTGACCAATTATAAAGGGTCATTGGCAATAAAGGACAGTTTTTTAAATTTTGGAATGCATGTCTGAATGACATACCGCCCCATAGAGTTTTATAATGATGTATATATGTTAAATGATTTTAGGTAAACATTGTGTTTCACAGGATAGGGAAGTGTCGAGCCCGTGAAGTGCTTATGGGTGTTCCGCTTGGTCAGAAAACGAAGACGACGTGGTAATGTGATCATGAACACTTCGCGTTCAGGATCACAAGGAGGATGTGTAACCATCTTGGTTGGCCACGTCCCGATTACAAAATGGACAATTTGCAAGGAATGCAGGGAAAATGGAAAATACTGAGAAAGCAAGCAGGTGCAGGGTTTGTCTGTTAATTGGAGCCGTAGCTCCCAGAGAAGACCGATACTGCAAAGTCATTTCCATACTCATGAGCCAGCTCCGGGGACAAAAGAGTAACATTTAAGTAAACGATACCAAGGCAGACACACAGGCGCAGGAGGACACCAGAACAAAGCAGGCCAACGGCCAACTAGGACACGCCCAGCCATCAGGGCACCCACCCCTTTATTGGAGGAAATCGATCGGCACGATTGAGAAACGGCCCAATTAGTTGGGTTCAAGTTCAAGGCCCGCCCAAAAGCGCGCGAAGCCCCTTTTGGGCATAAGCAGGATCCCCCAAGACAGCATCTCTCTCTTGGTTCTGGCTCTCACCGAGGAGAGACCTGCCCAACACCTACATCAGATCAAGTAAGTTCAAGGTCAATGCACGCTACCAGACAGATGCTCTTAGCTGTTATTCCATACCAGTTCAACCCCAGCAGCCTCAGAACCGAACAACGGCCATTGTTCCTCTGACTGAGTCGGCGCCCGAAGCCAAGTATCGACTTTAGCAGTAGTGATAGTTTAGTCTGTAGAGTTTTGTGCATGAGTATATTTGACTGTGTGTGTAAATAAATGAGCATTGATTAACAATATTAGGCGGGAACTGAAGAACATAGATTGAGGGCGGATGTTTGAGGGCAAATCAATATCTGACATGTGGGAGGCTTTCAAGTGGCAGTTGAAAGGAATACAGGACCGGCATGTTCCTGTGAGGAAGAAAGATAAATACGGCAATTTTCGGGAACATTGGATGACGAGTGATATTGTAGGCCTCGTCAAAAAGAAAAAGGAGGCATTTGTCAGGGCTAAAAGGATGGGAAGAGACGAAACCTGCGTGGAATATAAGGAAAGTAGGAAGGAACTTAAGCAAGGAGTCAGGAGGGCTAGAAGGGGTCACGAAAAGTCATTGGCAAATAGGGTTAAGGAAAATCCCAAGGCTTTTTACACGTACATAAAAAGCAAGAGGGTAGCCAGGGAAAGGGTTGGCCCACTGAAGGATAGGCAAGGGAATCTATGTGTGGAGCCAGAGGAAATGGGCGAGGTACTAAATGAATACTTTGCATCAGTATTCACCAAATAGAAGGAAATGGTAGATGTTGAGTCTGGAGAAGGGGGTGTAGATAGCCTGGGTCACATTGTGATCCAAAAAGACGAGGTGTTGGGTGTCTTAAAAAATATTAAGGTAGATAAGTCCCCAGGGCCTGATGGCATCTACCCCAGAATACTGAAGGAGGCTGGAGAGGAAATTGCTGAGGCCTTGACAGAAATCTTTGGATACTCGCTGTCTTCAGGGGATGTCCCGGAGGACTGGAGAATAGCCAATGTTGTTCCTCTGTTTAAGATGGGTAGCAAGGATAATCTCGGGAACTACAGGCCGGTGAGCCTTACTTCAGTGGTAGGGAAATTACTGGAGAGAATTCTTCGAGACAGGATCGACTCCCATTTGGAAGCAAATGGACGTGTTAGTGAGAGGCAGCACGGTTTTGTGAAGGGGAGGTCCTGTCTCACTAACTTGATAGAATTTTTCGAGGAGGTCACTAAGATGATTGATGCAGGTAGGGCAGTAGATGTTGTCTACACGGACTTCAGTAAGGCCTTTGACAAGGTCCCTCACGGTAGACTAGTACAAAAGGTGAAGTCACACGGGATCAGGGGTGAGCTGGCAAGGTGGATACAGAACTGGCTAGGCCATAGAAGGCAGAGAGTAGCAATGGAGGGATGCTTTTCTAACTGGAGGGCTGTGACCAGTGGTGTTCCACAGGGATCAGTGCTGGGACCTTTGCTCTTTGTAGTATATATAAATGATTTGGAGGAAAATGTAACTGGTCTGATTCGTAAGTTTGCAGACGACACAAAGGTTGGTGGAATTGCGGAAAGCGATGCGGACTGTCGGAGGATACAGCAGAATTTAGATTGTCTGGAGACTTGGGCGGAGAGATGGCACACGGAGTGTAATCCGGACAAATGTGAGGTAATGCATTTTGGAAGGTCTAATGCAGGTAGGGAATATACAGTGAATGGTAGAACCCTCAAGAGTATTGAAAGTCAAAGAGATCTAAGAGTACAGGTCCACAGGTCATTGAAAGGTGCAACACAGGTGGAGAAGGTAGTCAAGAAGGCATAAAGCATGCTTGCCTTCATTGGCTGGGGCATTGAGTATAAGAATTGGCAAGTCATGTTGCAGCTGTATAGAACCTTAGTTCGGCCACACTTGGAGTATAGTGTTCAATTCTGGTCGCCACACTACCAGAAGGATGTGGAGGCTTTAGAGAGGGTGCAGAAGAGATTTACCAGAATGTTGCCTGGTATGGAGGGCATTAGCTATGAGGAGCGGTTGAATAAACTCGGTTCGTTCTCACTGGAACGAAGGAGGTTGAGGGGAGACCTGATAGAGGTATACAAAATTATGAGGGGCATAGACAGAGTGGATAGTCAGAGGCTTTTCCCCAGGGTAGAGGGGTCAATTACTAGGGGGCATAGGTTTAAGGTGAGAGGGGCAAGGTTTAGAGTAGATGCAAGAGGCAAGTTTTTTACGCAGAGGGTAGTGGGTGCCTGGAACTCGCTACCGGAGGAGGTAGTGGAAGCAGGGACGATAGGGACATTTAAGGGGCATCTTGACAAATATATGAATAGGATGGGAATAGAAGGATACGGACCTAGGAAATGTAGAAGATTGTAGTTTAGTCGGGCAGCATGGTCGGCACGGGCTTGGAGGGCCGAAGGGCCTGTTCCTGTGCTGTACATTTCTTTGTTCTTGTTCTTTGATTTTGAACTTACTAACTGGTGTATCGAGTCTTTGATCAGTATTCGGTTTTAAAACTTGTGGCGGTATCGAAAGTTACCTGGCGACTCTCGAGCAAACGTAATTAGAATTAAGGAAGACGACCATATTAACCGCCATAAACAGAGCCAACTAAAGCAAGAGCACAATGAGCAACAATGGGTAAAGGTCGTTGCCGTTATAGCTTCCTCATTGAGATTTATATGGAGCTTGAGGAGCAACTAGTGTATCCAATTTTATGTATATTTATTGGCTCATTGTACCAGGGTTCATTGCTGTTTACACGCGCGGGGATCGCAATTTACATGATCCTGAATAAAAACAAGAGCCCAACAGGGTTTGAGTCGTTACAATCTATTTTACAGTACAATACGGATGCCAAGCTAATAGCAAAGGTGATGGTACTGTGGTCGGTGCCCCCCCCCCCCCCCCCCCCGCTCTCGCTCATGATATTGGATGCTCAGCAATGCTCTGTGAAGGGACGAAATTTTCCGGTCAATGTACATTGTATGTTAACTGATGTCCTCTCCCCACTCCGGTGGACCTGAATGTTTTACGAAATGCTTTTAAAGGCGTTGAATGGAGTGGAGTGGCAATATTCCTTGGGAGTTCTTGCAAGGATTGATTTGGGGACGAAAGTTTATATCCTGAACTCGTTTACTGTGTATGACCCACATTGCTAGCAGTTGCACGATTGCTTTGAATTATGGATGATTTCCGCTAAATGGGGAACGAGGCTCGGATATCGATTGTTTCCATTGCTGCTTGTTTTTGCAATAAAACGGCTTTCCATAATGTGGAGAGAAAAGTGGAGGAGGATACGTCGGGAGGGATGGAGAATAATGTGTAAAGAAATGGCAGTCGTTTAGAGATATTAAACTCCTACCAAATAAAATATATTGCAGAGAAACAAATTATGGAACTTGGGGTAAAAATAACATCCATGGCGAAGCAAGGAGGTGAAGTACAATAAAAAGATCCAGACTCTGGTTGACAATGTTTCAAAGGCTAGTGGCAGGCAGGAAGATTGGGAAACTTTCAAACGAAAATAAAGGATTACGAAAAGACCATAAAAAGAGCTAAGGTGGTGACTTTGGTGGCGGCCAAAGAGTAGGTGGCCGCTCAGGCTCCAACCCGAAGACGTTTTTTTACGACTTTTTGCCAGATTCTCAGGAACGCTGCAGATACAAATATAGGTAGGATTAGGGCAACCGTCTTTCGGCATCAGTGGGAAAGTTTCAATAATTGAAAATCGAGTTGTAAACAGCAAGAGATTACACGAGGCGCTGCAAAAGAAGAAAAAAATGCGGAGGGCCTTGCGCCGTCGCCACCCACACAGTGGTCCACGGAGCAGCTGACCGAATATAGCACAGCTGAATTCAGGAAGAGGAGATTGCCGGCCGCATAGGCCCTTGAGAGAGCTCTGGAGCCGACATAGTTACGCAGGAGATAATAGAGCAGATTCTGAAGTCGCTGGAGACGATCCAGTAGGCTGAAGAATCATGGCTGACCACGATAATCTGACTGCCTCTACAGAGGCGGAATTTCAGGTAATGGCGGAGGAGCAGAACAACATGCCGACGAAGGCAAGCGACCTGCAGAACCGGTCACATAGGTAGCATATGTGACCTTCGATCAACCTGGAGGCAGCGAAGGAACGAATGGCACGTAATTAATGGCCACAATGTTTGTGAAGCTGGGAGGAGATAGAGTCTTCAATGTTCTCCCCATCGGCCAATGAGTACGCTCTAATTACTAATTAGCATTAATGCAGCGCAGCGAAGGTTTACCAGACTGATTCCAGGGATGGCGGGACTGTAATATGAGGAGAGATGAACTAGGATGTGTCATACAAGTGTATCTTGAAGAAATGGGTATTTATAAAATAGCTGCAGTGACGTCAGTGGAGCTGGGCTGTCTGTCTTTTATTTTCGCTTTTGAGCTGGCAGCTGGAGAGTGCTTATATTTTCGTTTTCAGAGTTGGAGAGCTCCATTCACAGCAAGATGTTCTGATCTCTCTTTCCAATCGAAAGGATGTCTCCAAATCACTTGATGGTTTCACAGGAATACCTGTTTCTGTAGAGAATTTAAACCTGCTGTCTTTATTTCAAAAGGGTTTAATTTATGGACCTTGTTTGGGAAGTTATTAAGGGTTATATATAGAGTATTGTATCTGTGGAGTTACGTGTGTTGGCAGTTGCTAAACTGGTTACTGAGCGTTTATAAAATTTGAACTGGATTTATGCAATGGACATTGTTGTGTTTAAAAGTACTTTTAGTTCCCTGTTGCATCACACCTGTAAAGTGATCCCTTGTGCTCCCCATAACGAAAATCTATTAAAAGGTGTGGGTCAGATGAACTCCCTGGTATACTATGAGGTTCTCTAAACCCTGGCCCGTAATAAAAAGGGGGCTCGTGGAATAAAAATCTATCTTTCGTGATTGGGTTAGTTTCGCGAACTTGAAGTCCGTGAGTGGCGAGCACAGTTGTGTTTGTTTTTCAAGTGTGGTATTCCAATTTAAGTAGGGAGTGTGCTGTAGACAATGTCTCTTTCAGAGGCTCAGAAGTTTATCGGGGTGTAGACAGTCATACGCAGTACCTTCCGAACACAGACTAAAGAAGGCTTTTAGATTTAGCAAAAACATTGCAGTTAGCGTTACCTGATAACACACGAAATGAAGAGGTACTTACGGAGTTAGCTGAGCATTTATAATTGCCTGAAAAACAGAATGGCTCATCAAAAATGGCAAAAATGCAGGTACCGATTAAACAACTGGAACATGAATAAGAATTAAAGCAGCTTGAATACGAAAGGTGGGGAAAAGAATGAGTAGCCCCAGCATAACAAAAACAAATGAGAGAGAGGAGAGGGACAAAGAGAGAGGAAAAGAATAAGTGAGAGCCGATAGGGGAAAAAGGGAGAGAATTTGCACTTCAGAAAGTGGCCATGAAACATGACAGTCAGTTAAAATTGGCCGAGATAAAGGGATACATACAGTTTGACGATAGTGATGAGGATAAAGAGAAAGAGCGTCATTGTCGAAGGCTTGGTGGGTATCTATTTAAATATGTCCATATATTGCCAAGGTTTGATTAGAGGCGGTAGAGGTTTTTTCATTTCATTTGAGAAGGTGGCTAAACAAATGAAATGGCCACAGGACATGTGCCTTTTTCTGATTCAAAAATGTTTCTAGGTAGGGCTAGTGAAGTGTTTGCATCACTTTAAGATGAGGTATTGGTGACGTATGAGGAGGTGAAACAATCCATCTTAGGTGCATATGAACTAGTGCCTGAAGCGAACAGACAAATGTTTAGAAATGTAAGGAAATACACTGGTCAAACATACATTAAGTTTGAAAAGATCAAACAGAGTAATCTTGATAGGTGGATAAGGGCTTTGAAAATTACCAAACGTATGGCGCTCGTAGAGAATTTACACTTTTGGAGGAGTTTAAAAATCGGATTCCTGATGCACTGAAAACTCAAGTGGAAGAACAGAGAGTTAAAACTGCGAGGTCAGCAGGAGAAATGACAGTTGGTTATGAATTAGTTCATAAATCAAAGCTTGGTTTCCGACATCAGTTACAGCCTGTGATGGATAGAAACTGGGGAAAGAGAAATACTCAAGTGGCAGGGGTAAGGGAGATCTGATGGGAAATAATAAGGAGAGTGTACCTCAGTTTAATAATGACATTCAGAAGTTCAGTAGTGGAAGAGAGAATGAAAAGTTTCAAATGTTTTCACTGTAATAAACTAGTCCATGTAAAGTCATAGTGTTGGTGGTTGGCGAAAATCACTGGGAAGGCTGATGTGATGAAATAGGATAAGTCAGTGGGGTTTGTTAAAGTGGTAAAGGAAAGCCCAAGTGAAGCGAAGAAGGTGAAAAAGATTGTACAGGCTGATGATGAGGTGATTGACAAGAACGTGTCAGATCTATTTAAAGAACGTACTTGTGTGGGTAATGTTTGTTTATATGTACCAGAAGGAGTTGGTAAATAAGTCACAATTTTAAGAGATATGGGAGCTAGTCAATATTTGATGTTAAGAGATGAGGAGTTCTGTTGTTTGGGAGGAGTATTGCCGGAAAGGTGGTGTGGAAGTCAGGGTGAGAAGAGTAGTGTTCCATTACAGAAGCTAATGTTCGAAATTCCAATGAAGACTGGTGACGTGGTAGTCGGAGTAATAGAGAAACTATCTTGTCCAGTAATACAGTTTATCTTGGGTAATGATATAACAGTTTCGCAGGTGTGAGTTATCCAGACTGTGGTTGATAAGCCAGTGGAAAATCAGACAACTGAAGTGTTGAAGAACGAATATCATGGGATTTGTTCCGGTTTGTGTAGAAACAAGGTCGCAAGGTCACAGGTTGAGACAAGAGGAGAAATCAAAGAGTGAAGAGAGAGTTGAAGTTCAATTAGCAGAAACGATTTTTGATCAGATGGTTGGAAAAGAACAGGTGGAGGATCAGGCGGGTGTTTTAAGTTCAACAAGGGATGCACGGTGGCGCAGTGGTGAGCACTTCTGCCTCACGGTGCCGAGGTCCCAGGTTCGATCCCAGCTCTGGGTCACGGCCCGTGTTGAGGTTGCACAATCTCAGCGTGTTTGCTTGGGTTTCGCCCCCACAGCCCAAAGATGTGCAGAGTAGGTGGATTGGCTGTGCTAAATTGGCCCTTAATTGGAAAACATGATTTGGATGCTCTAACTTTATTTTTTAAATAAATAAAATACAAAAACCTTTGTATTGGCCTGGACGACATAACGATGCAGTTAGATTGTGTCAATCATGTCACACATGTCAAGTGATAGGGCAACCTCAAGCAGTGATTAAACCAGCGCCCTTAATACCCATTCCAGCATTTGAGGAACCTCTTAATTGATTGCGTAGGATCGCTTCCTGAAAGGAAAAGTGTGAATCAATATCTTTTGACTATAATGGATCTGTCTACTAGGTTCCCAGAGGTAATTCCAGTGTGAAATCTTAGTGCTAGAAAGAATTTCGTGGACTTCCGTGAATTCTTTACTACATATGGACTACCCACAAAAATACAATCGGATCAAGGAACACAGTTTACCTCAAGGTTATTCAAAGAAGTTATGGATACCTGCGGAACAAAACAATGTAAATCAACTGCGGACCGTCCAGAATCGCAGGATGCCTTAGAAAGGTGACATCAGACATTAAATACAATGTTGAGGGCTTATTGTTACGATTTTCCAGAGGATTGGGATAAGGAATTCCACCGGCAGCACGGTAGCATGGTCGGCAGCACGGTAGCATTGTGGATAGCACAACTGCTTCACAGCTCCAGGGTCCCAGATTCGATTCCGGCTTGGGTCACTGCCTGTGAGGAGTCTGCACATCCTCCTCGTGTGTTCGTGGGTTTCCTCCAGGTGCTTCGGTTTTCTGCCACATCCAAAGATGTGCAAGTTAGGTGGATTGGCCATGATAAATTGCCCTTCGTGTCCAAAATTGCTCTTAGTGTTAGGTGGGATTACTGGGTTATGGGGATAGGGTGGAGGTGTTGACCTTGGTAGGGTGCCCTTTCCAAGAGCCGGTGCAGACTCGATGGGCCGAATGGCCTCCTTCTGCACTGTAAATTCTATGATCTATGATTAATACTGTTTGCAATTAGGGATGCACCTAATGAGTCACTCCTTTTGAACTAATATTTGGTCATGAGGTAAGAGGACCACTTAGATTGATTAAAGAAAAATTCGTGATTGAGCAGTCAGAACTTACATTATTAGATTGCTTGCCAAATTTTAGGGAACGCTAAAATAGAGCCGGGGAATTGGCGAGACAACATTTAAAAGTTACACAAAATGTGATGAAACGGGTAGCGGACAAGAAAGCAAAGGTTCGTACTCTTGCCAGTGGAGATGACGTTTTAGTATTGTTGCCAGCACTAGGTGAACTTTTAAAAGGAAGGTTTTGTGGACGTTATCAGATTAGAAGGAAGTTAAGTGAGGTGAATTATGTGTTTAGAACGCCAGATAGAAGGAAAACTCACCTAGTTTGTCATGTAAATATGCTTAAAAGGTACTTTGAAAGGTAAGGAGAGGAAAAGGAGGAGGCTTTTCCCCAAGTTAGAGGGGTCAATTACCAGGGGGCATAGGTTTACGGTACGAGGGTCAATGTTTAGACGAGATGTACGAAGCAAGTTTTTTTACACAGAGCGTAGTGGGTGTCTGGAACTCGCTGCCGGAGGAGGTGGTGGAATCAGGGACGATTGTGATATTTCAGGGACACCTCGACAAATGCATGAATAGGATGGGAATAGAGGGAGACGGACCCAGGAAGTGTAGAAGATTTTAGTTTAGACGCGCAATAGGGTCGGCACGGGATTGGAGGGCCGAACGGCCTGTTCCTGTGCTGTAATTGTCTTTGTTCTTTTAATGATTCTCACTCAAAATGAAGAACCGAATCAAGGTTACTTTGAAATTGACATTCATCAAAATGAATTGGAAAACGATGATGTTCTTTAAAATTGGAATACATTGTAGATATACCTTCCTGAGAAAGAACGAATTTACCTGAAAGACTTCTTGCTATCACATTGGCAAGTTTGTGGAAAGCGCTGGGAAGTACTTAAACGGCTATCCATAATGTAGATGTGGGAAATGCTGCACCAATTAAACAACATCAATATAGACGTTACCATTTAATATTGGCACCGATTAACAAGGAAATTGAAAGAAGGTATAAAAATGGCATAAGTACAAGGGGCGCTGTGACCGGATTTAATTAAACTATCTGACTTTAAAGAGAAATGCCGAGGAGTAGAAAAATGGTTGGATCGTGCAGAGACGTTCTTGTCCAAAGAGACTGTCAATCAAGAGCTATTTCTGTTGGAGGAAGAAGAACTAAAATGGACTGTGTTATTGACAATGTTTGCATGTTTTGTTTTGTTAAAAAAAAGTATATTCACTGTCAATATTTTTGAAAGTAAAGTGAAAAGGTGCAAAATGAATCCGTCTTAAAGTTGATGGTTTATTTTTTATTCTGGGGTGGTGGTGGTGGTGGGGGGGGGGATGTCATGAGAGTGTAACTTTAAGAAATGGGTGTTTATCAAATAGCTGCAGTGATGTCAGTGTGTGGGTGGAGCTGGGATGTGTCTGTCTTTTAATTTCGTTTTTGAGGTGGCAGCTGCGACGTGCGTTTAGTTTCGTTCTCAGATTTGGAGAGCTGCATTCACAGTAAAAAGATGTTCTGATCTCTCTCAGCAATCTAAAGAATGTCTCCAAATCTCTTGATGATTTCAGAATAATACTTGTTTCTGTCGGGAATTTAAACCTTCTTTCTTTATTTAAAAAGGGTTTAACATATTGATGCTATTTGGGAAGTTATGAAGGGTTATCTCTGGACTATTCTATCTGTGGAGCTACGTGTGTTGATCAACTCTTTACTGTGCGTTTCAAAAATGTTAACTGGATTCATAGAAAAACAATGTTTTGTTTTAAAATACTTTTAGTTTTCTGTTGCATCACACCTGTAAAGTGGGCCATTGTGCTCCCCATAACCAAAATCTATTAAAAGTTGTGCTTCAGGTGAACCTCCTGATATACTTTGTGGTTCTCTAATATCGGGCCCGTAAAATTGGGATTATTGCCGTTGGAGATCAGAAGAATGAGGGGGAGCTCAGCGAGACTGATAAAATTCTCACAGGCCTAGACAGGGTAGATGTAGGCAAGATGTTACCAATGATGGGCATCTCCAGAACCAGGGGTCACAGTCTGAGGATTCAGGGTCAACAATTTCGGACAGAGATAAGGAGACATTTCTTCACACAGAGAGTGCTGAATCATTGGAAGTCATCACCACGTGAAGCAGTTGATGCTAAAACTTTGAATATATGCAAGGTGCGACTGGATATAACACTTGGTGAGAATGGGGTCAAAGGCTATGGGGAAGGAGCAGGATTAATCTATTGAGTTGGCTGATCAGCCTTGGTCGTGATGAATGACGGATCAGGCTAGACGGGCGAAAAGGTTACCTCCTGCTCCTATCTTCTCTGTATCTATGTTAGTATAATAACCGGGACAGGCTTGGAGGGCCGAACGGCCTGTTCCTGTGCTGGACTTTTTCGCGTTCTTCATAGAACATAGACCATAGAACATAGAAAATACAGCACAGAACAGGCCCTTCGGCCCACGATGTTGTGCCGAACCTTTGTCCTAGATTAATCATAGATTATCATTGCATTTACAGTGCAGAAGGAGGCCATACGGCCGTTTGAGTCTGCACCGGCTCTTGGAAAGAGCACTATACCCAAACTCAACACCTCCACCCAACACCAAGGGCAATTTGGACATTAAGGGCAATTTATCATTTGCCAATTCACCTAACCCGCACATCTTTGGACTGTGGGAGGAAACCGGAGCACCCGGAGGAAACCCACGCAGACACGGGGAGGACGTGCAGACTCCGCACAGACAATGACCCAAGCCGGAATCGAACCTGGGACCATGGCGCTGTGAAGCAATTGTGCTATCCACAATGCTACCGTGCTGCCCTTAAGAACAAATCAATCTACACTATATCATTTTACCGTCATCCATGTACCTATCCAATAGCTGCTTGAAGGTCCCTAATGTTTCCGACTCAACTACTTCCACAGGCAGTGCATTCCATGCCCCCACTACTCTCTGGGTAAAGAACCTACCTCTGATATCCCTCCTATATCTTCCACCTTTCACCTTAAATTTATGTCCCCTTGTAATGGTGTGTTCCACCCCGGGAAAAAGTATCTGACTGTCTACTCTATCTATTCCCCTGATCATCTTATAAACCTCTATCAAGTCGCCCCTCATCCTTCTCCGCTCTAATGAGAAAAGGCCTAGCACCCTCAACCTTTCCTCGTAAGACCTACTCTCCATTCCAGGCAACATCCTGGTAAATCTTCTTTGCACCTTTTCCAAAGCTTCCACAGCCTTCCTAAAATGAGGCGAACAGAACTGTACACAGTACTCCAAATGTGGCCTTACCAAAGTTTTGTACAGCTGCATTATCACCTCACGGCTCTTAAATTCAATCCCTCTGTTAATGAACGCGAGCACACCATAGGCCTTCTTCACAGCTCTATCCACTTGAGTGGCAACTTTCAAAGATGTATGAACATAGACCCCAAGATCTCTCTGCTCCTCCACATTGCCAAGAACTCTACCGTTAACCCTATATTCCACATTCATATTTGTCCTTCCAAAATGGACAACCTCACACTTTTCAGGGTTAAACTCCATCTGCCACTTCTCAGCCCAGCTCTGCATCCTACTCTTTGCAGCCGACAACAGCCCTCCTTACTATCCACAACTCCACCAATCTTCGTATCGTCTGCAAATTGACTGACCCACCCTTCAACTCCCTCATCCAAGTCATTAATGAAAATCACAAACAGCAGAGGACCCAGAACTGATCCCTGCGGTACGCCACTGGTAACTGGGATCCAGGCTGAATATTTGCCATCCACCACCATTCTCTGACTTCTATCGGTTAGCCAGTTCGTTATCCAACTGGCCAAATTTCCCACTATCCCATGCCTCCTTACTTTCTGCATAAGCCTACCATGGGGAACTTTATCAAATGCCTTACTAAAATCCATGTACACTACATCCACTGCTTTACCTTCATCCACATGCTTGGTCACCTCCTCAAAGAATTCAATAAGATTTGTAAGGCAAGACCTACCCCTCACAAATCCGTGCTGACTATCCCTAATCAAGCAGTGTCTTTCCAGATGCTCAGAAATCCTATCCTTCAGTACCCTTTCCATTACTTCGCCTATCACCGAAGTAAGACTAACTGGCCTGTAATTCCCAGGGTTATTCCCTAGTTCCTTTTTTAAACAGGGGCACGACATTCGCCACTCTCCAATCCCCTGGTACCACCCCTGTTGACAGTGAGGACGAAAAGATCATTGCCAACGGCTCTGCAATTTCATCTCTTGCTTCCCATAGAATCCTTGGATATATCCCGTCAGGCGCGGGGGACTTGTCTATCCTCAAGTTTTTCAAAATGCCCAACACATCTTCCTTCCTGACAAGTATTTCCTCGAGCTTACCAATCTGTTTCACACTGTCCTCTCCAACAACATCGCCCCTCTCATTTGTAAATACAGAAGAAAAATACTCATTCAAGACCTCTCCTATCTCTTCAGACTCAATACACAATCTCCCGCTACTGTCCTTGATCGGACCTACCCTCGCTCTAGTCATTCTCATATTTCTCACATATGTGTAAAAGGCCTTGGGGTTTTCCTTGATCCTACCCGCCAAAGATTGTTCATGCCCTCTCTTAGCTCTCCTAATCCCTTTCTTCAGTTCCCTCCTGGCTATCTTGTATCCCTCCAATGCCCTGTCTGAACCTTGTTTCCTCAGCCTTACATAAGTCACCTTTTTCCTCTTAACAAGACATTCAACTTCTCTTGTCAACCATGGTTCCCTCCCTCGACCATCTCTTCCCTGCCTGACAGGGACATACATATCAAGGACACGTAGCACCTGTTCCTTGAACAAGTTCCACATTTCACTTGTGTCCTTCCCTGCCAGCCTATATTCCCAACTTATGCACTTCAATTCATGTCTGACAACATCGTATTTACCCTTCCCCCAATTGTAAACCTTGCCCTGTTGCACGTACCTATCCCTCTCCATTACTAAAGTGAAAGTCACAGAATTGTGGTCACTATCTCCAAAATGCTCCCCCACTAACAAATCTATCACTTGCCCTGGTTCATTACCCAGTACTAAATCCAATATTGCCCCTCCTCTGGTCGGACAATCTACATACTGTGTTAGAAAAGCTTCCTGGACACACTGCACAAACACCACCCCATCCAAACTATTTGATCTAAAGAGTTTCCACTCAATATTTGGGAAGTTAAAGTCACCCATGACTACTACCCTATGACTTCTGCACCTTTCCAAAATCTGTTTCCCAATCTGTTCCTCCACATCTCTGTTACTATTGGGGGGCCTATAGAAAACTCCTAACAAGGTGACTGCTCCTTTCCTATTTCTGACTTCAACCCATACTACCTCAATAGGGTGATACTCCTCGAACTGCCTTTCTGCAGCTGTTATACTATCTCTAATTAATAATGCCACCACCCCCCCCCCCCCACCTCTTTTACCACCCTCCCTAATCTTATTGAAACATCTATAACCAGGGGCCTCCAACAACCATTTCTGCCCCTCTTCTATCCAAGTTTCCGTGATGGCCACCACATCGTAGTCCCAAGTACCGATCCATGCCTTAAGTTCACCCACCTTATTCCTGATGCTTCTTGCGTTGAAGTATACACACTTCAACCCATCTCCGTGCCTGCAAATACTCTCCTTTGTCAGTGTTCCCTTCCCCACTGCCTCATTACATGCTTTGGCGTCCTGAATATCGGCTACCTTAGTTGCTGGACTACAAATCCGGTTCCCATTCCCCTGCCAAATTAGTTTAAACCCTCCCGAAGAGTATTAGCAAACCTCCCTCCCAGGATATTGGTGCCCCTCTCGTTCAGATGCAACCCGTCCTGCGTGTACAGGTCCCACCTTCCCCAGAATGCGCTCCAATTATCCAAATACCTGGAGCCCTCCCTCCTACACCATTCCTGCAGCCACGTGTTCAACTGCACTCTCTCCCTATTCCTAGCCTCGCTATCACGTGGCACCGGCAACAAACCAGAGATGACAACTCTGTCTGTCCTGGCTTTCAACTTCCAGCCTCACTCCCTAAACTTGTTTATTACCTCCACACCCCTTTTCCTACCTATGTCGTTGGTACCAATGTGCACCACGACTTCTGGCTGCTCACCCTCCCCCTTAAGGATCCTGAAGACACGATCCGAGACATCCCTGGCCCTGGCACCCGGGAGGCAACATACCTTCCGGGAGTCTCGCTCGCGACCACAGAATCTCCTATCTATTCCCCTAACCATTGAATCTCCTACAACTATTGCTTTTCTATTCTCCCCCTTCCCTTCTGAGCCCCAGAGCCAGACTCCGTGCCAGAGACCTGACCGCTAGGGCCTTCCCCCGGTAGGTCATCCCCCCCCCCCCCCCCCCCCCCCCCCAACAGCATCCAAAACGGTATACTTGTTTTGAAGGGGAACGGCCACGAGGGATCCCTGCACTGTCTGCCTGTTTGTTTGTTTTTTCCCCCTGACTGTAACCCAGCTATTCTTGTCCTGTACCTTGGGTGTGGTTACCTCCCTGTAACTCTTCTTAATCACCCCCTCTGCCTCCCGGATGATCCGAAGTTCATCCAGCTTCAGCTCCAGTTCCCTAACACGGTCTTTGAGGAGCTGAAGTTGGGTGCACTTCCCGCAGGTATAGTCAGTGGGGACATCGGTGGTATCCCTCACCACCCACATCCTACAGGAGGAGCATGTAACTGGCCTAGCCTCCATCCCCTCTTACCTTAAAGAATATAGCTGCTGTGTGGACTAACTAGATCTCCGCCCTCCGACTCTGCTCCCAGTCAGCTACACTTCCTGTAAACTCCTGGCTCTCTTCGCACTCTTTGCGGAAATGTCGGAAACAAAATGAAAGGAGCACCTTACTCCCTCCTCACCTAACTCCCTCGGTCACCAAACTCTCACTATCACACTCAAAAAGCACCAAATTCAGCACTCCCTCGGTCACCAAACTCTCACTATCACACTCAAAAAGCACCAAATTCAGCACTCAGTGCAAACAAAGTCTGCACTGTAGGGGATCACTTTTATACTGTGAATCTAGCCTCTGAAAAACTGGCCTAATCCAAATAACTAATTAACAAGCTCCAGCTGCAAGTGCCTAGAAGTAGAAGCCTGTTTAAAGCTGATTGAAAATTCACCTTCTTCTAAACCAAACAGCAACTTTTAAGTTAATTAACTAAATAAAAGAAAGACTAAATTTTAGATAAAAATGAAGCCTTATACTCCCTCGGTCACCAAACTCTCACTATCACACTCAAAAAGCACCAAATTCAGCACTCAGTGCAAACCTTCGTTCTTCGTTCTACACTATGTCAGAGGACTCTGCGGCTTTAAAATTGAGCGTTTGTAAGCCATAAATTGATAGATTTGACATCAAGTAAACAATTTCTATTGTCACAAGTAGGCTTACATTAGCACTGCAATGAAGAAGTTCCGGTGAAAAGACCCTCGTCGCCACATTCTGGCGCCTGTCACGGTACATAGAGGGAGAATCCAGAATGCCCAGCCGACCGGGGATTGAATTCGCGCAGCTGGCCCCGTTCTGCATCACAAAGCAGCTGCCTCGCCCCCCATTTCTCCAATTGAAAAAAATTCATAACAGTAACCTCGTGGAGACCGCCGTTCAGGTGGGACGGCCGTGAGTTGTCAGTCAGGGTAGATTTATTGACGAAGGCGATGCCCACCGTCCATGGGTCCCCTTATCGATAAATGCGTCTATAAGACATTGTAAAGATTTATTTAATTAATACGACTGCTGTCAGTCAATATTCAAAGTTAGCCGTTTGACTGAGTTCCCTGATATTCACTTTAATAATTCAGATGAATCGAGCAGGCTAATTTGGAATTCGGTCAAATCCTTAAACTGTATTAGCCCATTGTTAGACAAAGCGTGTATCTCACTGATTGCCTTCTCTGGCAGATAATCAGCTAGTGAATGCCCTAAACCTGTCGAGCTCACTTTTATTAAAATTATGGAGGTGGCTTTAAATCGGAAGCTCAGGCATCTCCAATTTCATCGGCGGTTGCCAATCACTTTTCCGATGATTCCTCCATGGCAAAGGCGGCTGTTCATCAGCCGAATTAGTTCCCCGAGTGATTGAGACAGCTGTCATTCAGAAACAGATTTCCAGAATGACTGAGTCCGCAGGAAATTCCCAGGCGGTACACTATTTTGGCGATATTAAAATGCCGCCCCTCCAGTCCTCACATATTGCCGGATCTGAAAGCAATCGTCACCATCTGGTTTTATTTACTTAAATATTAATTTCGTGGATATGGAACGCTGGGAACATCCGCGAGCTCTTCTCAGTTGATTTGTTTCTTTTCACTTTCATCGTAAATGCAAACGGATATCTTACAGTGTTCTTGATGTTTTCTCTATATTTGGACTGAGTAGCCACATAAACAAATATGTTTGTGCAGCAACTTAAATTGAGAAGCAGAAATCCGGCTTGTTGAAATATATATTCAGATTCGGAGATGTAAGCCGGTCCTTTAATGTTGGAATAGAAAAAGTCGATAACATACAACAACCACAGGAGTATAAAAATTCCGGATATGGCGAAGAGTAATATCTAGACTTCCTTCTGCTCTCCATCTCTGGATCATTGCGACTTCCTCCATTTCGCTGAGCCCTCAGTCCCTTACGGACTCGGTTGGTCACTACAATGTGTCTGACAGTCAGGGCGTTGAGCAATAGAATTAACCAGAATGGGAACACTGGTGTTAAAAGCGGAGTAAAAAAGGCAAATCCCAGCTGGCCGCGATCAGTGTAACCGAAGTTTTATCTTACAACGCCAGGGAACATTGTTGATTAGCACTGACGTTTCATGTGCAAAGTACTAGGAGATGTTTTTTTATGAATAGAAGAATGAACGTTGTTGCCAGAATCACAGCTGCAGTTTTCCCAGTGCAATGTTTTGTTTTCAAGTTCTGGCAGCAAATTGCCACAAATCGATCAATGGAGAAAGTGATAGTAAATCAGACATAATATTCTGTAGCTGCACCTCTCATGACATTGCAAACGCTCCAGACAACGTGATGTCAAAGAAAGTCAATGGGAAATAATAACGATTTATGTCGTTTAGAATGACCTGAAAGATTATGAACAGCAGACTTGCCGTTGCCATAGCCAACTCACAGCAAGTGGTGCAAGTAGAGAGGCCATACTTTCGCCGGGAGAGCATCGCAATTCCCAATAAATTAACTGTGAGAGAGACAAGATAAAGATGAACGGTTATCTGTGCGAGGATCTGACAATAGGAATACGATTTCAACATGAGTTGGGGGTGGTTGATGGCGCCAGCAGTCAAATTGAAAGACTTGAATGGACGACAGATAAATCTACGAGTTGAAATGCCAGTTACATACCTGTGTGTTTTCAGTCAACAGCAGTTAATATGTTCGAATCTATTATATCTATGCCTGCGGTCTCACAAAATAATGATATTTTTTGGACAGAATCAACGTGAATTCATGAAGGGCAAACCTTGCTCCACAAACATTAAGGAGTCGTTGTGGATATTACTTGTAGCATTTATTCAGGAGAAACAGCTAATGTGGTTCACTTGAATGGTCTAAAGGCTTTAAATAAGATTCATAAAAGAGATGAGTAATTCATTTAAAGCTCTTAAAGGTGCTGCAATGGTCTGACTTGACAGTTAATTAATAGATCGAAAACAGAGGATACAAATAATGGGGTTGCTGTAAGGAAGACAAAATGTTACTTGTCGTGGGGGAAGGATTAGGGTTTGTGGCACAGCTGTTCGCAATCTATGAAAATGATGTGGAAATTACAAAATTAGATCACAGCAGAAAACTACTTTGGCATGTTCATTGCGAGGAGAATGTGCGGAGAATCTGATAACATCATCGAATAGTGCAATACGATGACAGGAGGCACATGATATGAATTAGTGATAATTTATCTATTTTGTTCGAAAGAAAACATGCAAAGACAGATTGTTCCATAAGTAGTGAGGGCCAATAGAGTTGATGTCCAAAGGGATGTGGGTATCCTTACTCCTTAATCTAGAAAAATGAAGCTTGTATTAAGGAAATGAAATTATACGTTGCCTTTCATCACAAACCGTTTTCGTTTCATGAGCAACGACACCTTGCTGCAACTGTATAGAACCTTGGGGGTGATACCATCCGATGCAGTGAATAGAATAGGTGGATTGGCCACGCTAAATTGCCTCTTAATTAAAAAAAAGATAAACTTCATATCGAGGCAGTTGCAGATAATTTCACCGGTTTAATCCCTGGGATGGCGGGATTGTCTCTGGTGGAGAGATTTGGAAACTTAAGCTCCATTCGTTATATTTTCGAAGAGTGAAAGGTGACCTTGTTCATATTTACAAAATTGTTACGTGGGCGCCAGGCAAATGATGTAAGATGTAAATGACCGGGCTCACTGTGCGTCTGGAGTTTGAGCATCCCTTCCCGTACTATGTGCGTCACACCCCACAATCCAAAGATGTGCAGGGTAGGTGGATTGTCCACATTAAATGTCCCCTTCAGTGGGAAAAAGAGAGGATCGATGATGCCGCTCTTTGGGATGATTCAGCCATTAGGCATGGATTTCGAAAGTGGGCCAGTATGTTTACAGGCTGCGGGACGTTTTTGCAAACTTGCCCTGAAACTTACAACCTCTTCTGCAATCCCCGGTGGCTGCAGGCGCGAAATCTTTCGAGTAATTGACGCATTTAGTGAGGGCCATTATAACTCCAAATCCTCCACCATTGTGCAGAGTTACACGTTCCATACCACCATCATTCGGGATGAATTGGTAGAGCAGTGTGAATTTTCCTGTTCATCTGCTGGTGTGTGGCATACACAATATTAATATTCAGAAGAGGGTCCTAGGGAAAACAAAGCAGGGCAAGACGATAGAGATGAATCAGGCGACTGAAAGTATGGAAGAAAACGACGTTGAATTGCAAAATGTGGATGCATAGGTGAACATATTTTGGCGGCAAACAATGGCTGCCAGATGTTCCCGGGGCCAGGGATCAGAGGAGCCTGATTTAATAAAAACAACGTCCAGGCATCTCAGAGGCTTGTTACAGATTTGTCGGATAATATTCAAAGGAAAGATGCAGGTACAAACAATTCTGCTGTTTGAGGTATAATGAGCAATGATAATTTGCAAGCTAGGTACAGAAGCAAGTAATCAAACCGATGTTCCCCCAGAAATTCTGGCGGTGACTCGATCAACCAAGCTTGAAGGACATCCAGATGATACTGAACAAACATAACATCTAAAAATTATGAGAGTACGAGTACAGCATCCCTAATCAGATCACTCTGATAGTCAAACGTCTTGCTCTCTTAATGGAAGTCGCTTGGAGCAGCTCTCCACAGAAGTAGGAGTGAAAATGATTAAATGCCTGCAGGAAAGGCTGTAGTGTGTGGACTTGAGCAGTACCTCGGCAACCTTGGCCAATTACACAGTCGAGATATTGAAGATATTGGAGACCACTTCCATGTCAGTATCAAATCAACAGCAATCGTCTAATTACATTTGATCGTCATGGAGGGAATCATGCAAAGCCTTGTGTGGCATGATTGGCTAGAAACAATAACCGTGAATTGTTTGGAAATATCCAATTACACCCATGGCATTTGACATGCTACGAAACTACCACAAGGTTTTCAGATAAGATTCAGGCTGCATTCATCAAAGCCAACATATCCGTGGAATGTGTAAACTGACAATTTATCGCGCCGGGCGAGTACGTTGTACTCTGGGACAAAAAGTGGAGGTGGAGTTAACGTGTCTCGCGAACGTTTCTGTTTACTGCAGTGTACTGTGAATGGGCTGTACTGCTCGTACCAGTCTTGAAGCCAGGTGGACAGTCCGAATCTGTGGTGATTGGAAGTTGATGGTAAACAAGTCGACTCAGGTGAATAAATTCCGTATACCTTGAATTTAAGATCATTGTCCTAATTTTGATGGAACTCTCACGGACACCAAGCTGGATTAAGCCATGCTCGACGGAAGCTGCAGCCAGAGGAAGATGGTAGGAAGATTTTCGGCATATGTACCTCCAGGGGTTTATTCCTATAGGCTTTCTGGACTCTGTAGCCATGCACAATATTTTAGTGTCGAGTAGAAAGTGTATTAAAAAGGATACCCAAGGTAACTGCCTGTCCGACCGACGTCCTGGTGAGAGGGGCAACGCCAGAGGAAGAGATTTTTTGGGGGGTTAATACCTGAAGAGTTTATAGAAGCCGGGGTTAGGTTAACATGGCAGAAGTGGTCTTTCAGTCGGATCAAGTATTTTATGCAGATTTTATTTTTGATGCAAAGAGGTTGCACCCACATAAATAAATGCAAATAGAAATAAAGATGGACCAGAACTGGACTACACTAGAACTAAAATATATTTTTGTTATGGTGAATTATTACACCCGCTTTTTGCCCAATGGGACGACTATCTTGGCATTCCTCCATCAGTTGCGAAAATAATACCAACATAGGCAGTTTCAGGAGAACCACAGGGCGTATTATCAGCACGTCAGGCAGATCCTTACGTCATGAGTTTTGTTCGTCGATTTCAAATTGAATAAAAAAATAAACGTCACAGATAATTTGTCCGCATACAGCATTGGGCAGAGTGCTTTCACACACAATTACACATGGCACAGTAAGGCCTGTAACATTCTGATCACAAACACTGTTTGATGCAGAGCGGAATTATTCACGATTCGACAAATCAAAGTCTGACTGTGATCTATGCAGTAAAAACAAATCATCACTATGTATATGGGCATCATTTTACAATTGTCTCAGATAACAAGCTTTGAAAAAGTATTTTTCGTGAGGATAAACCCTGCCGAGCCAATAGTTCCAGCGTGCGTGCAGAGGTGGATATTGATTTTCGCTGCATATTTTCATGAGAATGTAGCTTTAAGAAATGTTTGGCTGCTCATGTTACTGCAGTGGTGTCAGAGTGTGGGTGGAGTTGAGCTCTGGTTCTGCTTTTTAGTATCACTTTGAGAAAAGCTTGTGTGTGTCTCTGTCCTTTATTCTTTAGTTTTTCTTCATCGTTTGGTGAATTCAGGATTATAAATGTTTTCAGTAGTGAATATAAAGTCTGATGGGCTTCTGTTTAAAGGTTTGTTAAGTCTTTTGGGTGTGAACAGAACAGCATACAGCTTACTTAGTGTTGTATTCTTTGGGGGGGGGGGTGTATTTGATTTACTGGTTGCCAAGATGTTCACTGTTTGTTTCAGAAAGGTTAACTTGAGTTCAAAGCATAAACATTGTTTTGCTTTAAAAAATAATTTTCCATTACTGCTGTACCACTCCTGTTGAGTGGGCCGTGTGCTCCCCATACCACAATCTGTTAAAAGTTGTGGGTAAGGCGAACTCCATGATACACTTTGGGGTTATCTATCCCTGGCCCATGACAAATTGGGGGCTCGTCCGGGATAAAAGTCTAGCTATTGGATTGGCTTACTGAACTTAAAGACAGTGATGGCTGAGCATATTGTGGTTTCTTTTCAGGTGTGGAATGTTATTTTAAGTGGGGAGTGTGTTGTGGACAATGGCTCTTTCAGAGGTTCTGAAGTTTTTGGGGATGGAGACGGTCACACGCAGTATCTTACGGCCAGAGAATAAAAGTAGACTGTTAGATTTGGCAACAACATTGCAGTTAACATTACCTGACAACATGCCAAAGATGTGGTAATTATGGCGGTCGCTAACCATTTAAAGTTGCCTGAGATATAGTCTCACTCATTTGAAATGGCAAAGATCCACCTGCAGATTTAGCAACTTCAACATGAAAAAGAATTGAAGCAGCTTGAATATGCAATGACAGAGAAAAAATGAGAGAGGGATATACACATCAGGGAAAAGGAAAAGGAGAGAGAAGAATGAATCGAAGAAATAAGAGCACCAGCAGAACAAAAAGGAAGACAAAGCGAGGAAAGGGAAAAAGAGAGAGAGTGTTTGAACTTCAGAAAATGGCTATGAAACGTAACAGTCAGTTAAAATTTGCAGACGTAAAGGGAAATGTACAGTTGGATGATAGTGATGAGGACAGTCAGAAAGAGCATCAAAGTCGAAGGCTTGGTTGGGATCTATTTAAATCTGTCCAAGGTTGGACGAGAAGGAAGTGAACGCCGTTTTCATTTCATTTGAGAAGGTAGCTAACAAATGAAATGGCCACAGGACATGTGCGTATTATTGATTCAACAAAGCTGATAGGTAGGGCTAGTGAAGTGTTTGCATCGCTACCGGAGGAGGTATCTGGGACGCATGCAAAGGTGAAAAAAATACATCTTAGGTGCATATGAACTAGTGCCTTAAGCCTACAGACAAAGGTTTAGAAATAGTTAAGGAAATAATTTGGCCAAACATACATGGAGTTTGAAAGGCTCAAACAGAGTAATTCTGATAGGATAAGGTCTTTGAAAATAGTCCAAACGTCTGAAGCTCTCAGAGAAATTGTACTTTTGGAGGAGTTTGAAAAATCAATTCCTGATGTCGTGAGAATTCATGTGGAAGAACAGAGGGTTAAAACTGCGAGGTTAGCAGCAGGAATGGCAGATGATTAAGAATCAGTTGATAAATCAAAGTTTGATTTCCGACATCAGTTTCAGTCTGTGAGGGATAGAAACTGGGGACATGAGAAATACTCAAGTGGTAGTGGTAAGGGAGATCTGATGGGAGATAATAAGGAAAGTGTACGTCGGATTAAGAAAGAAATTCAGGAGGATGGAAAAGAAATGAAAAGTTTCAAATGTTTTCACTGCAATAAAGTAGGCCATATAAAGTCACAGTGTTGGCGGTTGAAGAAAAGCACTGGGAAGGCTGATGTCGTAAAATAGGATAAGACCGTGGGGTTTATTAAAGTAGGAAAGGAAAGCCCAAGTGAAGCGAAGGAGGTGCAAAAGATCGTACAGTCTGATCAAGAGGTGATTGATAACAACGTGCCAGATGTCTTCAAAGTATGTACTTGTGTGGGTAACGTTTCCTCATGTGTATCAGGAGGAGTGGGTAAACGAATCACAATCTTAAGAGGTACGGGAGTTAGTCAATCTTTAGTGGTAAGAGATGAGAATTTATGTAGTTTGGGAAGAATGTTGCCAGAAAAGGTGGTAATATGTGGGATTTAGGGTGAGAGGAGTAGTGTTCCATTATATAAGGTAAGGTTGGAAAGTCCGGTGAAGACTGGTGAAGTGGTTGTAGGAGTAAGTGAAAGTGCAATTATCAGAAACAAGTTTTGGTCAGATGGTTGAAAAAGAGCAAGAACAGTTGGAGAATGAAGCGGATATTATAGTTCAGCAAAATTGGCGGAGTTACAACAAAAAGATGCAGAAATAAAACGGATGTATCAGAAACCATCCACGGAAGTGGAATCTGCGTGTCTACCACCGTAAAAGTGATGTCTTCATGAGGAAATGGAGACCGTTATATATGCAGGCGGATGAAAAGTGTGCAGAAATTCATTAAGTAGTATTGCCGGAAGGGTATTGGAAGCAGGTGTTGTGAGCTGCACATGAGGTACCTGTGGGAGGTCATTTGGGAATAAGGAAAATTCAAGCTAACATCCAAAAACATTTTTATTGACCTATAATACATAAAGATGCAGTCAAATGTTGTCAATCATGCCACACATAGAACAGTGCAGCACAGGACAGGTCCTTCGGCCCTCGATACTGTGCCGAGCTTTGTCCATAACCAATATCAAACTATCCCTCTCCCTGTCATTCTCTTGTGCGAAGTGATAGGGAAACCTCAGTAGTGATAAAACCAGCGCCTTTAATATCCATTCCAGCATCTGAGGAACCTTTTACAGGGGTACCAATTGATTGGGTCCGGCTGCTTCCTAAAACGAAAAGTGGGAATCAATATACTTTGGCTATAATGGATGTGTCCACTTGGTTTCCAGAGGCCATTCCAGTACGTAATATTACAGCTAAAAAGATTGTGGAGGAATTACTTAAATTATTCAGTAGATATGGGCAACCCACAGAAAAACAATCCGATCAAGGATCAAGTTTTACCTCAAGGTTATTCAAAGAAGTAATGGATAGCTTCGGAATAAAACAATTTGAATCAACTGCATACCACCCAGAATCGCAGGGAGCGTTAGAAAGATGGCATCAGACATGAAATACAATCTTGAGGGCGTATGGTCACGATTATCCAGAGGATTGGGATATTCGTACTGTTTGCAATTTGGGATGCTCCTAAGGAGCCAAACAAATGTAATCTCTTTGAACTAAATTTTGGTCATGATGGAAGAGGACCACTTAAACTGATTAAGGAAAAATTGGTGAGTGAGAAATCGGAAATTACATGATTGGATTACGTGTCAAATTTCAGAGAACAATTAAATAGAGCATGTCAAGTGGCTGGTCAACATTTAAAAGTTGCACAAAATGTCATGAAACGGGTAGCGGACAAGAAATCCAAAGTTGGTAGTTTTGCCAGTGTTGATAAAGTTTTAGTATTGTTACCAGGTAGGTGAACCTTTAAAATATAGGTTTTGTGGACGTTATCGGATTGAAAGGAAACTAAGTGAGGCGAATTATGTGGTAAAAACACCAGATATAAGTCATACTCATCGAGTGTGTTATGTGAATATGCTTAAAAGGTACTTTGAAAGGGAAGGAGAGAAAAAGGAGGAGGTTTTAATGATTCTCACTCAAATTGACGATCCAAATCCAGATAACTGTGAATTTGACATACCTCAAATTAAATTGGAATATGGGAATGTTCTTTAAAATTGGAATAAATTGTTGAGTTACCTTCCAGAGGAAAATCGAACTGATCTGAAAGAGTTATTCATATCACATGGGCAAGTTTTAACAGATAAATTGGGAAGTATTAAAATAGCTATACTTGATGTAGATGTGGGAAATGCTGTTCCAATCAAACAACATCCATACACGTAACCCTTTAAAATTGGCACAGGTTAACAAAGGGCTTGAATGTATGCTTCGAAATTGCATAATTGAAGTGGGTTGCAGCCAATGGAGCTCACCCATAGTGTTGATGCCAAAACCAGGGCTGTGTGTGGACTATAGAAAGGTTAATGCAGTTACAAGAACGGACTCTTTTCCTGTCCCACGTTTGGAGTGTTGCATTGAGAAAGTGGGACAATCAGCTTTTATTTCAAAACTGGATTTACTTGAAGGTTCCTGGCAGGTACCTTTATCCGAAAGGGCGAAGGCGATTTCAGCTTTGATGAACAGGTGGTATATACCAATTCAAAGTTATGCCATTTGGCATGAATAACGCCCCAGCAACATTTCAACGGCTAACTAACAAAGTTGTTTCAGGATTACCCAATTGTGCGGTATACATCGATGATCTGGTAATTTTCAGCCAGACATTGACAGAACATTTAAAACATCTCATGGAGTTATATGCTCGATTTCAGGATGCGGGTTTGGTGATAGAATAATGCGATTTCTTGGCATGAGTGCATTTGATCGAACATTTGTGAAAACGTTTTGTAGCGTGATTGCTCCACTGATGGACTTTCTGAAGAAACGTCGAAAATCTCAACAGTGAGTTTCACCAGGCATTTGACTGCGTGAAAGCTGGAATAACCAATGCTCCTGTTTTGGAGATTTAGTTCAGATTGAACTAAAGTATCTGAATTTGAAGAGAAATACCGAGGCAGAGAGCCACAGTCCGATCGAGCAGCCACCTTCTTGTTCAAAGAAACTGTCAATCATGAAAGATTTCAGTTGGTGGAAGGATTTCAATTAGTGGAAGAAGACCGGGAAAAAAATTGGACTATATTATTATAGCTGTTTGCATGTGTTGCTTTTTGCAATGAAAAGTATATTTACTGTGTGCATTTCTTAAAGGATAGTGAAGAGGTGAAAATGAGACCATCTTGAAGTTGATGTTTTTTTTATCTTGGGGGGAGGTGTCATGAGACTGTCGCTTAAAGAAATGTTTGGCTGCTCATGTTACTGCAGTGATGTCAGAGTGTGGGTGGAGCTGTGCTCTGGTTCTACATTTTAGTCTCACTTGGAGAAAAGCGTGGGTGTCTCTGTACTTTTTTAGTTTCAGTGTGTTACAGCTGAAGTCGGACAAAGTAGCTGTACTGTTGATCTCTCTGCCATGAAGGACAATCTCTTCATCATTTGGTGAATTCAGAATTATAAATGTTTCCAATACTGACTGTAAACTCTGATGTGCTTCTGTTAAAAGGTCTGTTAAGTCTTCTGGGTGTTAAAAGGACAGCATACAGATTACTTAGTGTTGCATTCTTTGCGGTGTGTATTTGATTTACCGGTTGCTAAGATGTTCACTGTTTCAGAAAGGTTAACTTGAGTTCATAGAATAAACATTGTTTTGCTTTAAATAATACTTTTCCATTTCTGCTGTACCACTACTGTAGAGTGGGCCGTGTGCTCCCTGTCCATAGCCCTGGTCCATAACAAGTATCAGACAACTCTAAACACGGACCGGGAGCCCAAATTGCGAAGGATGTGCTCTGAGCAGGCTTAATTTACAAAGAACAAGCATTGATATTCCCATTTCAAGGGAGATCATCGTGACCCTCAACATTCTGGATGACTTTCCTGTTTTTTCGGTACTGATAAGGGCATGGACCAACAGAGAACCTATGCTGTCCAGAGTCAAGCGAATGGAGTTGAAGGGGTGGCGGCAGTTAGAGAATACGGAACAGATAAAAGCCTATTGCAATCGAAAAACAAAATTATTTACGATAACTTGATTCTTCTGGATGTTGCAGATTCATTGTGCCGCCCAGGGTGGCAGACCATTCAACAAGAATTAGACAGTGGCATCCGAGGCAAGAAATGTAAGCACTGGTGAGTCGTTATGTTTGGTGCCAGGGGTTCAGTGCCATGGGGTTGCCCCTTTAAGAAAGCGTTGCTCTTATACAATGACTTGGAGCATGGTTTCTGTTGTGTCATTTTGTGGGTGGAGCTCTGCTGTGATTGTGAGTTCAGAGAGGGTTACTGTTTCGGTTTTGTTGCGTTTGACTGCAGAAGGAAAACTAAGTGCTCCCTGTGTATCCCTGCTTTCATTGTAAAAGCTCCTCCATTAATAAAAAGCACACGGTGTGGCAAACTGCCTTGGTAACTTTAAAGGTGCAATTGTTTTCCGGAAGGTGTTTGAATCTGCTGGTTGGGGCTGGATGAGAATTTCATGGAAAGGATCAGTTCCATTCAAGTGAGAATACAGTGTGCTGGGCGACGCCAATGAAAGGTTTTTTTTTGGTTTCTTGGATTTTGTTGTTGAACTGGAACAGCGAAGGGGGACTGGTTAAGAGTTGTATGCTCAGGCTACTGCCGCTGTTGTGTTTTCTTTATGTTTGTAACCCATACCAAAACGTTGCTGTGTTTATATGGACATGTTAACTACATTCTTAAAATAAGACTCTTTTTGATTAAAAGCCCCTAAGTCTGATGAATCACACCTCAAGTGAAGGCTCTTGTGTTCATCCTTGCCAAATTCAACACAAAAGTTATTGATCAGGTAAACTTCATAATACACTTTCGAATTTCTAAGCCCTGGCCAATAACATGCCACCGGCATTGAATGTATGCTAAATAGCTACAAGCACTCTCAGGTTCAACGCAACATTCAATTGCAGAAAACCGACACACATGGGAGTGGCCTTGGCGGCCTTGGACGAGAATCTATATAGTGTTTGCGGGCCCACTTAATGGATATTTCGTAGTGGATGCATATACGAAGTGTTTCACCGTTCAACTGGTGTCCGACCACATCAGCAGCTGCAGCAGACAATCAGTGGCAATGTTTTGTCATTTTGGCTTACCATATGTGATTTCGTGGAGAGTGGTACGTCTTTCACAGCTTCAGAATTACTGTAGTTGCTGAAATCCAGCGTGACCAAACATATCTGGACAGGTTCTTACTACCTCGTCTCGAACGGGCATGCAGGAAGAGCCGTCCAGATGTTCAAAGCGGCAATGAAGTAACAATCTCACAGGCACCTCATGCTTTTCTTGGCGGGCTTATTTCTATCGTAAAACCCAGCCCCATTCAGTGCCACGGGGGTTACCCGGACTGAGTTGGTAATGGACAGGCGTTCCAGGGCCAGACTCCATCTTACATTTGCAAATTTTCTTGAGATGGTGGAGACTAAACAAGCCTCGTGGAAAGCCTGCCATGATTTAACCAAAAGGGCTAAGTCGTTTTAAGCAAACGGCTTCGTAGATTAAATGTGCTTTGGAGCGGGACTTCATTGAGGGCTGGAAGGGTTGTAAAAAAGACGGGTCAATATCCTATCTTGTTTTGACCAGGTCTGAGGCTTGAAAGCACGTTAAGGACCACAGAGTGCGATATCGGCTTTGGAAACAGTTGTAGGTAATTCCAGTTGACAGTACACCATTTGCGTGATGGAGGTGAAAGCAGCGTGAGTTAATTTGGAGGGAACGACAAGGACCACCGAGGAGGCCGCAACAACAGCCAGTCCAACGCCTGTTCTGAACGCTAGAGTCTCACATATTGTTATTGGGGACTCAGGCGTTCCTACCCTCGAAGAACCAGTGTCAAAGGTAAAATGTTCGACAAGACTGAGGAAGCCGGATGATGGACGTACCTTCAGAAATCAGTTTTGTGCTCCTTTCCTGAAACTCTTTGTGAATAACTGTACATATGCGTTATCTATGATAATTTTGTGGCGGTCGCGCTTGAAGGATCTTAAGGGGAGACAACTGTGTGTCACCACTTTGATACTTCGTGCACCCGTGATTGGTCTGGAGTCATTGGAGGCTTAGCACGCGGAGGGTTGCCTATCATCTCTTTATGTTCCTAACCAAGTGCGAGGGAACCTGATGCAGAGAAGCAGGGGAGTCGAGGAAACAAGGCCTGCCTACCTGTCGTACAACCACATGTATCTGGTAGCCTTCTATTTAATGAAGCTTTTCAGTGTTTACAACATCGCCTCATTGGCCACCTCCAATACAATAGAAACCCATCAGGATTGGCCCATATTAAAAAATTCTAGAATCCTTGCAGTGTAGAAACCTGCCATTGAGCCCTTCAACTCTGCACCGACCCTCCGAAAGAGCACCTTAATCTGGGCTCACTCCTCCACCCTATTGTCGTAACTCCACGTTACCAGATTCAGGCACCATCCCTGGAATCACACAACAGCAGGATAAACCAACTTCTGGATCAGTATCCGCTCTCGTTCATCACGTTTCGCATTGGAACATCTCCGGATCAAGCACCCTCCCGATCAATCACCCTTCTGGTTCGTTTTCTCCTCCCCCAATTAAATGCAGTCCCATGCTGTCTGTTCCTATCCCTCTCCATAACTGTGGTAAAGGACAAGGAGTGTGGTAACTGTCACCGAAATGCTCTCCCACCGAGACATCTGTCACCTGGCCTGATTGGTTGCCAAACACCAAATCCAATATGGCCTCTCCGCTAGTCGGCCTACATTCATATTGAGTCAGGAATCCTTCCTATACACACCTGACAAAATCTGTTCCATCCTAACAATTTGCATAAAGGAGTTTCCAGACAATATTAGGGACGTTGAAGTCACCCATGACAACAACTCTGTTACTTCTGTACCTTTCTAAGATCTGCCGCCCAATCTGTTTCTCCATCTCTAAGGGGGGGGGGGGGGTCTATAGAAAACTCCCAATGAACAGAGAACATAGAAAAGTACAGTACACTGCAGGCCCTTCAGTCCACGATGTTGTGCCGACCATTTATCCTCAGCTATATCAACCAAACCTACGCCCCTTCAATTTACTGCTGTCCATGTGCCTGTCTAAGAGTCGCTTAAATTTCCCCAACGACTCAGACTCCACCACCTTTGTTGGCACTGCATTCGACACACCCATCACTCTTTGTGAAAAAAACATACCTCTGACATCTGCCCGATATCCTCCTCCAATCAACTTAAAATGATATCCTCTCGTGACAGTCATTTCCACCCTGGGAACAGACTCTGGCTATCCACTCTAGCCATGCCCCATTACCTTCCACACTTCTATTAATTCACCGCTCTGCCTTCTTCGTTCCAGTGATAAAAGCCCTAGTTTCCTCAACCTTTCTTCATAAGAGATATGGACATAAGAACTAGGAGCAGGAGAAGGCCACATGGCCCCTCTAGCCTGCTCCGCCATTCAATGCGATCATGACTGATCTTTTGTGGACTCCGCTCCGAGGATTGGTTAATTAATAGAAAACAAAGAGTGGGGATGAATGGGTGTTTCTCTGGTTTGCAATCAGTAGCTAGTGGTGTCCCTCAGGGATCAGTGTTGGGCCCACAACTGTTCACAATTTACACAGATGATTTGGAGTTGGGGACCAAGGGCAATGTGTCCAAGTTTGCAGACGACACTAAGATAAGTGGGAAAACAAAAAGTGCAGAGGATACTGGAAGTCTGCATCGGGATTTGGATAGGCTAAGTGAATGAGCTAGGATCTGGCAGATGGAATACAATGTTGACAAATGTGAGGTTATCCATTTTGGTAGGAATAACAGAAAAAGGGATTTTTATTTAAATGATAAAATATTAAAACATGCTGCTGTGCAGAGAGACTTGGGTGTGCCAGTGCATGAGTCGCAAAAAGTTGGTTTTCAGGTGCAACAGGTGATTAAGAAGGCAAATGGTATTTTGTCCTTCATTGCTAGAGGGATGGAGATTAAGACTAGGGAGGTTCTGCTGCAATTGTATAAGGTGTTACTGAGGCCACACCTGGAGTATTGTGTTCAGTTTTGGTCTCCTTACTTGAGAAAGGACGTACTGGCACTGGCGGGTGTGCAGAGTAGATTCACTCGGTTAATCCCAGAGCTGAAGGGGTTGGATTGCGAGGAGAGGTTGAGTAGACTGGGACTGTACTGGTTGGAATTTGGAAGGATGAGGGGGGATCTTATAGAAACATATACAATTATGAAGCGAATAGATAGGATAGATGTGGGCAGGTTGTTTCCACTGGCGGGTGAAAGCAGAACTAGGGGGCATAGCCTCAGAATAAGGGGAAGTAGATTTAGTACTGAGTTTAGGAGGAACTTGTTCACCCAAAGGGTTGTGAATCTATGCAATTCGTTGCCCAGTGAAGCAGTGGAGGCTCCTTCATTAAATGTTTTAAGATAAGGATAGATAGTTTTTTGAACAATAAAGTGATTAAGGGTTATGGTGTTCGGACCGGAAAGTGGAGCTGAGTCCACAAAAGATCAGCCATGATCTCATTGAATGGTGGAGCAGTCTCGAGGGGTCAGATGGCCTACTCCTGCTCCTAGTTCTTATGTTCTTATGGTCTAACAGTGACACACCCCGTCCTCATTTCCCTACCTCCCTATTATTCGTAAAACATCTAAACCCCGGAACATCTGACAAATATTCCTGCCCCGGTGAAATCCATGTCTCCGCCATGGCCACAACATCGTAGTTCCAAAAACTGGCCCATGATCGAAGGTCATCTCCCTTATCCCTGACACTCTTTGCATTGAAACATTTTAATCCATTCCACTGAGTGCAACTTTGCCCTATCAACTGTCTAACCTTCCTCACAGACTCAGTGCATTTCTACCTGTTCAAATGCTACACTATCCTCTGACCCATATATCTGGTTCCTAACCCTCTGCCGAACTAGTTCAAACACTCCCGAAGAGCTCCAGAAAACCTCCCATCCAGGATATAGGTGTCGTTCCAGTTCAGGTGCAATCTGGCCTTCATGTACAGGTCGCACCTTCTCCAGGATGTATCCCAATGATCCACACGTCAGAAGCCTTCCCCTCTGCACCAGCCCTGTAGCCACTTGTTCGGCTGCACTCACTCTCTGTTCCTTGCCTCACTTGCACGTGACACCGGTAGCAATCCTGTGATTACTACTCTGTTTGTCCTGCTCTTTAGAACGTAAATCAAATCATGGAACAGTACAGCACAGTACAGGCCCTTCAGCCCACGATGTTGTGCCGATCATTTGTCCGTATCTAAGATCAACCTAATGTACTCCCCTTCAATTTACTTGTGTCCATCTGCTTGTCTAATAGTCGCTTAAATGTCGATAATGACTCTGAATCCACCACCTCTGCTGCAGACCATTCCACATACCCACCGCTATACGTGTAAAAAACCGACCTCTGACATCTCTCCTATACTTTGCTCCAATCGCCTTACAATTATGTTCCCTCGTGACAGCCACTTCCACACTGGGGAAAAGTCTCTGGCTATCCCCTCTGTCCATGCCACTCATCACCTTGTATACCTCTGTCAAGTCACCTCTCTGCCTTCTTCGCTCCAGTGAGGGAAGCCCTAGCTCCCTCAATATTTCTTCATAAGACATGACCTCCAGTCCAGGCAGCATCCTGGTAAATCTCCTCTCTACACTCTCGAAAGCAACCACATCCTTCCTATAATGAGGCGACAACAACTGGACGCAATATTCCAAGTGTGGTCTAACTAGGGTTTTATAAATTTGCATCGAAACCTCGCAGCCCTTAAACTCAATACCCCTGTTAATGATCCACATCCCTTTTCTTAGCTATGTCGTTGGTGCCTACGTGCACCACGACTGCTGTTGCTCACCCTCTCCATTAATAATCCTGTCGACTCGATCCGAGATAACCCTGATCCTTGCACCCGGGAAGCAACATACCTCCCGGGAGTCTCGTTCGCGACCACACAATCTCCTATCCGTTCCTCTAATCATTTAAACTCCCATCACTATTGCTTTTCTATTCTTTCCCCCTTCCCTTCTCAGATACAGAGCCAGGTTCAGTGGCAGAGACGTGGCCGCGAGGGCCTTCGCCCGGTAGGTGAACCCCTCCCCAACAGCATCCCAAACGATATACTTGCTTTGAAGGGGAACGGCCACGTGGGTCCCCTGCACTGTTTGCCCGTTCCTTTTTCTCCCCGTGACTGGAACCCAGCTATTATTGTCCTACACCTTGGGCGTAGTTATCTTCACCTTGGGTTTTGTCTAGAAACATTACAATTATCATTCGACTTTCGATTCCATATGGTTGATGCAAATGGTGAAGAACAATGAGCCCAGCGCTGACCCTCCTGAAACACCACTTCCCAACTCCTTTCCCTGTTTGTGTACCCAGTTGATTGTCCATTCTACTGCTGTGTCCTCTAACTCTTCATGCTTTGAGGTTATTCACCAGGTCGTCAGATCTTAAAGAGGCATTCAAGAAGTAAAATTGATTTACCTCAGTCATCCTAATCTTAAATTAAAATAGTTAAATCAAATCTCTCAATATTGGAATTGATTTTGGAATTTGTGCTGACTAGTTATGAAAATCAACATTTTATCTGAAAACTTTGATTCCACTATTTCCTACTATTGATGTTGTGACTGGAGAATTGTTTTCAGGAATTGTTTTATTTTCTCTCTTAAAGTGAAGAATAACAGAAATAAATTGCTGCTTTTCAATTCGTTTGTGCTGCCTTTGAATTCTTTTGCAATATAAATATATACATAATAGTGTCTCTGCAGTTTCAACTGTCAATCTATGAATATTTTTATTTCAAATCTAACCGCCTCCTGTTATCTCCCGATACCTGGATCTCACCCTCTGGCCTCGTTTTTGCTCTAGATATTTTCATTGAGAGCTGTGCGACATGGACCATCTCAATTTCTCTGCTCCTCACGTTGACTTGATTCTCTCCCCCCACCCCCCCCCCCCCCCCCACCCCGAGCGTGTTCCCTCCTCTCTCGAACATCCAACCCTGACCTGGTGATCAACGCTGCTCACGATGATGGTACCTTTATTGACTGACACACTGACCTCTTCATCGCAGCGTCTCAGCACCAAGTCTCAGGCGCATCTTGCTATCTCTCCCTGGACCGTGACCCCACTACCAAACATCATAATGCTGATTACAGGGCATCAGTGACATCATCGACTATGGAGATCTTCTGTCCACATAACCAACATCACAGTAACGCAACTCTGCACCGCCTGTATTAACGTACAACGTTTAGCTCTTCCCCAAAATCCACAAACAGGACTGCTCCAGTAGACCCATTATTGAAGCCAGTTTCAGCCCTACCAAACTAATTTCTTCCAATCTTCTCTCCCTAGTTTCATTCCTTCTCAGACATTTCTGATTCATCTGAGCTGCATGTCACACAAACACCGTCGAATTCCATGGCACTACCGTCCTAATCTTTATTTCGTATATCCAGTCCCTCTGCACCTCTTACCCCCCCCCCCCCCACACACACACACACACACACCCCTCCCAACATCAGGATCAGAGGACTCTCAGCTTCTTCCTTGATCGGACGCCCTAGTGTGCCGACGCTAACTCTCAGCTTCATGGATGGACATAACCTCGTTCCCCCATTATCTACCTTCCCTCGCCTGTTCTAATGATGCAACCATCGCAGTGGACATCCCATTCATTTTCCATGTCACAGTCCCAAGTTATCAAAGAAAGCGTACAATCCTCTCCTCTCACACATTAGCCTCCTTCCCTCACAAAATCATGATGGAGTCCCCCTATCCGAATTTCCACACCACCAGTTTTCACGGCCAAAGGCTCACCTTCAGCCATTTCAACTCAAACTAGCATGATGCCACCATGAAACACATCGCCAGCTCCTTCCAACAACTCCTCACAATGTTTGCGTTCTTCATCTAACGCTCCCTCCTTGACAACCATCTCCACTGCCCCATAGCAGTGGACATCCCATTACTTTTCCATGTCACAGTCCCAAGCTATCAAAGAAAGCGTACAATCTACCCCTTTACCTACTTCCATTTCAGTATCTCTGCACCAAATGTTTCTCTCAGGTGAAACAGCGTTTCACTGCGCTTCCTTCAAGTTGGGCTACTGCATTCACTGCTCCACATGCAACATTGCGGAGTCTAAACAATGACTGCTTGGCGCCTTTTGCGAACATAACTGAGCCCACAAGCATGACCCCCAACTCCCTGTTGCGTGTCATTTTAATGAAGGAACTTCCTCTCATATCTGCACATCTGTCCGTGCACTGATGCGAGGATCCAGTGAAATGCAACGCAAGTTGGAGGAGCAGGTTCCCCGCTTCCAGTTAGGCACGTTATAGCCCTCAGGATTCAGGTTTCAGTTCACCAATTTTTCACTGGGAGCTTTCTCCACCCTTGTTTGTATCATGTCTCATTTCTCATTTTTTTTACATCCATTGCAATGGCCCGAATCTGAAGCGTGTGTACTCTTGGCAAATGGACCTAGGGGAATAAATCATGCCAGAAATCCCAATATTTCCATATGCCTGAGAACAGCTTGTCACGGATTGCTTCCAAATCGGGAGCAGATATGTCCCAGGGAGCAGTGTGATCTGGGGCTTTCTGAGACACTACGATGGAGCTTGTGCCATACCTACGACTGAATCTGAGAAGGGTGTGCCCTGGGAATGTTCTGGAGACTATGCAGTCTCTAATCGTCCTATGACTATTAACTGGGGAAGTTCTGCACCTGTCTGATTTTATCCAGTGTTGACAGTGGACTCCAATAATCCATGACGTGGAGATGCCGGCGTTGGACTGGGGTGAGCACAGTACGAAGTCTTACAACACCAGGTTAAAGTCCAGCAGGTTTGTTTCGATGTCACTAGCTTTCGGAGCGCTGCTCCTTCCTCAGGTGAATGAAGAGGTCTGTTCCAGAAACACATATATAGACAAATTCAAAGATGCCAAACAATGCTAGGAATGCGAGCATTAGCAGGTGATTAAATCTTTACAGATCCAGAGATGGGGTAACCTCAGGTTAAAGAGGTGTGAATTGTACCAAGCCAGGACAGTTGGTAGGATTTTGCAGGCCAGATGGTGCGGGATGAATGTAATGCGACATGAATCCCAGGTCCCGGTTGAGGCCGCACTCATGTGTGCGGAACTTGGCTATAAGTTTCTGCTCGGCGATTCTGCGTTGTCGCAGGTCCTGAAGGCCGCCTTGGAGAACGCTGACCCGGTGATCAGAGGCTGAATGCCCTTGACTGCTGAAGTGTTCCCCGACTGGAAGGGAACATTCCTGCCTGGTGATTGTTGTGCGATGTCCGTTCATTCGTTGTCGCAGTGTCTGCATGGTCTCGCCAATGTACCACGCTTCGGGACATCCTTTCCTGTGCGTATGAGGTAGACAACGTTGGCCGAGTCGCACGAGTATGTACCGCGTACCTGGTGGGTCGTGTTCTCACGTGTAATAGTGGTATCCATGTCGATGATCTGGCACGTCTTGCAGAGATTGCCATGACAGGGTTGTGTGGTGTCGTGGTCACTGTTCTGAAGACTGGGTAGTTTGCTGCAAACAATGGTTCGTTTGAGGTTGCGCGGTTGTTTGAAGGCAAGTAGTGGGGGTGTGGGGATGACCTTGGCAAGATGTTCATCGTCATCAATGACGTGTTGAAGGCTGTGAAGAAGATGACGTAGTTTCTCCGCTCCGGGGAAGTACTGGACGACGAAGGGTATTCTGTCGGTTGTGTCCCATGTTTGTCTTCTGAGGAGGTCGGTCCGGTTTTTCGCTGTGGCGCGTTGGAACTGTCGATCGATGAGTCGAGTGCCATATCCCGTTCGTACGAGGGCATCTTTCAACGTCTGTCGATGTCTGTTACGCTCATCCTCGTCTGAGCAGATCCTGTGTATACGGAGCGCTTGTCCATAGGGGATGGCTTCTTTAATGTGTTTAGGGTGGAAGCTGGAGAAGTGGAGCATCATGAGGTTATCCGCGGGTTTGCGGTCAAGCAAAGTGCTGAGGTGACTGTCCTTGATGGAGACGAGTGTGTCCAAGAATGCAACTGATTTTGGAGAGTAGTCCATGGTGAGTCTGATGGTTGGATGGAACTTATTAATGTCATCGTGCAGTCGTTTCAGTGATTCTTCGCCGTGGGTCCAAAGGAAAAAAATGTCATCGATGTATCTGGTGTATAACATCGGTTGAAGGTCCTGTGCGGTGAGTAGGTCCTGTTCAAACTTGTGCATGAAGATGTTGGCGTATTGGGGTGCGAATTTGGTCCCCATGGCTGTTCCGTGCGTCTGGATGAAGAATTGTTTTCGCAGGTGAAGACGTTGTGATCCAGAATGAAGCGGATGAGTTGCAGAATTGCGTCTGGAGATTGGCAGTTGTCGGTGTTGAGTACTGAGGCTGTTGCAGCAATGCCGTCGTCATGGGGGATGCTGGTGTAGAGTGCCGAGACGTCCATTGTGACGAGGAATGTTCCTGGTTCAACTGGTCCATGGGTGCTGAGTTTCTGTAGGAAGTCCGTCGTGTCGCGACAGAAGCTGGGTGTACCTTGTACGATGGGTTTCAAGATGCCCTCGATGTAGCCAGAGAGGTTCTCACACAGGGTCCCATTGCCTGAAACGATACGGCGGATCTGTAAAGATTTAATCACCTGCTAATGCTCGCATTCCTAGCATTGTTTGGCATCTTTGAATTTGTCTATATATGTGTTTCTGGAACAGACCTCTTCATTCACCTGAGGAAGGAGCAGCGCTCCGAAAGCTAGTGACATCGAAACAAACCTGTTGGACTTTAACCTGGTGTTGTAAGACTTCGTACTGTCCAATAATCCAGTGTGGCGTCCAATTCCATCAGCTGGCCAGATCAGGGGACGGTCCAATTCTGGAAGTGATCCAATAATTGGCTATGATGAGTGGTAACAGTGCCTGTGTACTGTATCCAGTTTGGAAAAACTGTCCAGTCAGAATTAATCCTGTAAATAAGTATAAATGAGAAATGTAACTTCTCCCAAAGATATTTAAATAATGAACATTTACCCACTACTGCTTTCAAATAGGCTGCAATTCACAGTCCCCCAACCCCTGCGCCCCCTCCTAAACACGTGCGTTACACTTGCTCCTTCTCTCTGCGATTTAAACCCTCATCAACTGACATCCCCATGCAGCGACTGCCGATTTGATTGATGCTGAAATACTGTCCTTACTGTTGGTTCTGACGTGGAGTACGTTCAATCAGTAATTTCCAGGCTCTTCACCCTTCTTTCTCTATCAGTTAATTTACTCGGAATTGTGATACAATGTCGGGAAGGTGTGGCCTGTTTACGTGCTCCACTCGCTATCTAGTGGCCATGGCAACGGCGGATCTGTTGTTTGTTGTCTCGAGCATTAAACTGAGCAAGATCAATCCTTATTACTCCCCCGGAATTTCCTGGATCTCACGCCCGTGTATCGCGTTAAATCTGTCCTGAGAGCTGCTTCCATAGAGAGTTCTGTCTGGTTCACCTCACTTTCTCATTTGATAGATTTGTGGCCATTCGCTGCCCGAAACTGAAAAGTAAATATTGTACGGGAAAAACTGCGGCTGTGGGTCTGCCAACAACCGGCACCCTGTTCTGTGTAAAGAACATTCTCCAGTATTTTATATATAAACCTGTAGTGATAATCAAAAATGTCCAGTGGGGCTGTGCTACAAAACAAAGCTATTGGAGTGACCACGGATGGGTTGTATATAACTGGATTACTCGGGTTTTAACCCCATTGCTCCCGTTCGATTTAATCCTGTTGAGCAATGCTCTGACAGACAGACACATTTTACTGACCAATCGAGCACGGAAGGCACTGAAGGTCCAGAGTCAGGGAGAGACCCAGAAATGGAAAACAGAAGGAAGTCAATGATTTTACTGTTCAGCATCTCCGGAGCTTTCATTTTCGTCTGGATGGTGCCTGTTATAAAAAAAATTCGATATTGCAATGGGAGGATTACCCTTCGTCAGTATAATTTACAACGAGTCGGATATATGCTGCGGGGTTTTAATTGCTG